>NW_005841894.1:2009202-2044774 GCF_000455745.1 Alligator sinensis
CCATGCTTTCCTGCAAGACTCCCTAGCATTGTCCTTTGCTGTAAGATCATATAAGGAGCAAGGAATCAAGAACAATCTCAAAGTTAAAAAGGGTGGACCAAAATAAGACATTCTGGACTAAAGTATGGGCAAAGAATAATGAATCACTTTATGAAAAAAAAAACCAGGGTCTCTCTGGCTAGGTACAGACATTTAAAAAGCCTGAGGCAGAATCAATCTAAATTACATGGCTTTCTGTAGGCGGTGTACTTTAGATCAGTAGCAAACAGAACACACATTCTCCCTTTGGTAGGGAAGCAAATCTTAGACTGGGTTCTGCTATTTTTAAACTAGTCTGTGTGTATTGAACTTCTGTTCTGTTCTGCTCTGTTACAGGTATAAACCGGTTTGGTGTGCAGAACTTCTGTTTTGGGTATGAACCAGTTTCTGATCACTTATACCAGTAAAAGTGTAATGTCTGCACTAAGCCACAGGGATTCTGTCAAGCATGTGTTCTCTGAAAAAAGATGAGAAGCTTGTCTCTACAACTACCTTATTTTACAACGTTGAGGCAATTGCAAAGGTCCAATAAGATTAAAGAACAAACTCTTTAGAAGTCACAAAGTTACAAAGCCAGGAGATAATGATCTTGTCACATCCCACAGTCCACAATGCTCCATTAATTAGCATTTCAACCCACCATCAATGGCTCTGTAGTAAATTTTACAGCCTTTTGAGTAACTCCCTTGCAGAACTGTGGATAGTCTGATTCTTTGTTTCTGAAGAAACCCCACTTTTCTTAACCAATATATGCAGAAGAACCAGTGCTCACAGTTCAGAGGCAGAGCTATCCTTCTGTTTGCTTTTTGGAAACACTGTCATGAAGCTAAAAATTCTAGGATTATAAAGCATCACAACATGGACAGAAACAGATTGATGGTTTGTGCCATGTTGCAATTCCATAAGGCAATGTTGACTTTGTTAGGTAACTTACAAAGATTTACACATGCTTTTGTATCACACTGTTCAGAACATGTTAGAAAGTGTGGTTAAAAATTCACTCCCTCAGTTATTCTGAACTTATTTCAACTGCAGTTGTAAGCCCAAGCACATCATATAGTATGTAATGCAGTATCCACAAGCAAGCCCTAGAGAATACAACTTTAATGCAATCAATACTACCTGAAGAGCAACATTTTTCATGACAAAATACTCTCTATATTAATTTTCTTCATACAATCATCTATTGTTGATTGCCCTTCAGGGTATTTTTATCAGAGTTGAAGCCACCAATTTGGAAGTGTCATTTTACATAGTCTTCATTTTCCAGGATGATCTTATTAAGCTTCAAGGGTTTGTCATATTGGATCCATCTTCTATGTGGAGCCTAGTTACTGTACAAGTGCCATTTTTGTACCACCCTCATTTTTAAATAGAAAATGGCAATATTTCTTTCCTATGTAAATATCTCATAAAAAAGACTTCAAGCAAGAGGACTCTTTAAAAGCACAGTATATTGGTATTCTTGCAGCTGCACTATGGACATGAATAATAGAAGACATCCATATATCATTAAAAGATGTTGTTTCAAGTTTCATTATGTTTTCAATCTAATTTTTATATTCCCATGGATATCTTTTAAGGTAATACTGAAAATCAAATACTAGGTACCCAATTTTAATTTTTTATAAGGTAATATCCCTAAGATTAGTGTGCATTTTAATGTCTTCCATACATTTCTAATTGGAATCTAAATGAATGATTGCATAATTAAAATTACTTAATTTCATTTATCTAATGCTCTCATTTATTTGCTACTGCTATGCATTTACAGCAATATTGCAGGTTATTGTATTAATCTACTAACTTGATATTTATTTTTGAACCTCTGTGGATTGTATTCAAATCAGCTTGTAACAGCCAGAGCCTGATCATAGTTACATCCATGTAAATTTGGTGTAACTGCAACGAAGACAGCAAACCTAGCCTTACTTCTACTAACCTGAGGGTAGAATCTGTTCCAAAGTTAGCATCCCAGTTACAGTAATAATGAATGTAACATAACTAAAACGTGGCAAGAATTAGGACAAGCCCAGCTGGTAAAATCTCATTTCTCTTCTCCTCAATACAAGTGGGCCATTAGCAAAATTAGAGCACAGTAGAGAGCAAACTCCATAATTTTCTCTTTCATAGCAACTATCTGATTTGAAAAAATCAGCACTGGCATCTGACTCAGATACAACTACTCTGTTCCTTCATAGATGGAGGAAAGACACCATGGAGACAAACATATAAGAGTGAAAAAGGAAATGACATGATCAATCAAGGCAGGAGATTAAAGAAGGGAGATACTGACTGACTGATACAGCTCCAAGAAGAAAGGAGCCCCAGTGCGCCCAACAATCCCTTGTCGACAACTGGATCAGGTGAAATATGGGGTTTTTCATATCCTACTTAAGATGGAATATTTTTTACTGTATATAGATGATGCTTCTTGTTATTCTGTACAATTGAATTCCCATTCATTCTCCCTTCATACGCAATTCTGATTCTGCCCTACAGAGTCTTTTACAGTGAAATAACAATAAACTCTCTTATCAACAGCTTGTTGTAACAGATACAATACATGGGGTACTGAGATCAAAAAGAGCATGAAAAGCATTTCTGCCAACATCGTACAAAATATTGAACATCTGCTATATCTGGGATCCTGGGAGTTGTAATTATAATTTTTGAAATCTGCACACAAGAGTTATAAATATTAGAACTGTAGCCTGTGAAAGCTATGAAATATTTAAGTTGTTTGGCAGGCTTAAGAAAAACTCATAAACTTAATTTAAGCAGCCAAACACTGTATTTTTTCAGATTTTACATCTTTTGTGTCATTAGTCATATAAATTAAACTGAACCCTGAAGCAGCACAGAACTTGCAGACAGCGAGTCCTATGGGCAAAGAAAAGGTCAATTTGAGATTTAAGAGTTTCACCAACACTTCAGCTTCTTACTTTCTCCATATTTCAATTATTGTATTCAATTTATCTTAGGTATTCTTAAGGCACCCATTAGTTTGTTATCTATTATGAGCCAAAAGTGTTCTTGACACTGTACCTCCACATACATGTGTGTTATCCAGATGTACATAGATACTGTTAGATTAGCCAGTACACTGCAACAGTTTTGCATCCTTCCAGTAACACAAAGTAGCCACTGACCTATCTTATTTGGCTTGTTAAATAATGTTTATGGCTGCTGGAGAGGTACACAAAAGAAACTTGCCTGTGTCACTCATCCAAGAAGCTCACAACCTAATGAAGACACAGAAAATAGATTTCATCTGGACGATGATTTAAACTTGAAGTGGGGCAGATAGCTTGATGAGATCAATGATGAAAGGCTTTGCAAAAAAAAAGTGTGCTGAGGAGCCAGTAGGGAAGTGAGGAGCTAGTTTGGCACACGAGAAAAGGAAGGTAATGCCATGCCTAAAGGGCAGCATGAAAGAAAACAAAGATAAGAGAAAGAGGAGGATACAAAGGGAATTGTGAGGATAGAGGTTTCATGTAGAGGGTTTTCAGGGGGTTGTTACTGTTCTTCTAAAAAAAAGACTCATAGGATAGAAAATGCTCTGGATCAAAGAGGAGCAAAATTATAACTGAATTCAGGACAGTAAATAAACAGCCAAATTCACAGAAGCTACAATATGGAAAAGACCCAAAGGCAAATCCTCATTTGTACAATGTCTGTTCAACCTGTGAGGTATCCATATGCCACCAGTGAGAAATATAAGTGCAAATGGGGCATGGGAAGAGAAAAGTAGAGGACATAAAGGCGCTGGGTTTTCTATCAATAGACTGGACTGTCCTCTATGATGGCCACCCTAGGTATGTGGTTTCTGAGAACCCGGGGGAAGGCGGGGTGCAGGAACTGGGTCCTGAGAGCAGGGGCAGGGATAGCAGCAGCAGCCTTACCCACCCCAGGAGCTCCTAAACAGACCTGGCTGAGCTGTTGCTGCTGCCGCCACCGCCATACCCCAGCTGTTGTTTGTAAAGCAATAGTAGCCGGGGACTATTTCAGAGTTCCTGACATAGAAATGCTGCCAGGGCACAGATTCCACGGGGGTGAGGTCGATTCTAGCATCCTTCTTAACTTGGTGCCCAAAACAAGTGCCCCTCTTGCCCACCCCTAGTTATGCTACTGCCTTTTAAGCCTATAGGGACTGACTGTTGAATCAACCTACCCTCTCCATTGGGTTCTATGGGGTGGGGAAATGCAGGGTCAGTTAAGGACTTCAGGACTACAGCTCCTACAGAGAAACTGTAAAAATTGGGGGTGGATACAGAATGCAGGGCTTTAATATATGACCATCCTATGCCTGTATAAATATCCTTCAAGATCTGTGCATTTTTTTTCCAGGACAAAAAATTCCAGTCTTCCTGCAGAGTGGCATAGACACAAAGCCAATATTCCTTCAGGTAATCATCTGCCGGGGGAGAAAGTCTTGTCAGGCACATTCTCAGGGGATGATTCTTACAGTGTGCTGCTAACAAAGGCTCCCACTTAGTACAGAATCCAAGCTATTAACAGTTCTAAATTGTACAGTGCTTTGGCAAGTACAAATTTTATAAACCATTTCTCAGTCACTTAAAAGCAAAACTTTAAGGATAGGGCCTTAAAAAGCTATTCATGACCATGAAATACCAATCTTTCTAAAATATAAACATCAATTCAACTCAAGTTGTGCAATCTATGGATGTTGTCTAATTTACAGGCATCTGCTTGAAGAAGAATGAGAGAAAAGGTCACTACCAGTTTTAAACAAATTAGATAAAGCATAAAATATTGCTATATCAGGCCCACATATAATTATTACTAGACACTGCTCAGAAAGAGCATGTATGGACCCATAAGTTTCTTTTTAAGATTTTTCTCTTGTGAAGTTAAAACATAGGAAACACTTGATGCTTTATTTATTTATAAACATCTCATGTTATATATCATGCCAATTTCAACAATCTTAAAGGTGTGTAATTATGCATCCTTTGTTAAACTCCTGAATTTCTACCTTTAGTTTTTAGGTTGATATTTCTTCAGCAGCATTTCTAATAAAAGTAAAGGCCAAGGAAAGGTGAAAATTACTCTATCCTGAGATGATAATTTTTTAAGAACACTTCTAATATATGTTGTGAGTAGGAGTAGGAAAACACAGAAAAGAACAAAGAATCCTTTTGTTTAACCATAGATTTTTCACTCCTAAAACATACAGAATGTTGGAATCTTTATTGGAAGGGTTTTTTAGACATTCAAATATATTTCTATTTTTGAAAAAAAAGTCCTCAGTTTTCCTTCAAACACTTTTAGCTGACATAACTAAGATTGTGCAGTGTGCAGCTTTGAACTTCTGATTTTTTTTTATTTTTACTCACTAGCATTACCGCATTATTTTATGTCAGTGCCTAGTACTTATAGATGGCAACTGTAAACACTAAAATGACCAACCTGCATATGTTACCATGGACAGCTGTAAAATAGCTTGGTTGAATACCCATTGATCTCAATGGGCCAAAGCTTCACCACACTTCTGAAAACAAAAGGCTATTCTTTAGTGGGTTGTCATCAGCATAGTGTCTAAGATTTTAAACTAAACTTGTTGAATCAGAGCACATTGCTCCAAAGGCTCAGAATTCATCAGAGCAGCACTGTCTATACCAAAGAGGACAGGATTAGAAGCAATGGTCTTAAACTGCAGCAAGGGACATTCAGATTGGAGATTAAGAAGAACTTTCTTCACTATGAGGGCAGTTAAGCATTGGAACAGGCTACCCAGAAAGGTTGGGAAATCTCCATCTGCGTTAGTATTTAGGGCAGATTAGATAGATACTTGACTGGGATGGTTTAGTCAGGGATAATCCTGCCTTGAGCAGGGAGTTGGACTAAACAACTTCTTTAGGGCCCTTTCAGCTGTACTTTTCTGATTCCACAAGATCTACTTAGATTCGGAATCCATACTTTAATTGATATGCTATATATTTTAATTTGGTAATATCCTTGAATCACTCCAAAGCAACTGAAATGATCACTGCCAAAAATATCCCAAAATATGAGTTTACATTATTTGTTATGCTACCTAAAAAAAACTGCTTCTGTGACTAAAGAGGATATACATTGGCTAGCTAAAATTATAACCTTAATCTATAGAAAATTACCTTCCCATGGCATTTTTCATAAACATAATTTTCTGATAGTTTTGGTGTTGAACCATTCAGAATCCTCAAGGTATCTCTATGGATTTGTGTAGAATATCTAATACTTCATATTTTGGAGAAAGCAAACAGTATCAATTTTGCCCCTCTACCAACTCCTTCAATTAATTCATGAGAAAGTGTGGCTAAAAAACAAGTGCCCAGGACAAGAGACCTGATTTTATTGAAAATTGTTCTGTTTCCTCTTATATGTTATACAGGACATGACTGCCTTCAGGAAACAGGGATACTGTCTCACAAGTTCCAAAGAACCGATATTGAACATGCACTGAAAAATGTAAGTACTAGGATGCAAATGTCATGACCCAAATAGTTTTTAACTGAAAAATTATAGGGGGAAATGAAGGTGGTGCTGAATAACAGTGCGATTTTCACCATCACTCCACTTGTCGTTAGTAGAGAGGTGTATTTTGGAGCTACTTGATAACCTATACAGATTCTCAAAATAACTTTATGCTGGAGAATCAGGGCTGCAAAGCTATGTAACTGAACAAGACTATTCCAGAACCACATTTTGATAGCAAAATACTTTGTAATGATTACCTAATAGCTAGCATTTGCTGAAACACTTTTAATAGACCCATTTTATCACATGCAAAAAGAATTTCAGTGCTAGTTTAGTCTCCTGTTTCATTCTATCATGAATCAATTTGTAGAGACATTTAGAAGTCAATAATCCACTGCAGCTTTGATGACAGGTGATTAATTTCTACATTTTAGAGACATAATAAGATTTAGCAATAAAAAGGCCTTGAAGTAACCTACCAAACAGCTTTAATCTCAGCCTTGGGACTGTTGCTAAATATGAATGCTTGTACACAAATGTGGATGATTTAAGTTGGAAGGTTTTATTGCAGACTTCTTGCCTTTTCATATTAATCTTGCTTTACAATCTGGCTATCTATACAATCAGTTTATGCTGAATATTGTTTCTAACACAATACTTGGGGGAGGAGAGTTAAGTTATTTGCCCACAAGGGCTCTATTCTACTAAAAACTAGTTTTACATGCTTTCCATTGTGTGGCTTAGTGGTTTTCTCAGTGTGACAAGGTTAGATAGGGGAAAAAAAGAGAGACAAAGACTCACACTTACACTAGTAAATGACACCAAACTAAATAACCCTGCATTGTATTGAGGATTCAATCCATATTACAGAGAAATCAATGGGAGTCTTTCTCTTGAATTCACTGGGGACTGGATCAGGTATGATGAGCAGACCTATATTAAGGGAAAAACTCTAAGCTCTTGCACCCTACCTCTTGGGTCATCTAGTTTAAACAAGACATTTTTATATTTTTATTTGGAAGGAAAGAAAAATATTACAAATCTTTAAAATCTTCATTTTCATTTGAAAATTTCCATGTAACATTTAATTTTTTTTCCACAAAGCGCTTGAGTCCAAAGCTTTAAATGCCTGCAAGGCACAAGCCAGCTGCACTGAAACAGCATTAGCCAGAACTGCTAAAATGCATTAATAAAATTGCTCCCAGACACAGATTAGAAAGGATAAAGCTTATACATGGGCCATTGAAAATATATTAATGAGTGATAACTGAGCAGATATTCCTAGAGAAGTTGGGGTTCTAAATTACCCATCCCTGGAGAATTTAAGCTTTCATTGTAAGAAGGTATGCAGCATCAACATGCCTAACTTTCAGAAGCTCAGCTCTCCAAGTGGAATTCGCAAACATGACTTAGGGACCAGACCAGACTTCACTGGACAGTAAATGGGGAATGCGAGACACCTCCAAATGGGATCCACCAGAGACAACATTCTAGGAAAGGATGTCTAAGCCAGACAATAGGAAATGCTGATGAAGCATGTTCCTGAAATCTCACCCAGAAGTGTAACAAAGCAGCCAGGTGTCCAGGGCAGCAACAACTTCTGGCTGCTGCTGCACCATAGGCACAAATATGAGGTTGAAGCAACAGCAGCTGGTATTTTTTCTGCCCCCTAACCTACCCCAAAGGCAGGGCCTGGGATGGATTTCATGGTTGCCCCATCCTAGTTACGCTATGGATCCCTTCTGCTCTCTTCTAGACTTCAGCACCTAATTCAGGGAAGGCTCAGTCTATCTGAGACTGGGATTCACAGCCTGAAACCAGTTCTTGTGCTTAGGCACCAGAGTTGTTCGTTTGGATCTGGATGAGTGGCTCACTCTTGCACTTAAAAAATACAGCTGGAAAACAAGGAAATAATGCAGCTTTTAGTTAAAGCTTGCCAGTTAGTGCACTTGCTAAATAAACAGGAACCCTCCTGAGCATGAAGGCAATTCAAATGCCCATTTCCCAGGAAAAACAACTAATCTGTGATATAGGCAAGGCTGGAATGGGGACATTCTTTTCCCCTCCTTTTGATCATGGCTCTGTAAGCTCTGAGATGACAGAATCACTGCGAAGATGATGGGGGATGCCAGTCCCAACTCCCAACCCTACTTCCACTTTTTATCCAGTGCTTATTCAAAGTGCAAAAAGCAGCCCTTGGAACAGAGACCAGAACCAGGGATCCCTCCAGCCAAGGGAGTACTGTCATCATTAGGTTACAGAGTCAGACTCCCTCTTGCTTATTCACACCAACCCTCTGGGTTTCTATAGATTAGCATGTTTAACAGAGAAAGAGGAGAGTCTCCACACCCCAGGCTTGCTTGTAGCTTGGCAATCACAGAGAAAACACGTGAGGGGTAAAGAAACAGGAGCCTACATGAGTGTACAAAAGGGTGGAAGTAAGGGCTTACGGGTGACTAGGAATAGTGGTGTAGCAATGAACAGGATAAAAGGGGACAGTATTGCCATCTCTAAGAACCAAAAATCATGATGGCATAAAAATCATGAAATGCTGAAAGTAATAAATGCACATGGGGTTCTTTTTCCTGCCTTCAGGTTTATTTTCCTCAAGTTTTTAAGCATCTTCTGCAGCTAGGAGGACTAGAAACTTACTTAACAAAATATTAAAGTTACAATTCTTTCATACTTACACAACTACAGGACCAGGCCCTTAAGGAAAATACCAGCTATCATAAGACTGGTGATAAAAATCATGAGAATTGGCAACCCTGTGAAATAAAGAGAAAATCAAGAAGGCAGATGCAGATGGCAAGGGCATCTAAGCACATGTTTGTTGTTCACTCTGGCCCCCTAGATTTTACACTCATTTCTACAGGGCAGCACAGCTTCAATAGACAAGGTAGAGTTTGCCTATTGAAGCAAGCACAGGTTTGCTTGTAGCTTAGTGGTCAGAGAAAACACGTGAAAGGGGTAGAGAGGCAGAAGCCTCCATGAGAGTACAAAATGTAGGAAGGAAGGAAATGGGGCTTAAGGGAGACTGACTGACCAGGTGCTGACTTATGTGTGTAGAGGAAGAAGGAGGGGGCAGGTTGGGCAGGGGGGTGGGGGCAACAGCAAAAGTTTATTGAACAAAAGGCAAGGTAACAAGTACAAACTAACTAACTACTGAAAATGAACTTCAGGGGAAAGATGGAGTGGATTGAAGTTGAAGATGTAATAGCTAGAAACAGCCACAAATGATTATTAATTATCTACAATATACCAACAATTCTAACAAGCAAGACAAGATGTATACATTTGCCAATTTTATTCTTTCAGAAAGTAATTGTTAAAGCCCAATGTTTGCAGGACTGAAATCCAAGTATGAGGACCAGCTTGTTCCCTATATAAAGTAGCAAACCTAAATAGGACATACACACTTTAAGGAAATGAATTACCTCAAGAGACCAGGCAGTTGAGGCAGAGTAGACATATCAGATGGCAAACGGCAGGGTGAGGTACTGTACAGGAGCTGCCTACACTGTAGAACTGAGGAAGAGTTATGACATTTATGCATTTTCATTTCTACAGGTGGGGACCTCAAATCACTTTGTAGGTTAGGCTCTGAGCATCTCTAATCCAGTCCTGCCAAGACCCAGTTGATATACTTCTACGTTGTCAAAGAAGGACCCAAGATGTGCTTAAATCTATTCATGGTTCTGAAAGGATACATTTTAAATTTGAACTGTTTGTGAATCTAATACTTATTTCAATATGTCATGTCCTCAACACCATATTTATTTGCAGTTTCCAAAATGAATCTCCTTTTATAAGCGTTGCTATTTAGGTGCTCTATACAGGTCTCATTTAGTGCTTCACAATCAAAGGAATTCCTTGAGTTAATGAGAAAGCGCTTGTTGGGACCAAAGACCTTTCAAATCTTTCATGAAAAGAGGGAGAGAATCCCCCAGAATAACCAACAACCTAATGATTAGGTATATGTCCTGGCCACCACCCTACCTGCTATTCTGGAGAGGACTTCTTTGAAAAACTCTTTGGAGTTGTTCATAATTAAATAATGATATCTTCAGTGGAGCAAGGCTTTAATTATGAGACTCCCATGCCATAGATAATGCTCTACTCATAAAGCTGTTGGTTATCGTGGGATGGTACAGGCTTACACTCTCACTTTTTCTCAGATGCACACCACACACAAACTTCAAATAAACCCTGGTTTTGTCCAGCTTAAAAAAAAAACATTTTACAATCTTGAAAAGTTCTGTGGGAAAGAAAAAGTCTCTCTCCCCCAGCTCTACCAGAGAAAAAAGGTAGAATTCATCACTTGACATTTGATTTAATCACTTTGATTATTTTGATTTGACCTGTAACTCAAGAGAAGCCTTTTCCAAAAAAAGTTTATTTTTTGACAAATCCCCACTTGCTGAAAAGTTTTGGTTATGAGAAATCAGTATTTCATTATAAAAAACTGTTTCATTGGAAAATTTCCAAACAAATGTTTACAGGAACAGCCTCCATTGTTATGGAATAGCTATATACAATCTGAGACCAATCTGAGATCAGATTTACCCTTTTAAGCTACAGATTTAAAAATATGCATCAAAATGAACAGCAATTTAACTGTACACAGTATTGTAATGTGGTGCCCATAACTAAACACAGAATTTACAAGGGATCTTCTTAAGAGATCCATTTTTGCATCCATACCTCTATTATTTGCAAAAGCAGCTGCAAAATAGGTTTTTCCTGCTTATCAGGTAAAATCACAAACCTCATGTCTAGCTCACTGTTACCTATACCTAAATTTTTATCTTATACCTGGGTGTCTTTGAGCACTTATGTTCCAGGAGTGAAATCCTGGTTCTATTGAACCTAGGCAAAACTCCCACTGAATTAAAAAAACAAAACAAAAAAACAGGATTTCATCCTACTTGTCTTCTTGGGGGATTTTAGATTACTTCTTTCTTCCACAAAAATCACTGCTTCCAGACTAATTCTGACTGTTTCCTGTCCATATTAAACTTCTGTCAGCTCTTTTTCTGGATTTCCAAATTTATTAATTTTCATTTGCCACCTCTCATTTAATATAGTTTGTGAAATTAGCAAATGTCCAGACTTTTGAGAGCACCACAATTCCTAGGAAAAAATAAATGAGAGAAAAAGAACAGAGAGGGAACCATACTATGCATGTACCTCCTTAATAAATAAGGAACAAACAGCTAACATGTCTAAAAGCTTCATCCCCAAAAGGAGGCAGTAAAAAAAATAATTTTCAGTTCAATACACCAGCAGACTACACATTAACAGTCTCTGGGTACAGCTACAAAACAGTTTAGATTTAGAAGGAAGTGCTTTACACCAAGGAATTGCCATATGAAGATACAATATGTATATCTGCTGCTGAAGCCAATGACACTAAATTCACTACAGGCCCAGCCTGAAAAGCTAGCAAGATGTGCAAGACTAAATAAAATGTATCAGGGTCATGCATCCTATTAAAATCAGTATTTTAAAAACTGCTTGCTTAAAACATTTACCTTGACATTGTAGATTATCTTTAATACTGAGCCAGCTCTCATACAGTTGACCTCTACATGAAGCAACTAAATCCCAGATACATGATTGATTTTCAGGCCTCTTTATTCAAGAAAAATATGAAGCAAAATCAAATTTCAATATGTTTAAAATTTATGCTTGCAGAGACAGACTATTGTGAGATTCAACATTTTTTCTGCATTAGTACTGTGGGAGATCAGGTAGGGCTGTTACAAAGAGACCTTCATCAACAGATAACCTTATATAACCATAAATAGTGCTTTGTCCCCCACTTCCATTCAGGTTAGCATGATTCATAGATTTAGGGCTCTTGTTGACTCGATGGCTATATTAAAAAAGTAGATGCCTTCTGAACTGAGTCTAGAAGCTTTGTTTAATCCCTTGGCAATTTTATCTAGATTTAAAAAGGGACAGATACATTCACACTTCTTATATTCTTCCTATATTACTTTGAAATTAATACAGGAATAGAATGTTTAAGTCTTTAGTTGGTAATAATTATTTATCAAGTAGCAATGATTGACTTAGCTCTATAGAGAACAAAACTTTTATGTCCCAAAAACCTTAACATCAAAAAAGGTTCAGTGAATGAAATCCTGACTTCACTGAACTCAGCAGAGATTTCAATCAACTCAATCAAGATTCCACTTGGAAGTAAGAGACCCAAGGAAACCTTGCACCTAAAAGAAAGAAACAAAAAATATTCATTAATTTCTTTAAATGTTTAAATTCTTTAAACACACTAAAAAAGACCACCTATTTATATATTCAGAGCAGCTCTGGACATAACTTGAAAACAGAAAATTAATACCTAAACATAACCAAAATGTAGCACTACAATTCACTATCAAGCACTACCAGACACACAACTTTAAAGTTCAGATTGCCTTCTTTTTCCAGACACTCACCACACTTACAAAGTAAAAACATTTTACCATAAAAGTAAATTCAAGGCTACCAATCTAAGAATCTTCACCTAATATTTTAACAGAATTTGCTTTTTCTCTTAGATTATGTTGGTTACTACAAAGGTCTTGATGTTTGCTAATAAAACTTCAGTGATATTAGCACTAAAGTTGTGCTTTACCTGTCAGCAGATAAGTAACAGTTTAGTAATGCCTCAGGGTGATTGATGGCAAAGTAGCAAAAAAATTACTAGTACTATAAACCCTATTTACAACATCCAAGAAGAACCTTGAAAAGATAATACTATGGATTACCTTTGTGTTATTTTCTATACTCGTTATAAAATTTGTCACAGGGTCTTTAATTGTCTCATTTTCCATTTTTTACGATCTTTGTCATGAAAATAAGTTTTCACATAATTCAGTGCCTGTTAGATTGCTTCAAACTCTGCTGAAAGAGTCTGAATACTTTAGTGATGCTATACTGTGATATCAGACTCTTCAACCCTTGTTCACGTAGTGATAAAACTTTTGAAAGAGTAGCTGTAGAATTTTTATACCCTCCCTATATATTATATTACACAAACCTGCTTTTTCTTTCACTACACTACTAGCCACTCAAAGACTAACCAATTAAATCAGAATGGAGACATATTTGTTGCTGGTGCAACAATTCACTTTACCATGAATTTAGGAGTCTTTGGTGTTTTTCTAATATCCCCTAAGCTCTGGGATACATAAGATTACTTATGAATTAAACCTGTCTGAATACGGATTTCATTTAAATAAAAAGAAAGCAAAGTGAGGTCCAAATTCAATTTCAACTAAGGCATCCATGCAGTACTTAGGCATCTAAGTTGACCCTATACCATAATATTTCAGTCCCTGAAAAATCATTAACACAAACGGTAGGTGGGTCTTTCTCCTGATTTATGAATTTTTAATGCACAGGGTTGGCGATGTCAATGATTTAAGAGGGCAGATGTAAGATATGCAAAGAATGACTTCCAGCTAAGACACTCTCAGCTCTTTGTACTGCCTAAGGGAAACTTCCTTTCAGCTCATCTGGCAAAGTCTGCGAGGAATGTTTTCTACTTTCTCCAGCTGGTTAACAGACTCCATCCACTCCTGGAGAATGATGACATGTCTTTAGTTATTCATACCTTTATAACATGTGGTGTGGACAACAGCAATACGATATACCTGGGTGTAAAGAGTTTAACAGTGAAGAGACTCCAGGTAGTAAGGAATGCTGTAGCTCAACTCTTAACACTCCTCAGTACTGTAAACACATCAATGCTTGTCCCTGGTATCTTACACCAACTTTCCAAAGAATATTGACTCAAGTTAAAGATCATAATCCTTATCTGCAGGCCTAAAGTACATAAAAATGACTTAAAGCTCCAAGGCAAAGACCATTTTGCTTTTTCTGGCATAATAGAACTTCATGTACTCAGTGAGTGGATTTCCATGTGCACTTACTGATGAGCTGACTAATTAGCTCCGCAGTAAAGTGTCACAGATTACACATGAGCTCTTATTAGGATGCAGTAAACTAATTAACTCCACTGTAGGATAGTACTTGTCCAGGACAAATACTATCCTGCAGCAAAGTAATTACATTTGTTCAAATGCACATGTAGACTGTGACCAGGGCTGGCTGGGGCACAAGGGTGCTACAGTACGGGGGCTGCCTGTCACCTAGCTCAGCACTGTAGCATCCTCATGCCCCAGTCACCCGCTTTACAGCACACTGAGCCATGTGGGAGCAGCCCTGGGTTGCCAGGCTGGCCCCTGGGACTGCCTACCAGCTGGGGCTGCTCTGCCCCGACTTGAATTGCTACAGTCTTGGGTGCACATGAAGGTGTTGTACCCAGGAAGTAGATGACTCCAGTGTGAACTGTGCCAGAGTTTATTCAGGTACATTAACAGCGCATGTAGGTGCACCCAATGTCTAATCTTTCAAGGTCCTTAAGTGTCATTGAAGTCAAGATATTTATAACTAATATTTTTGCCTGTATTTTACCCTTAGTTTTTCAGTCCACTGTTCCTATCAACTAGTCATTCATGTTTCTTTTCACTCTAACAAGTCTGAATGGCAAAGGTACTTTGCTGTGCCATCCAAACAGGAAATGACTAGTGGTAATTCTAGTATTTTGTCCAGGTATGTTGCAAATTTTGTGCTACTTATATTTTGAAAATCATGTGCTACAGTATAAGGATAGGTGACAGGAAGACTATAAAAAAATCATCAGGATTCCAAATAATAAGGGTAGTGTTATCTACACTGTAATACAGAATACAAAGAAGCTAAAGTGTAGTTTTGTGAAATTAAAGTAAGTCCAAAAAGTAACATGCCTGGCTTTTGTCTCCCTATAAATTGGTAATAAGTCATTTAAGTTATACCGATATAAAATCAGGAGTATGTAATATGAGAGTGTGGACCATTCTGTTCTCATCTGTTTGAGTGGTATTTAATAGACATTGCTTCAGAGTCATCTGACCATTCGAGAGGGTCCAGAGGAGGGCCACTTGCGTGATCAGGGGGCAGCAGGGCAGACCCTACGGGGAGAGGCTACAGGACCTTAACCTGTTCAGCCTTCACAAGAGAAGTCTGAGAGGGGATCTAGTGGTCATCTATAAACTTACCAGGGGGGACCAGAGGGGAATGGGTGAGACCCTGTTCCCCCGAGCACCTCCCAGAGAAACAAGGAATAATGGACACAAGTTGATTGAGAGTAGGTTCAGGCTAGACATTAGGAGGCACTACTTCACAGTCAGGTTGGCCAGGATCTGGAACCAGCTTCCAAGGGAAGTGGTGCTGGCTCCTACTTTAGAGGTCTTTAAAAGAAGGTTTGATAACTACCTAGTTGGGGTTATATGATCTTAAACTTACCAGGGTCATATGAGCCCAGTATTAATTCCTGCCCATGACAGGAGGTCGGACTTGATGATCTGCTCAGGTTCCTTCCAACCCTATGGATCTATGAACCTATGAACCATTCAAAAGCAGTGAAATGACCTATCAAGAAAGCATCAACATTTGGATTTCAGGTGCCCACAGGAAACATAAAGAAGAGGCAGCATAATTATCCTGAATCACCCTCTAGTAACATTCTTTACAAGACTAGGAATTTCACCAAATATAGATCAGAAAAAGCAATAAATGAGAAAGATGAACAATATTTGAGGTGTCAAGACAAGGGTGAAAGACTCCTCCTAAAGGAGAAAAAAGAACACAGACTCTCCAAGTTCTATTCCTGCTCTAAAGCCAATATTTGTACAGTTAGTCTGGATATTACAGAAAGGTTAGATAGTCTTTGAACAGACAGCAGAGAACATAATTTTACCTCTTAAGTGCTGACTTTCAGTTAAGGCTGTGCTAATTCTTGAACTCTTTCAGAAGAAAAATAGCATAACTTGTAGTCAGAGTGTTTCCAGATAAAAAGCAGCAAAAACAAGAGAAATATGTAAATAATAAGATACACATGCATGCAGGGATCCTGTTCATATTCTGTTTGCAAAAATCAGGATTGAAGCATATTGAATGCATTTTGACTTTGGTTTCCATATTTGACTTTTATTTCTTCAGTAATATTATTTAGCACTGTTGGTCTTGGGATGAAGTTACATGTTACACTTAGATGATCCTAAATCTGTGGAATGTTAAATGGTGTAAAGTTAGAAAATGCTGTGAGCAGTCATATTTTAAGAACTAAAATTATTTCTTGCCTGCACAGCTGACTTGCCACTACAGGGTTGGTGATCAGAGGTGTGGCTAGGGAACAACATAAACCTCTCTACATGGCCTTCTTTGACCACATGAAAGCCTTCTACTCTGTCAACCAAGAAGCACTGTGGAAAATCCTCCTGAAGTACAGATCCCCCATGAAATTCATTACCATTCTTTGTCTGCAACATGATGCTATAGTAATGGATCTATCACAGACCCCTTGAGGTTGGCAGGGAAGTTAAGTAAGGCTATGTCATCACTTCAACACTCTTCTTAATATTCCTTGCCACAAATCTACATCTGACCACCAACAAGCTTCCAGCTGGAGTAGAGCTAAACTACCAAATGGATAGCAAACTGTTCAATCTCAGCCAACTCCAGGCCAAAACCAAGACCACGCCAACCTCAATCATTGAGCTCCAGTACACTGAGAGTGCTGTAGTGTGTGCTCACTTGGAAGCAGACCCTCAGGCAATGTTGATGTCTTTACTGAGGCATACAAGAAAATGGGACTGACACTTAACATTCAGAAGACTAAGGTCCTCCATCAATATGCCCTTAATAAGAAGTCCCCAGCTCTAGTAATTTAGATTCATGGTGAGACTCTGGAGAACACACAGTATTTCCCGTACCTCAGAAGCCATCTCTGACAGAAGGCTGACACTAATGAAGAAATCCAACATTGCCTCAAATGTGCAAGTGCAGCCTTTGGATGCCTGAGGAAATGGATATTTCCAGGTCACAATATCAGATCTGAAACCAAGCTCATGGTTTATCAAGCAGTCACAATCTCCACCTTACTGTACAGAATTGTAATGTAGACAATGTACAAGAGACACCTCAAGTCTCTGGAGAAGTACCATCAATACTGCCTATGGATGATCCTTCAAATCCAGTGGGAAGACAGAAGTACCAACATTAGCATCCTCTCACAAGCAAACAACATAAGCATCAAGGTGATAATCATCCAACATCAACTTCACTG
Organism: Alligator sinensis; assembly: GCF_000455745.1. Taxonomy (NCBI): domain Eukaryota; kingdom Metazoa; phylum Chordata; order Crocodylia; family Alligatoridae; genus Alligator; species Alligator sinensis. The sequence continues at coordinate 2,026,901 of NW_005841894.1, forward strand.
GGCTGGCCATGTCATCCAGATGTCCAACTCCAAATTCCTGAAGCAAGTTTTATTCTCCCAACTTAGTCAAGATGTATGCTCAAGAGGAGCGAGGAGAAAGTGCTTCCAGGATATCCTCAAGGCCAACTTGAAAAAACAATGCAACATTGATATCAACTCATGGGAAATTATTGCCCCGGACCACCCCAATGGAGGACTAGTCTGCTGCAAGGATCTCAGTACTTTGAAACCTTATGACAACAACAGGAGATGGAAAAGCAAAAGTGACAGAAACAGCATGTCGCAAATCAAGAATCCACAGCCAGGGGATGAGGGGGGCAGGTGGCTCCCTGCGCTGTGTGCACTCCTGGAGGCCAGGGCGGGGGGGGGATGTGCCCTCCAGATCTGTGTGCAGGGTGGGGGCAGATATGAGCTGGCAGCTGCAGACTTGGGGATCCCCACCCTACTGCCCTCCCACTGTGGCCTCCGCAGCTTAGCAGGCAGTTTCCAGCATGGCAGAGCAGACTGGGGTAGGGAAGCTCAGTGCCACCACTATGAGCCCTGTGCTGCCATGGAGAGATCGTCCCTGCCCTCCCGGGAGCAGTGAGTGTGGTGGCACTGGATTTATGACCCAGATACCTTGCTCTGGGTGGACCCAAACCTTCAGACTGACCACAACTTCTCCATTCAATAATAGGCAAATTTTATTGATACACAATGATAGCAGATAAGAATAATGCAGTCAAGGCAAACAATTCTATATTTTCCAGTCCTAGGACTCCCACAGAGGGAAGGTATGTACAGCCAGTATGTGAGCTTCACCCTGTGGCTCATTCTTGAATGTCAGCTGTCAGCAGCCTGGAAGCTGAGGGCCGAAGCCCATCACCCCCACAGTAGGGTAGGTGAGATGGGCTGGTGGTATGCCCTCTGTCCATGGTGGCCTCAGGTTCACCTCTCAGGGGACCCTTTGCTACTCTGAAATCCCTCCTTTGGTATTCTTTCTCCCCTCTGATGACTCTTCATTGGGACATCGTTGATTGGTTTTCCTGTGGTCAACATACCATCCATGTTCTCTCCTGTCAGCATATTCCTTTGTTTCCCAAACCCATCCCATGCACACGTATCTTAATTTGGTAATTTACTGGTCTCCTCATTATGTTGTGGGCCTTGAAGGAGACTGTCACAAACAGGTTTTTAGAAAGCAATTAACCCTTACCATCCCTCTGGAGCATTGTCCTAATGTATATCTACTTTACCTACAAGCCAGTTCCTAAAAATAAACCTCTAAATGTAATTTGCTAGCCATGACCCCCTCTCCAAGCAGGATTTGGTGCAGGCAACTCATTTCTGGGGCATCAAAGTGGCAAGGGGGCAGAACAACAGGACTGGGCCTGCACGGAGGCAACCCTGTGACATCCGCAGCTCAGCCACTGCCCACAGGTATCCAAACCAAGGGCACTGGGGGTGCTGCAAGGTTTGTCTAGCAGCTGCAGAGTCCAGGAGTTTATAAAAACTGCTTACAAAAACCTGCATAAGTTAGATCAATTCCTCCTCAGGCTTTCTGAATGTCTGTACCTGGTATAAGTGTAATGTGTAACTTCACTATTTATTCAGCATTAGATTATCAGATCAGTTATTCAGGAAACCAGTTTTTTATCTTGAGCAGCAGCTTAGTTTGTGATTCTGTTTTCAGCAATAACATGAGGGCAGGATTTTAATGCACCATACATCTCACACAGTATCAGGCTCTTAACACAGTAAAAATCTGGTTTGTGTGAATGCTTAAAAAATAAAGGAAAATGTCCTAACTGATACAGTAAAGAATTGTTCCTTTATTGCCACTGAATATGAGACAACTATATGGTCAGAGGTAAATGCAGAGCTTTGACATTTAACTCTGGTGTTACAGAATGATGTTTCCAAACAGTCAGATGTGCAGCAACTGCATCACATTTGCAATTGTCTTTGAAGTTTTAATTTCAGTTCATGCTACTAAATTACCATGAAGGTTTATTTTTAACTTGTTATATAAAGCTTTAAAAAAATGCAAGGAACCATCTTTGGGTATGAAACATGTCAAACTGAAAGCTGTTAATTGTATAACTTCAGTATACTGTTATTTTCTGTTTGTTTGTTTAAATTCGTTCTTTTGAAGGGTTATGGCTTTTTGACAGCCTGTAAAAAACAAAAATACCTTTTTAATAGTTTTAAGATTTTATTTTTAAATTGTCTTTATGAATCAATGAATTTTGAGTGTCATAATTATATCATAAATTAAAAAGAGACTGTACCACTTTACCTAACTTCTGCAATAAAGCTCTGAAAATATAATGGATTTTCTGGTCCTATTCTTTAGTAGGCAAGCAACTGCTATAGCTTATGGTATGGCATCAGATGGCTGCAAAAGCATGTCTTAATAGTCCATACACTCTATAAGACACATGAATTCTGTCTCCCTTCCGCCTGTAAATTTCATGGATACATTATTCACAATTGTCATCTAGTGTTCCTCTCCAGTTCCATCCTTATCTTGATGACCAATGTGTCCTATATACTTTCACTCAACTGATTCTACTTTTTCCAAAGTCTCTAATTCTTTCTAAGTAAAGTTCACATCTTGGACTCCACCCATATACTTTCAACAGTTCAGCCAGGTGCAGTACCAACCACACTCTTTTTGAAATCGTATCCATCCTTTGCTTCTTTCTGTATGTTGTCTCTTGGTTTTCCTCTGACCTCTGAAACTACTCCTTCGGTGCTGCCTTTGGAGGACTCTCCTCATCAGTCATCTAACTTTATGTAGGACTCCGCAGGGTTCTCACACCTTAACTGAATAATATGACCTGCAAACACACATTCATCTAGAATTTTTTGCAGATCTCACAGAGTTACCTCTCCTTGATAGAGCTCTTACAAAACACTTCATCTTCTCCTCCAAAAAACACCTTACTATCCTCTTTCACAGTCATTTTTGACAACACTATCATATCTGTAACGCCAACCTGCAATCTTTGACCAGGTTTCCAGAACCTCACATCCCAGATATGCCTAATCCTTGAATATGTTTTATATAACGCAACTTTTTTCCAACTACTCAGCTGGTCCAATAAAAGATACCACATCTACTCAAAGAACCTTGCCTGCTTATATAAGGCACAAAAATTTAATACCTTATAGGACCATCTACCTACTATGACCACCAATCCTACTACATATTTCTATGCATAACAACTCTAAAATATGGCAATTTCCTATCCATCAAAAGTGCTAAAAAATTTACCAATGCTCCCATTTAATGTTTCACTTATTGCAACATTCTTTACCCACATCCATGGTGGCCTTTGAACCAAGTGCTGCTAATAGATTTCCTTTCCCCCTAAAAGGAAAATTTCCCAAAGGGAATTCCTACCCATCATCTATTATTCACTATGTAAATGTCACCTTCTGCCTCCAGTCAGCCAATGACGGCAGGTACATTGTGGACATTACTTTTCTGAAAATGCTACTTTAGGTTTTTCTGCACCTAATCTTCACATTTGAAAAGAAGCCTGAGTATTCACTGACATTCAGATCCTTTCTTTAAATTATTCTTTACTGTGTTGCCTGCAAAATAAACTTAACTACAGTTACAATGTCAACAATACAATACCACTGTCATCATGCTGATAAATACTGTCTCATCATTCCCCTGCATGGTCCTGTTTAACTGTTGTTTCTTTCCTTATACATAGATTATAAACTCTTCAGGGCAAGAACCATAGCTTTGATTTCTGTTTATACAGAAATTAACACACAGATTCTGGCCCATAACTAGGTTGCCTATATCTCACAGCAATACAAGCAATCAGTAATAATATTATCTTTTCCTTTTACCCAGGACTGCAAATCTCAATCTTATTTTGTATTTAGACACTTTGAGCATCTTATTCTCAGATTACTAAGAAGAAATGATGCCATCTCTGGGGGGTAGGAAACAGACTGACACATCTGTCTCTCAATCTAACTTTCTATGTTGGTGAGCCATCCTACTTGCTGTAGGATTGCTAGTGAAAGTCATAACGTACCAAATGGTGCTGATTTAAATGAAGCAAGCAAATCAGTCATTGAGGTATGCACTCACAGCTCTTTATATGAGAATTATTAAGCAGAATTGTGCTATATAACATACATAGATAAGTAGCATTCAATGAACTTGTGGCAAAACTTAATTCTGTAGAGGCAGATTTCTGAAAAACAACTTGTGTGCAAGAGCACCACCTAAAGTAGAATTTCCAGATCTATTTTACAATGGCTTAGACCACAGTCCTTCAAAGAAAATGCAGATTTGAGGGATATGATGATAACACTAGAATTTGTGAATGCCTGAAAGATGATAATTCAGGCACCTTTATGCACTGATATGTAAAATCATTTTGTGCACTATAAAGAAAACATGTAAAATAAAGGTTAGATATTAAATGTTAAAATAAAGGTTAGATTCAATCTTTTAAACTACATCTTCAGTATTAACTTTACATATTCTGATGTGTTTTCCAGCTTTGAATAGTATTTAACAGTGATTAACATTAACTTTTGTTAATTTCAAGTTCTTGTAATTTTATTCCTAGTGCTTATTACCTGTTAACATGCACTGAAATATGTTTAGTTTTTTGAGGATAAACCTTTTGATTCTGAAAGTCAAATATATATGTAAAGGAAATAAAACAAATGAACCTGACAAAGTTTATTAAATAAATTTGCCAGTGAAGGCAGACATTTTCAACTTTATGTTTGTATTTTAAAATAATAAATATATGTAAGTCCAATGAAACAAGCAATCAATGTACTGCTACTAGAGTATTTTTCTTTAGGAGTTTATTGCCACAAGAAAGGTAGACCTAAACAGTTCTAAATCTGATACAGGAGTTAATTATTAGGGAAAGGGCCAAAAAGTGAAAAGGAAGAGAAGAAATATCATTGCTATGATAACGATGGCTGCCAGAAATGGCTTGCAAATCATGACACTATGCAGGGACAAAAAGTTGACTCTAAATTATGGTGAGACTGGGTCTCTAAATCAGTGGGGAACAAAATGATTTCAGTAGACCTTTAATTTTCAGTTATTGAAAGTCAACATCATGGCTAGTAGCTGTAATGCTTTACAACAGACCATCACAGAAGTATTTTATTTTTTCATTTTCCAAAAACGTATGAAATTTTTAAACATAAGCTAAAATCAATCATTGTACTGATTACACTAAAAGCAACTCCATTCCCAAGAGAAGTATGGATTAGCAAGGTCATGAACAGGATGTACCAAGAAATCAACTGAGAATATCTTGCAATTTTATTATACTATCAGCCAACCAATCCTAAATGCTGGATCAAGCATTAATTTAATCCCCCTTTCCTAGGTTAGGGAGAGCAGGGCAGGAGAAGAAAGACCAGAAGAAGGTTCACTTTGAGTGTGTACAAGCATTACATTTAGACTGATAGCATCCAGTTTAATTTGGTAGAAATGCTACGTGTGCAAACATTCACAGTGGTTAATCTGGTCTAAAAATGGCATGCCCAGGGGAAAGTTAAACCTCATCCAACCAGGTCTAAGTCCAGGATGACAGGCATTAGTCAGGTTTAACATATTTCTTGGGATTTTAAACTCAAAATGTTGTTTGAATTATCAAAATGCCATAGGCTTGCTCTAGAAGGATCTCTCAAGGATGAGTTGAATCTTCATATTCATTTTACAACTGACTAGTTTGGTATAACTGTTAACAGAAATGGCAGTTAATCCCAATGCCTTAAGTTTTGGATGAAATATCCATTTATTTGGGAACAGACAGACCTCAAGCTAGCTCTTAGTCAGCTTTCATTTGAAAATAGTTTTAAATGCTATCACATTGGGTCACATTAGAACCCAATGCTAGAGCTGCTGAATCAAGAATTTCTCCTTTATTCACCAAATCAAAAAAAGAAAAGGAATTAAAGAAAATCACTCTGTGCCAGCCTAAAAAGTTTAATGAGATTGGAAACAAAATAGTTCATTTGCAGATCATTCAAGTGTCCCTTTAAACTTTTCTTAATCCTCTTTTATACTTATGTTTTTTAAATGTAGGTCAATTTTGAAACAGAGATATTGATTCAAAATAAAAAAACTGAAATGTTTCTTTTTGAAAATGGAAAAAAAAAACCAACCTTCCTAGAGCAGAACAGTATCTCAAGGATGATTACATAAAATGTTTCTGTGTTCTTTAAATCAGTGGTCACCTGATTGACTGGTTAATCAGTGAGCCCCTGACAGTCAATCTCAGTCTGCAAGCTGGGCTTTGTGCTTCGAGCCCCGCTGCAGCTCAGGGTGCAAAGCCTGGGGTGTAAAGCCCAGCATGTAGTGGCAGCTGCCTTGCCCTGTGGGGGGGAGGGCGTGCTCCCCCCGGCCTCCACCAGGGTGCATGCAGCAGCAGGAGCCCCCCTGCATACCTGGAGAAGCCACCTGAGTTCCAACCTTCCCCCGGCCCAGCCCAGCTGGGGCCCCACTTACCCGGTGGCAGGGGGCACAGGGGCATATGTGGTGGAGGGGGGACTAATGGGGCTTATCCCCCCCAAATGCAGGGCAGTAGTAGGGCCATAAGGCATCCTGGCTGTGGTCTTCTGGTGACTGCAGCAGGGGTGGGGAGGGGCACACATGCAGCGGTGAAGGGGGAGTGGGGCTGGTGCAGGTGCTGCATAGCTGGAACATGGCACAGGATAGAGCTGTGTGCAAGCGGCTCATCTGGGGCAAAATAGGAGGGGCATGCAGCCCGGGAGGGCATGGGGGGCACTTGCCCACCATGTGGGTGGGGTGAGCTGGGGCCGGGGCAGCGCCGGGCTCTTCCTAGCACGGTTGTTTGGGCCAGGAGGTGGCGGTGCTGGGAGTGGGTTGGTGGGGGACTACAGCAAATTTTTGTAGCCCCAGTCCCAGCACTGCTGCCACCACCCAGCCCAAATACCCAAGCCAGGAAGAGCCTAGCACCACCCTGGTCCCAGCCTGCCCTGCCCCACCCCACCCTGCATGCAGATCATGGGACATGTGCCCCCCCATGCCCTCCTGGGCTGTGTGCCCCCCCCACCGTGCCCTCTGGACAAGCAACTTACAGTTCTGTCTCAAGCCAAGCCCTGGCTGTGCAAGTCCTGCCTCTGCCCCACTCCCTCACTCACTGCTGGGTGAAGCCAATCATGGCCTCAGTGATAAGGGAGAGAACAGGGCATAGGCAGGAGCAGGGGTTCGGGGGCATTGGGGACAAACAGAAGCCTGGGGGGAACATGCCCCTCAGGCCTCTGGTTGTCCTACCAGCTGGCCCAAGCAGGACCCCACTTCCCCCAGCCCCTGCTCCTGCCTGTGCCTTGCTCCCTCCCTCACCACTGAGGCCTCAATCTTCCCCATTCCCCCTGTTACCTGTCAGCTCTGTCTTCCTGAGGGAGACCTGGCACCCAGCTGCTGGACATAAAAAGGACTTTTTCTATTCTCGCCCCCCCCCCCACCACCAACACACACACACACACACATGTACCTCATCTAACCAGAACTAAGCAGAAGAAAAGTTAAATAGGTATCTCGGGCCGAACATTACCCAGTCCCAGTATGGGAAGACTATTTAAACTTGACTGACTAAAACTCAGTTGCTGGGTTAGGGAATGCTAAGGCAAGAAACCGAGTCAGAGGGGTTATGGGCAATATTTGAACAATGGTTAAGGGTTCATCACAATATCCAGCCCATTGGATCCCTGACCACAAATGCTGTCATACTTTTCCCAGGATGACTGGTGGAAGTCCTTCTCACACAGTTTCTGAACACTCATGCTAAACTGAGGCTTATTCACAACAGGTAAAATACAAAACCCTGACGCTGCAAGCCATCTCAGAAGAAACAATGTGGTATCCCATCCAGCGTATCTTCTATTCATAAGAATTTCAAGCTGGCTCCTAAGGGTCTGGTTACTCCTTAAAACCTTATGATCTTCCTGGTTGTTAATCAGTTTCTTGAGATTTTCCAAACCAGATAACCTCTTGTCAATAGAAAAGATAATTATTTACACAATTAAAAGAATGCTTTGAAGAAGCTGGACTAAGGGTATAAAAGCTGTAAAAGCAGCAAACAGGGCGCTTCAAGAGGAAGAAATCTCTCTGACACCATCCGCTGTTGTTCTAAAGAAGCTGGAAAAAACAGATCATCTCCCTTCAAGGATCATGCTGAGAACTTTGCTTGTCAACAAATCATCCAAGTGCCTTGGAACAGTGAGATCCCAGCTCTTGCTCTCACTCTCTTTCTCTCTCTCTTTTTCTTTTTCTCTCTAGGCATAGCTTTCTGAACCTGAATTGTATTAGTTAAGCTTGAGCTAGGTTTCCCCAAATACTCGATGAAATCAGGGTAATATTGTAATTGTTTTGTTTGTTTTTCATTGCATGTCTATTATTACTGTACTATTATATATTTCATATACTTAGCAATAAATTACTTTTATAGTCAAACTGGTGGTAACCGGGTGTATTTTTCCTTCTCTACTTCTCCCCCACTTACTCTGCAGCAATGCTTCTTTTACCTAAGCCAAAGATCCCTGTGGAGCCCAGAAATACTGTGGGGTCCACTCATCAAGAGGCTACCACTACTAGGACAGTTAGGGCAGAAGATTAGGACGTGCTGAGTTTAAGACACACAAAGGAATCAGCTTGTATAGGCTGACTGACCCAGTTTGGCTCAGATGTGCCCTAATGAACTGCATGCTGGCCCATGAGGGTGTCAGCTGGACACCCAGCTGGATTCAGAGGCATTCTGTTTACCTGTGTGCTTGTGTCTGACTGCAGTTTATTGTTACCTTAATGAACTGATTCCTGGCATATAAGGGTGTCAGCCTGTCCATGCTGATCAACCCGGCTGGGTCAGACGTGTCACTTTAATCTGTGTGTGTTTGTATGTATGTGACTGATGTGGTGGCTGGAGGAACCCAGTCCCATTGAACTGAGTCCTGCAAGATAGCTCCATTGGAGTGAGGACTTGCAGAAGGGAGAGATACAGCTCCATATAGAAACACAAGTAACACAAGCAGCACATTGATAGAATTACAAAGACCCTGAAACATATCCCTAATAAATGATCATATCCCAAAGTGATGGGCAAATCTGGTAACATCCCCATGGCCCTTTCCCCACCCCCCACCCCCACAGACTTACCTACTCAGGGGTCATGCCCCCAAATAATTTTTTCTCCCTCCACCTCAATCTGCACCCCCTTTCTTCCCCCCTTTGCTCCCCACAGACTGACCTGGGGAAAGGGGGGAGGGGCAGTGCAGGGTAGATCTTGGGTTGCTTTTTAATTCCAAAAGTGATCTCCTACACAAAAAGGTTGGAGGCCACTGCTTTAAATATATTTTTCCCTTTTTGGGGAGGAAGCATCTGCCAAATTCACCCCAAATGCATTATTTTGGGCCCTGAAAGCTAGTTTTCCTTTGAATTGTTATTTGCCAAGAAAATTTTGCCCGTGACAGTATCCTGTTAACTCATTCCCAAAGACACAAAGTCCTCTTTCTTAATCAGTGTTCTTAACCGTGCCTTCGTGTCTTACTTAAGCTTTTGCTAAATTGAGTGACAAATACTAAAATATTAAAAATAGATATTCTACTGATAACTGTCATTTAGCTTCAATGAGTTCTGCATATATAAGTCTTGAGTTCTGTATAGTGTTAACATTTTTATTTGCATAGTCTTTATATCTGCAATACAGCTCGTTAGGAAACATTATTCATTTTCCAGAGGTCAAAATGGAGATGGAGAAATTAATACCACAACTTTCAGAAGATCAATGTACTGTTATCACAGTTTTGCAACTAAATGGAGTGCTTGAATATCAAAATTGCAAATTATGCTTCTAAATAGCCATTAGCACACAGAGCCATGGTTACTCATGTTCACAAATTTCAAACTTCTGACATACTGGGGACCACATTGTTCCCATTCCTGTATACTGACTATGGTACTATAATATCCCTAACCCTAAAATTATGATGTAGCACCTTTCAAAATGCTAGTTATTATATTTTTATTTTAATCTACAAATATATTAATGTCCTGTTTACCACAAAAAGACACAATTATCTATACGACTGGGAAGGTCCCCTCTACCTCTTTTAACTGTGTTTTTTTCTTTGAGTAAAAAAATGCAGCATGTATACAGAGGAGAAGACCACCATACTAATACATACAGGGTGTGTCTACATGTGCATTTAAGCTCACCTAAATTTAATGCACTTTAACTTAATGCACATTAAGTGGGAGCAGGCATCTACATATGAAGGTGTTAAAGCACATTAATGCTGTATGTGGACTGAGTTGGGACTAAAGTTAGTCCCAAGTCAGTCTACACGCACAGTGTTAATGTGCTTTAACATGTTTATATGTACATTAATGCATTTTAACTATACATACCTACATTTGATACCTGCACTTGCAGGTATCAAATTTAAGCATGAATTGCCTAAATTCACCATTTTTAATGTGCATTAATAGCACACACGTGTAGATGCACACCCTTAATGTACATTAACTTAGGTTAATGCGCATCGAAGCATGACATGTAGACGCGCCCACAATGAAAGGAAACACTCAAGGAAACTAATATTGGCTGGCACTTTTATCATTCTCTTCTTCTTGAGAGGTTAGCACAAGAAATTAATCAGGCAACACTTGCACACTTTTAAGTGGGTACTTCCATGGTTCAAAAATGGGCAAACTGAGAAAGAAAGCTAAACTGACTTTTAATCCGCTACAGACCACATAGTCTCAAGGCATAGATATCCAATTAAGCTTTCATGTACTAGAAAGGTACCTTATTATCACAACTGTTTGATATGATTCCCTTTTCAATCCACTTGAGGACATTATGCAGATAGAGTTATTCTTCCACTAGGAGATCACATGCATTCAAACATGCACACAGGCAGAAGAGTTCTAAAGGGACAAAAAGAACAAAAATACCAGACTAGCACATGAGAAATTTCCATCTATATTTTAAATGACCTTACCAATATCTTTTAGATTTCTGAGAGGGTCAAATAAAAATGCAAGGAGTTCAATTAAATATGCAGAAGATGCTTTAAAATAAGAAATATAATATACCTAATAAAAAACAACCTAAGGCAGCTGACAAAAGCAACTCTCAGCAACCTATTAAGCCCCCTCCATTAGTTGATTTTTTGTAATGTGTTAAACCCCTCCCTAATTCATATAAAATATAAAGAAGGGTGGCCTCAGCTAAACAAAACTCTAACCTTCTTAATCCCTTCCTTGATAACCCTATTCTTTTAAGGGGATAGTCTTAATGCAAAATAAGGGTATTCTGGACCATATTCAAGAAAATGAGCCAAGTATGATTTGCAGGCTAGAGTTGCAGCTAAATGCATCTTGTGCTAAGAGTATTAGAGTATTTGAAATAGTAGGTGATGAAAATCCAGTATGTATTAGAAAGAAAATACAAGTGCTGTGATGTTAGGGAAACTGTCATTGATGGAAATGCGGTAGAGCACAGAAAATATGAGTTAAAATAACATACGATATTAAATCTACTACAACAAAGATGAAAATCTTAAGAAAAAGTACAACAGTTGTAGCAAAAAAGACAACAGAAGCCAAGGTTAATAATATGAAAGTTACCCATAAACCAGTACCAGATAGTCATTTACTGCTTCTAATAAATTAATGTTTGTATTTGGTACCTGGCCACTAAAGAGAGAGGCACACAAGAAGAAGTAATTGATTAAGAGAAGTTAAGAATAATTTGCTTGTAATAAATGTGGATTTATTGGCTCATATAACTTTGGATAGGCTCTTAACATGGGAAAATTTTGCATTAAATTTGCCATTGCAATTAGCTGTGATTGCAAGGCTTACTAGACATATCACCACTCCAGAAGTTCGCTGTACAAACAAAATCTAAACAAATAAAAAAAAAAGTCTTAATCAAAGCCTATAAGAAACAGATTGCACAATGGATAAAGCATTTATGACATTTGATAATGTTCAAGAAAGACATTCTTATGAAAAAGTTAAATTATTAGTAACAAATGCTCACAGAGGTTCTTACAGAAATGTATGCAAAGCCAATTGAAAGAAAAGCCCCCTGAAAAAATACCTTACTACAAATCTGTCATAGACTAACTGGCAAATGCAAAGATGGGAATGTAACAAAAGGGAAATTGATACATGATGCAATCCAGGTCCCACTAAGTAAATGGTAGGATGAGCAGGGATGAGCTCTAAATAAAACAAAGGATATGGCCCTTTACCATCTGTAAGTTGTGATATATGCCATTCCTCTATACCTTCCTTCCATTACCAGTTTTAGCTGAGCAAAGTTTGCATTGTTCACTTTGGAATTAATGGCTTCTAATCAGAATGATGTATTAAATTCATGTTGCATTGCTTACTGTCACCTCAACTTTTGTGTACCTTGTTTCAACTTTTATAGATTATACTATGTCAACATATATGTTTTCATAAAGCAACCCCATTACAAATTAATACAATGTTTTATACCCCCAATGAAAATATTTTTCATATTAAATATTTAATTTAAGTAAGCAGCAAAATTATATTCAACATTTAAGCTAAACCATTTTAAAGCTTCAAAGAAAAACAATCATAATAAAAAATGTTCTTGTTTAATCTACAAAATAAGCACATTTGATTTTAATTATCTGGATAATGACCAAGCAAGTACATCAGGCACATCCCTTCCAAGAGATAATGAAAGGCACAGAGGAGCAAACAATATCCCCGAGAATAGACCAACACACTGTGACTCTGAAGATGGCTTCAGTAATGAAAATCTGTCTTTTGCAAATGACTCATCTTCTGAAGACTGCACTGAAGATGTTGAAAATCAGGATGATGCATGTGAAAATAAAATTATCAATATGAAGATGAGGAACAGTAGTCTATCACTGAAGAGCTGTTTGATAATAATGAAATTGAGGAAACAGCTAGTGGTACAGAAACAAATGAAAGCAGAGGAAATGTCAATGATAATACTGAATCAGTAACTATTTCTTTAAATATAAGAGGAAGAGATAGCAGACAAAGAGGAAATACACTAGAAAATCACGTGCTTGACACCCTAATGAACTAATGATGAAACCGTAATTTAGCAAAACATTGACCCTAATGAACTGAAAAGATGAAAACGTAAATTAGCAAAACATTGATATAAACTTTGCTGATCAACCAAGATTGTTTTCATGGCATACATATTAAGATCTAAATAGGATCTTAGTGACATTACCACCTTGCATCGAATTCTGAGAGGTAGTGAAATTAATGAATGAATACAGATGTTCAGAATTTAGTTCTTAAGTCTTTAATGACAGAAAAACCCAAATTTGACTTTATAAGGAAAGGAACCCCTTTTTATTTTAATCTTTACATTACAGGCGATGGTGCCAGTAGCAGTAGAAATGAAAATGTACCTGATACAGCTCCACCACATGAAATTAATGATCAAAATGAATCTACTTGCTGAAGTGCAAAGATACAAGCTCATAAATCTGTAAAAAATAACAACAACTAAAGATAAACAAATTGTTAGCACAAATTATTGTTTGATCTTTGTTTTCATACCTGCTATATTTATTTATGGTCTTCCTTCCTCTAAATAATAAATGTCTACAAATTCTATTTAAAATTGTGTTCAGCTATTTTACCCTTCACTATCTCGCCTCCACAGTGCTTCCCAAAGACTTACAATATCTACTAGCTCTGTTTAATTGTCATTGTGTGATGGCTGATTAATCTCTTCCTTTCCTTTTCATCTAAAGATAATCAGTGGTTAACTGGTATATAATATTGGTTCTTGCTGCAGTTAATGCTCTGTCAAATCTATTTTTAGAAGTTTATAACTTGGCCATAAATTATCTTCCTTGGCCAACATTTAAAACTGGAGTTATTATGTACAATATTAACAACAAAGAGTCAGTATAAAGGGTCAATTTTCAAGATGGAAAGAAGTAAACAGTGGGGTCCCTCAGGTACCAGTGCTGTTTAACATATTCATAAATGATCTGGAAAAGGGGGTAAGTAGCAAGGTGGCCAAATGTTCAGATAATGCAAAATTTTTCAAATTGGTAAAGATCAACACAGATTGTGAGGAACTACAGAAGGATCTGGCACTGTTGAGTGTATGGATAACTAAATGGTAGATGAAATTCAGTGTAGATAATGTATAGTGATGCACCTGGGCAAAAATAACCCAAACAATATCTGCACTCTCACAGGCTTTACATTAGCTGTAATCATGCAGGAAAAAGATCTGGGAGTCATTCAGACAGTTCACTAAAGACATCAGCTCAGGGCTCAGCAGCCATCAAAAAGGCAAACAAAATGTTAGGATTTATTAAGGAAATTGTAAACAAAATGAAAAGTATCATTGTGCCCCTTTATATATCCATGGTGCATCCACTCTTTGAATACTGTACCCAGTTTTGGTCCCCACTGCTCAAAAAGGAGATGGAAGAATTAGAGAAGTACAGAGAAGGGCAACAAGGATAATTAGTGCTATGGAGGGGGTTTCACATGAGGAGAGACTAAAGAAGGTAGGCCTATTCGGTTTAGAAAAGAGGTGCTTGAGGGGGATCATGATAAGGGTTTACAAAAAACTAAATGGTGAATAGAAAGTAAATAGGGATTTATTATTAACCATCTCTCAGAATACAACTAGGGGTTACAAAATGAAACTAGTAGCTACTAAATTAAAAATTAACAAAATAAATGTATTTTTCATATTAAAGTATGGAACTTGTTGCCACCAGATGTTGTGGAAGCTGACAGTTTAGCCAGTTTAAGAAAGAGATTGGACAAATTCTTGGAGGAGAGGGCATCAGCAGCTATTGAGCATGGGAGTTAGGGTTACAGTCTCTGAATCAGAACTTCCCAGACCTTAAAAGTTATGTACAGAAGTGCTCCATGCGCATATTGCAGCACTGTAATTTAGAGCACTTTTTATAGCACTATAAAGCTACAGCACTCTTAAATATGACAGAAGTTCAGTGTTGGGGCAGAGGGGTGGGGGACACCTCTGAGCCTCCCTGAACTTTCCAGGCTAGGAGGCAGGTGACTCTCCATAGCCTCCTGGGGCTTCTCCACCAGTCAGAAGTTTGACTAGCATACAGAAGTTATTTAAAGTGCTGTAGGTTGCTAAAGTGCTGTAAAATATAGTGCTTCAAATTTAATACCACATTTAACAAAAGGGTTAATGTTGGGTGCAGACAGAAGTGACAATTTTTGCCTGATCTGGCCATAAAAAATGTATAGCTGTGACCAGACACAAGTTCACAGCTACAAACAGCTTAAAAATGGCAGATTGGGTGAAAATCTAACTCCTCATTGCATGAAGTATCCGATAAAGATGTTACAAAATGTAGCGTCTTTTGTAACTTGTGTCTGCAGAGCTCCCAGCCTGTCACTGTTTTCAGAATGGGAAGGGGGAAAGGGAGCAAAGGGAGTTCAGTCAGAGGGTTTTTCAGTCCCCCTAGAGGGTGGGGCAGGTGTATTGCAGCCTCCCCAAGGTTAGGTAGGGCTCCAATTCACCCACCCTATCCTTCCACACTAGCTGAGGAGCCCCAGGAATTAGTTCCCTCCCTTGCCTTTCCCCACTCCTGTTCTGAAAAGTGAGCACTGGCAGAGAGCCTGGCCACACTGCTATGGAAACCTGGCTGCAGGCTCCCAGCCACAGCTTGGTTTCCTTGTCCCTGGGAACCAACTGTGAGCTTCTGTTTGGTCTGGGATAAAGTTGTAACTCAGAACACTTTGCAAAAATTGTTCTGAATTATAGCTGGGAGCTGCACTTCTGTTTGCACCCTTAAAGCGCTGTACCCATTTTAAGGTACTGTAAAGCCATGTGCTTCTATTAAGTCACAGCAATAAAGCCCTTTCAGTGGTGAAAAAAGCAATTTCTGTACACACACTAAATGTTGAAGGCTGCAAGTGAGAGAGGAACAGTGGAAAAAAACTTAGTCATACCCAGTTCACTGTTCCTTTCAGTATCTACTCTTAGCCTGTGTGTGACATAAGATACTGGGCAAGATGGATTTATAGTCTGGCCCAGTAAATGGCAGTTCTTATGTTCTTATATGTTCTTAAGTAAAAATAAAACACACACAACTTGCTTTTATTCTGTTTTCTGGATCTTCTATAAAAATGCAGGATTTCCTGCAAAATTCTTGAATCAACAAAATTAGTTACCAACATTTTTGGTCAAAGAATTATTTTAAGTCAGATTTCCATGTGCATTTTCAAGTTTTGTGCTAGGACATAGTTGTGTCAACACTCAAAATCACCATGCCAAAGTTTTAAGCACACAGCTCCTAAAATAAAATTTACAAGTCTAAGTTAGAAACTTTAGTACCACATACAGTGTATGGAGAGTCACAACAGAGAAGTGAATGAAGGAGGTGGGATGGGGAGAGTATACCTAAACTGGCCAAGAGATAATCTTAAAGAAAGGAGTGTGTCTAAAATCCCATCTCTCTCTGAGACTTGGCTTCTCCCTGCAGCTCTTAATTAAGTTCCTGTCTGAGACTCGAATTCACAACCTAAAACCTCCTCCTGTACTTAAGCACCTAAGTCATTCCTTTGAGCATGGACAACTGGCTCACTCAAAACATGACAAGTGGTGATATCCACTTAATATAGAATAACCCAATAGACCATTGCACAGGAAGCAAGTGACCTGGGTCCAAACCCACCTCGGTCTGATTGGCTTCCAACTCACATCTTCCCTAATTTTGAATACAAGATTCAGTCACTGTGAAAAGGAAGCAAGAGGGAGCATAACTCTGGAGCCCAGCATTGAGGGCACCCCTATAAGAAAGGGAAGCCTTAGGTTCCACTCCCTGCTCACAACCCCAAATGAATGAGCAGTATATGCATTTTGTAAATATGCATGGTGCTGTGGAAAGGCAGTACTGAATATTGGTAACATATGGACTCTACTGTGAAATTTAGGCACCTTTACTTGGCTGGGTTAATACCTATACGTATAGGCAGATCTGGGACTTTGAAAAGGAAGGTGCAGGAGCAGTGACTGGAGTGCAGGGGTAGCTGAACCCACCTGCTTTCAGCCCCTTCTCCATCAGAGCATGAAAAACACACCAGGGAGGCAACAGCAAGAGACTTTAAGGCCCCAGATCAGGTAAGAATCTCTACCCTGCTCTCAGCACCCCATCCCTTTCCCTCCATGCTGAGCAGTATCTCCCTTTCCCTTCCCTCCCCCTCACCCCACCCCTTGCCAGTGCTGATGTCCTTAGCTGACCCAGGGGTGAAAGGCACTCCAGAGTTGCTCCTGCTCCTCTCCAGCCAGGGCCATGGGAAGTAGCTATGCAGGGAGTCAGATCAGCTAGGGACAGTGGCGGCAGCAGGTGGATTCCCCTTTCCTGTGCCTGCCCTCTGGTGGGCAGGGAACACTTGGGGGGAAATGGCAGGAGGGGGAATCAACGCACCACTACTGCTGCCACTGCCCCCAGCTGGGTCCAGCTTCCCCATGCAGCTGCTCTCTGCAGTCCTGGCTAAAGCAGGGCAGAAGCAGCTGAGCAACACTGTGGAAAGGGGGGGGTGCAGGGGGGTGACTGCCATGTTGGATCTACCTCTGCCTATAACCAAGTGAACATGCTGCAAGTGTCATAAATCTGTCTTGAAGAAATGAATTGATATTGGATGAAGACCTTTTCTTTTCTTGTGGATAAGGATATTCAAGGAAAGGGGTTTCTTCTAGTATCTGATAATATTTTAGCTGTGGTTCTCAAATCAATGAGAGCACTTATGTTTGCAATAAGCTCTCATGAAAAGGATTTTGGAAGCATGACAGAGGAGGGTGGCTGGGAGGGAAAGGTGGGGGGGGT
>NW_005841894.1:2044805-2050059 GCF_000455745.1 Alligator sinensis
AATTAGGCAGGGCAGGCTTGGTAAATAAACTCTAGCACTCATCTGTCCACTCTTATGGCAGTCGTCAAGAATGCACTGAAGCATTTCCAAAGGTCATGCTCTTTTACCTACCATCATTGTACTCCTAACAGTCCTACCTGATTTATTGGCATATTGGGGGATCATAGCATGTCAAAGAAGAACAAGACTATCTATTCAAGTTCTACCTAGGTTCCTCCTTTACTTGATAAGAAGACATCCCTTGCCTTTTTTTGGAATTGATGACACTGAGTTTTGGTATGGGACTGGGATTCTCAAAGTCTGTTAAAGGGTACAGGCTGTTACCTGTTTCCTCACTGAATAATTCTATGCCTTCAAAGAACAAACATTAAATTCTGGCCTGTACTTCCCTGCCTGGCAACTTAAGCTATGACACTACATGAATGTCACCACCATGACCTCAGATCTGGCTGTGATGTGAGAAGTATCTATGGCTGTCTGCAGAGGCATCTTAGCCACCAATGGATTTTTTTTTAGATGTTTTCTTTTAGTTCTTCCATGTTTCCCAGAAGGAGCTTTCATACAAAAGACATAATTCTCACTCAGATCAAAATATTGTATTTGGCCAGAAGGACCTGGCAGTTTGCCACCTGTAATTATAATAGGCTTTATCTATGAAAAGTTGAGTTTCTGAATTCTTGTTCTTTTGTTCAACTTTGATTTCTTTTGAAGTTCTGAGACAACTAAGGAGCCCACACTGGGATGGTTAAAGAAATACTCTCACTGTTTTTGAGATATTCAGTACTGCAGTCCCCCAGTGCTTCCAGCAAGGTTGGTGGACCAATTAAGTACCTACCTTCCCTGCCTCTTTTGTGATAATATCATGGCAGGTCATATAGCTTTAATGGGGTATCTTAGTCATGTTACATCAGCACAAAGACTTTCAGCAGTATAGAAATATTGTAAAGAAAAATCATACCCCTAAAGACAGAAGACAGTTTCTAGTGGCAAGCTGGTCTTAGGTGGATAGAGTTACAGAAGTGTAATGATCCTAACAACAGCATAGTTTCTCCTGAATTTACTGGAATAAATTACTGTAGTATAAATAAATTAGTATACTAGTACAATTAAACCACACTAACAAGGCTATACTCTTTTATATATGCACCAGCGGATGAACCTGTTCTTTACCTTGGTCATTATTTTTGCAATTGCAGTGTTTGTTCATTTTCAAAGAACTTAGTACAACATATTTAGGACAAAAATATTGTTTATAGAACATAGTACAACATATTTAACATTTAATATTTAACGTGAAGCAGCATTTCAAATGACATCCAAATGAATGATCTTTATTGTAGAACTTCTTTGTAAACAATGTTCGCAGTGTTTCCTGTTGGCACCAGTATATACAATCCTCTTCAACTACCAACTCTGGAGCAAGCCACATATAACTGTCCATGTGAAAAGCATTATTCCCATAAATAGTCACTGGAAGCCCCAAAAAAGGTCGTGAAAAAAAACCTGCCTATAATTTTCTTCGGGTGGTATTCAGCGATTTTGGATGGTTTCGAATAGATAGGACAGTCATTCTCAAGTTATAAGTGAACATACATACATACAGAAATACACTTCATTTTATAATAATGAAAGTTGAACTGAATTCACTGCATCCAAAATGGAGTGGTACAAGTTTGTTATCTGAGAAGCAAAGTAATCCCAGTCACTGGAAACCCCAAAAAAGGTCAAGTGAAAAATAACCCACCTATAATTTTCCTTGGGTGTTATTCAATGATTTTGGAAGGTTTAGAGTAGATAGGACCAGCCATTCTCAAGTTATAAGTGAACATGCATACATACAGACATACACTTCATTTTATATATATACATATATGTGTCTAGACATACACAATCAGTAAAAATCCCTATACATAGATAGGGCCTATATATGACAGCTCCGCCCAATAACACTTATGATCAAAAAAACAACTATGATCCATACAAAATAATAACTGTTGGGTTTTCTTGCTGAAATGGCAAATTGTGCATCCACTCCTCCCAACAAAACTTGTTTCATTTCCTATTTAGCGCTTGTAATAAGAGCTAGGGAAACAAAAGTCTAGATTAACAACGTTTGAGAAGAAAAAAGAATACTTTGAAATAAAAAAAGTAAATCTAGGAATGTTATAAATAAATGTTACAATTCCAAGTTCAGTTTTTTAACAATGGACGCTAAAAGAGGCTAGAAAATGTTTCTCATCTTACAGAAGAACTCCCTACCCACCATACTAAAAAACATTCTCATACTCTCTGGCCCAATGAATGTTTACATACTTTAATAAAAGGTGGAACAGCCTCAGTTAAGGGAATACCACAGTAGAAAGCTAACCTGATTCTTGGGTTTCTTTCCTGGTAGTTAGAGATGCAGTGTTGAATCCTCTCAGGGTGAGACAGAAATTGAAACCAAGTTTCCCAATATCTTCAGACCCCATCTCTAGCCCTTCACTCTCTGCCATTTATTACAAAAAGTTCAGAGAAAATATCTTTTGGAAGTGCTGAAACAATTCTTTGCAAAAATGGTGAAACAAATTCAGTAAGACTAACCACACCTTGTCATGCATCCACAGATGCATCACAAGCAGGTCCAGAGAGATGATCCTTCCCCTCTATGTGGCATTGGTCAGGCCACAGTTGGAGTACTGCGTCCAGTTCTGGGCACCACACTTCAGGAGGGATGTGGCTAGCATTGAGAGGATCCAGAGGAGGGCCACTTGCCTGGTCAAAGGGCAGAGGGGCAGGCCCTACGAAGAGAGGCTAAAGGGCCTGAACCTATTCAGCCTGCACAAGAGAAGGCTGAGGGGGGATCTGGTGGCTGTTTACAAACTCACCGGGGGAACCAGTGGGGATTGGGGGAGGTTCTGTTCCCCCGGGCACCACCTGGGGTTACTAGGAATAATGGCCACAAATTGTTAGAGAGAAGGTTCAGGCTGTACGTCAGGAGACATTACTTTACAGTTAGGGCTGCCAGGCTCTGGAATGGGCTCCCAAGTGAGGTGGTGCTCTCTCCTACCTTGGGGGTCTTCAAGAGGAGGCTGGACAGATATTTGGCTGGGGTGATATGACCCCGGTACCCGTTCCTGCCCAGGGCAGGGGGTCAGACCTGATGATCTGTTTAGGTCCCTTGTGACTCTAAGTACTACGATGCTACTATGATACTTTGAAATTATTTCACATTTCCAAAATATTTTGACATTTCCAAATTCTGTCATTTTCATTTCAGGCAAATCTAACTTGACAAGTTCAACCAAATAGTCTTGGCTGCTCCCAAACTGCATGGTTCTTGAGTAAATGATTCACACCCCTTCTCTCCTGCAAAACTGCTCTAATTGCTACAGAAACTTAGTACTTAAGGTTTCATCCAGTATATGCACAGAAAACTGTACAGTACATCTATTTCAATGAAAATGATTCTTCTATGTGTTGATGTCACTTTTGAAACTGGGACTTTTGGCTAAAACACTTGCATACTTAAAGGTGCCAGAGATATGCGTATGAGAGTGGCCTGCATCCTATGTGGCTAAAAGCCCCATGAGCAGGGATCCTGCTTTTCTCTGTTTAAAAATCCTTAATTATCTGATTAAACCCCCAAAATCTGCATTTTTCTGTGATTAAACTGAATATATCTATCTATTTCTATATAGAACTAAGTACCTATGTATTTTGACATATGACTTCATAGTTTCATAGGTTAGGCTTTATCATAGAAAATCAGAGCTCCCCTTGCCCCCTTCATTCACCAGGATGCAGGTCCAGCTGTGGCCATCCCCTCCACTGCTTCATGGCACTGAGCAGCCCTGTTATGTCAATGCCCTTCCCCTGCCCATGCCGTTGCCCCTCACTCTCAATCCACAGCGTACTGGCCCTCCTGGTGCCCCTGTCTCCCAACCAGCAGCCCCCCAGCCCTATTGGTGCCCACTTCCCCAGGCCAAGGCCCCAGACCCCAGGGTGTGAGGAAGTGGGGGCATGGGGAAGGGGGGTGCAGGCACAAGTGTTGCATCAGGGAATCATATGCCCATTTCTGTGCCTACAGTGGGGCACATGGCAGGAGCTGCTTCTGCTGCCTAGCAGATGGGACCCAACACAGGAGGGAGTGCCATGCCACCATGGCCACCAAGGTAAGGTGCCCCCTGCCCTTCTGGCAGCAGCAGGGGCACACACCTTCACGCCACCACTGTGCCTCACCTTGGTGGCCATGGTGGTGTGGTGCTCCCTCCTACATCAGGTCTCATCCACTGTGCCACAGAGGTGGCTCCTGCCCAGTGCAGATCCAGCAAGGTTGCAGCCCCATGCTCCACTGTGGGCACAGAAATTTGGGAGGACACATGTCCTGCCCCCCCTGGCACATCACCTGTGCCCCCCTGCTGCATTACCCATGCCTCCCAATGTGTCACCTATGCCCCCCACCCCTTCCCACATCACCTACGCCCCCCCATCCACATAGATTTTCCTGGAGGGAGCTGCAGAAGCTGCTCTCCATCACACTGCCTGACTACCATGTTCATGTGTGTGCCTGACATGCATGTGGCACCCCCTGCATCCCACTCCCCGCAGCCCCAAGCAGCCCCTTGCAGGCTGGAACTCTGCCAGCCTACAAGGGGAAACCCAGAGAAAATTCTTAAAGGAAAATCTTCATTTTGTCATGTTTTTCCACAGCAAATAGAAAACCCAGATCCTTGCCCATGACAGCACCTGTCAACTCTACCACAATGCTGTCCCAGCAACAGTTGGCACAATAGCCATGAACCATACTGTCCCAGGCTGCAACAGCCTGTTGCATCCAGACACTGTGGTAATGGATGAGGACAATAAAAAAGTCCTGATGATCAATGTGACCATCTCATCTGAGAACTGGTGGCAGGCTTTCATCAATGCCCAGGAGCAAAACCTGACCAAATACAGGCCACTGGCTGATACCCTGAGGGAAAAGGGTTACGATGTGACCAATACAGGCACTGATTATAGGAGCACTTGGTGCATAGGACACAAGCAACAAAAGCATCATACTTCAGAGTACCTAACACTATGCAAAACTGATGAGGTACCTCATGGTATCCAATACCATCCAATGATCAAGAAACATCTATGTTGACCACAAAGGCCAGTGCCAATACCAGAACAGCTGGGTGAGATCCAGCCAGAAGCAAGACAGAGGGGACAGACTGAAAACTCCCCTCACACGCCACCAACAAAGAAAGACTTTTAGTACCTTTAACTT
>NW_005841894.1:2050109-2057933 GCF_000455745.1 Alligator sinensis
TACTCCAACAATTCAACACCACATACTAAACCATTTTCTAAGAATGTCTTGCCCCTCGTAATTTTGTATGGATCCTATTACCATGCACAGGGTCTTGTTCTCTTTTCTGCATAGCATTGCATTGGAATGCATTCTCTCCCTTTATCCCAATGTAGCTAATGTAGGCTTCATGACTAACTGCATGTTCTAGATTGCACTGTACCTACCATGCACTGATTTCTACACTTGCTTCAGTCTATGCAAATCCATGTAAATAACTCATTTTTTAACATATACTAATAGAAAGTTTAAAATCTGAAAATGTTACTGCTTCTCTTTGAAGTTATGATTGCTTTTACTGTGAAGCAGTTTTCTCTACTTTTTAAAAATACAGTTCCTGGACATCTAGGACCTCTCCTTCAGAGAGTATCATGCTGCCTTTCTTATTGCTACTATTTCTACTTTAGTTCTGTAGTGGAACTAGTTCCACTTTCATCTTCATTTCATGGGGATGAAGTTAAAAGTTCAAAGATGCCAGTTCCTTCCTCTCAAGCTCCATTTACATTTGACTGAAGCTAAGCTAAGAACCTTAATGTAACTCCTAGTTCAACTTCTACAGTCAAGACCCCTGAGTTAGGACGGGAAGAGAAACAGCAGCAGTTTCGTTTTGAAGCCCAACTCTCATGATCTTGCTACAACAGCACTTCAGAGAGAAGCTGTCCCTTCTCCTTTCAGTTCAGATTATGCGCTTAGCAACTATGTGCAGTAGCAGGACTAAGTAAAGGTTTCCTAAAGAGTACAGAAAGCTGACCTAGGAGCTGAATTAAGTTATGATCTTGGTTTGTTTATTTTCTCTTGTAAATTAAATAGACAGCAAACATGTCAATGTCTAGCAATTTTTAAACGCCAATAATACAATGCAGTAATAAATCTGGCAACTAATCGCCCCCATATTAAAAAAAAACCCAGCAAGCAATTACCAAAGAAAACTTAAAGTAGCTCGCCTTTCTCAGATACTAGTGTCATACATAAAGCTCCAACACAAAAGCCAAAGAATAAAACAATTTTGCAATAATGCCAAAGACAAAAGATACAGCTAAGATAAATTAAAGTGGAATTAAAATGTTGAGAAAGGTATGCAACCACCCATCTTTTTTTCAAAACAAAGAGATTCCAGTATTGTACCATAAGAAAAAAAAATAGGATAGTGTTGCTTTAAATGGAATTTATACTCATCCCTTTTCTAATTATTCATGTAAATTAAATTCTACAACTGAAGAAAAATTCATAAAAGTCGTACTTATTCATCTTGGAGGGAGACCTGGCATATGAATAGTGCCCATAACCTCAGAAGGTGAAATGTAGAAAATATCACAGGCAACTCCCACATCAAATTTACTGAACCAAAAAAGGGAGATTCCTGATGTGAAGGAGACTTCAAGGAGATCCTCCCTAATCACTTCTTAATAGACTCACATTTCCAACACAGGAAACAAATCAAGAATTCTGAAGATGTGAAATTGTTAACCGCTTACATTTACTCTCAGATCCAATAAAAGGTAAAAGTGCAGCTAATGAACGTGTTCATATTTAAATAATAAGACTTATAGGAAGGAATATTCATATAGATGAGTCCATAAAATTCTATAATGTGTTGATGTGCACAACAGCCCTGAAAAATTCACTCTACCTACACAATTCTCTTTAACTGCCTCCAATACAAAGAAAAAATATTCTCATCATCTCCAATAATATATCCTTTTACTACATGTTTTCTTTTCTCACACCTCTGTCTGGTAAAATTCTGGTGATAATTAGGTATATATTTTGCACCATTTGTTATACCATCTTATAGCATGGGTAAAAGGAGAAAATATATTATATGAAATCAGACTGGATTTAAGGATGGATATTCCACTATTGATAACATATTTATCCTTCAGTTTTTGAGGCATAAATATAGGCAAATACACAAATCAGCATTATGTATGTTGCATTTGTTGATCTGTCAAGAGCTTTTGACAGTATAGATAGAAGTAAACTTTGGGAGAAAGTGTTAAATTACGGGATTGATCCTTCTCTTTTGCATCTGCTGATAGAATATCATAAAGATACATGGGCCTAAGTTAGGTGGGACCTGAGGGGTGAACTTACACAGAAATTTCCAGAATAAGAAGGGGTTAGACAAGGATGTATTTTGGCTCCTCTTCCTCACACCCTGGGGGGCTGGGGCCTTACCCTTTATATGTATGACATTATTGGAAATGTGCAGGACACTCATTTTCATCCCCCAAAATTATTAGCAACCCAGATCCCTATTTTAATGTACACAGATGACACCGTCATACTGTTAAGAACCCCCACCAGATTACAGAGAGCAATTACAACTTCTTTGTGGACAAAATAACTTAAATATAAATTATGATAAATCCAAAATAATGTTTTGGGGAAGCCATTTGATAAAATACCCATAGAATATAGGGGGAATCAAACTAGAAGTTGTTAAAACCTATCTATCGAATCGTCAAGGAGCACATCTGTGGGGGGCCTGCAAGGGAGATCATGCTCAGGGGCAATCAGCATGGGTTCATCAAAGGCAGGTCCTGCCTGACCAACCTGATTGCCTTTTATTACCAAGTAACTAAATCCTTGGATGATGGTGTCACCATAGATGTAGTCTTTCTAGACTTTAAGAAGGCCTTTGACACTGTCTCTCACCCCATCCTCATCAAGGAACAATGGTAATAAACTGATGGAGAATAGGTTTAGGTTAGAGATCAGAAGGCAATATTTTACAGTTAGGGTGGCCAAAATCTGGAACCAACTTCCCAGGGAAGTGGTCCTTGCCCCTACCTTGGTCAAATTCAAGAGGAGGTTGGACGATCACCTGTCTGGGGTCTTGTGAACCCAGCATTCATTCCTGCCTGTGGCAGGGGGTCAGGGTAGGAGATCTGCTCAGGTCCCTCCCGGCCCTAGCTACTATGAAACTATGAAACCATGCTTGGGTGTGATGTTTACAGCTTTTCCATCATGGAAACACCACATTCAGTCAGTTAAAACTAAGGCAGCCCAATTGGCAGTGCCTATACAGGCAACCCCTGCTTAACACGGTTTCACTTAGCACAGTTTCATTATAGTGCTAATTTAAAATACCTACCTGGTGTCACTTATTGCTGAGCACTTTTTTTTATAGCACTCAGTGCAGAGGTGTGGAGAATCAGTGGTGGCAGTGGCAGCAGTGGTGGAGAGGGAAGTGGTGAGTGGCAGCCAGAGGGAGCCCAGGGCAAGGTGACAGGAGTACAGGGTCCACTCTGACACTTGGTGCTGGAGTGGCCAGCAGGCAGGAAGGAGCAGCGGTGGCAGTGAGAAGGGGTGGGTGGGCTGCAGGAGTGCAGAGCCCAGGCCGGTGGGGCAGCAGGAGCGCAGGGTCCAAATCCAGTGCAAGCTGAGCCCACAGAGCTCCCACACCCCTGCCCCCTGCAGCGATCTGGCTGTGGCAGCTCATCCCAGTGCCGGGTGCTGTGGAAGAAATCCCTGCTGGGCAAAGCGGGACACAGGCAGTTGGGTGGCCCCACTCTTTAACCCGTCCCTGCACTGGTGGCTGGTGGGTGCAGGCTGGCAGGGGCATCATGGCCGGAAAACAATGAAGCTGGGAGGAGCTGATGCCTTCCCTGGCAGAGCCCACGTAGTACCTTGCTGGGAGTGGCCTGGCCAGGGCCAGCAGGAGCACAGGGCCTGGGCTGGCAGGGCCCAGGGTGGAGCTGCAGGAGCAAGGGGTCTGGGCCGGCAG
This sequence comes from Alligator sinensis, assembly GCF_000455745.1. Lineage (NCBI taxonomy): Eukaryota > Metazoa > Chordata > Crocodylia > Alligatoridae > Alligator > Alligator sinensis. The sequence goes on from NW_005841894.1 coordinate 2,053,879, forward strand.
ATGGTGTGAAACCAATTATCTTTATTTACATTAAATCCAATGGGGAAATGGGTTTCACTTAATGCTGTTTCGCTTAGCGCTCTGTTTTTCCAGAACCAATTAAGAGCGCTAAGCGAGGGTTGTCTGTAAAGAAATTTTATGAGACTGCAGAAGGAAGATCAGTCCAAGCTCTCGTATTAGCATATAAAGATAAGAGTCTCCACAAAAGGTAAGAGTCTCTTTTCTTACAGGTTGGCTGACCTCATACATCAGGCTTTAAACTAGGTACAATGGGAGACAGGGAGGCAGGAGATGAAGAGAGTCTAGAATCTACAAACTATGAGACATGCAGCAGTACACTCCAGGTAAGTACCAAGAGGCCCTTTGGACACCAAAGGTACCATTCAGAGGGCTCAAGTGCCTTTATACTAATGCTAAGAGCATGAGGAACAGGCAGAAAGAACTCACACTCTTGCTTGCAGACAATAACTTTGATTTAGTGGGGCTAATGGAAACCTGGTGGGACCCTACCCATGACTGGATGGTACACATTGAGGGCTACAGGTTGTACAGAAGAGACAGAGTAGGGAGGAAAAGGGGTGGAGCTGCTCTCTATGTAAAGGAGCATTATACATCTACCCTAATTAAAATGGGATCAGAGGAGGAGAAAGTTGAGATTTTGTGGGTTAGGATAAATGGAGAATGAGGAGAAAGGGACTTGGTGGTAAGGGTCTCCTACAGACCACAACACCAAGATGAAATGCTAGACTTGGAATTCTTGAGGCAGCTCTCAGAGGCCATACAGTCTAGGGACGTGGTTGTCATGGGGGACCTAAACTACCCTGACATCTGCTGGAAGGAGCAGTCAGCCAAATCCAACCATTCATGGAGGTCCCTTGTGGGACCTTCACCTAATGCAGGAGGTATACATTCCCCCCCACAAGGGGGAATGCCTGACTGGATTTGGTGTTGGCTACGGGGGAGAACCTGATAGGGGAGCTGCAGATTCATGGTCACCTTGGGCACAGGGACCACCAATCAATCAAATTCACCATATGGCATAGGGTGGGTAAGACAACTAGTAGGGTGGAAGTGCTTGACTTTAGGAAGGTGTAACAGGGAACCCTAGCCCTGTTACTAGAAGGCAGGGCTGCCCCCTTTAAGACCAGAATCTGTAGGAACACCAAGTACCAGGACGGTAGGGGTTAAAAGCCCAACCAGCCCGACCAGTCAGCTGACAGGAAGATGATAGGGCTCTGGGCACATAGAAACCCCAGGGCTGAAGCTGGTGGGAGGACGTCTCTGGCACGCTGCTGGGGGAAGGGAGTTCCTGCATGACAGAACTACCCAGGAACACTGTGGCTACAGGCCAGACTGTTGTTCTGGCTAATGAGGCTCCAGGAGTCTACAAGGTACCCAGAGCCTGGAGGTACTCAATACTCAAGGAGCAGTTTGGGGGTTTTAAGAAGCCAGAGTGTGACTTGTAGGACTGGTATTATATTATAGCTCAGGGGCTTATATTTATGTTGTTTTATCCAGAGGACTGGGCTGAGGCTATTGGGGAGGAGGATTTGTCATTGGGGCACACTACTGTGCAGAGCCGCAGTGCCAGGGGGCACAGCAACAGGGGGTGACAGGGGGTGAGCAGACCCCAGCACCAGGGGGTGCAGCAACAGGGGCTGAGCAGACACCAGTGCCAAGGGGCACAGGGACAGGATTGGAGCAGAACCCAGCACCAGGGGGCACAATGCCAAGGGGCATGGTGACAGGGAGTGAGCAGAACCAGTGCCATAAGGCACAGCTCAACATCTATATACCATCTACGAGGTGTGGACCACTACCTGTTGGCGTAGTTAATGGGCAGCCTCCCACCCGAGTAACATCATAATTATTGTTCTATCAAGGCATGGCAGGTAAGAAAGGTGGGTAGCCCAGACACAGAGGGTCAGGCCTATGTTAGACAGGCCCAGGGACGGACCCCTGTCACAGAAAACTAACCTCGGTGTGCTTAGGAGTCTAGTCAATGATGCACTGCAGGATAAGAGTATTGGTGAGATGGGAGTCCAGGAAGGGTAGCCATTTCTAAAGGAAGCGATCCTTCAGGAGCACAGGGAAACTATCCCAGGGGAAAAGGGGGGAAAGGAGCCAAAAAACTTCCTTGGCTAAACAGGGAAATCCTGGATTTCAAAAAAGAAGGCATACAGGCCAAAAAAGAAGGCATACAGGCAGTGGAAGCAGGGGGAGTATACCAAGGAGGAGTATACCTACTTGGCCCGCACTTCCAGGGAGGCAGTTAGAAAAGCCAAAGCAACTACAGGCTGGCAACACAAATTAAAGACAACAAAAAGTCTTTTTTTAGGCATGTAGGGAGCAAAAGGCAGGCACAGGGCAGCATAGGACCCCTACTGAACATGAAGCAATTAGTGACAGACAGAGGGGACAAGGCTGAGCTATTCAATGAGTTTTTTGCCTCGGTGTTCCTGAACAGGGCTCAAGACAAGTCTGCTAATGGGTTCTTAGACGGGCATCAGAGGGACACCAGCCCACCAACTGTTGATGCTGACTTGGTGCAGAGTCACTTGGATGGACTGGATGTGTTCAAGTCAGCAGGCCTGGATGAGCTGCATCCAAGGGTACTGAAGGAATTGGCTGGTGTCATAGCAGAACTACTGGCACGGCTGTTTGAGCGCTCATGGTGCTCAGGTCAGGTACCAGAGGACTGGAAAAGGGCCAATGTGGTCCCTATTTTCAAGTAGGGGAGGAAGGAGGATCCAAGTAATTATAGGCCAGTCAGTCTCATCCCGATCCTTGGAAAAGTCTTTGAAAAGATTATGAAGAATCATATTTGTGGGAGTCCAGAGGGAAAAATAATGCAGCAGGGAAACCAGCATGGATTCTTAACAAGTAGATCATGCTTGACCAATCTGGTTTTGTTTTATGACAGCGTCACAAAATGCTTAGGTGCAGGAGTAGAGGGGGATGTCGTTTTCTTGGATTTTAGGAAGGCCTTCAATACGGTATCTCATCCCATTCTCATAAATAAATTAAGAGGTTGTGACATAGATGTTTACATGGTCCAGTGGGTGGCAAATTAGCTTAGCGGTCACACCTAGAAGTGGTAGTAGATGGGTTGGTATTGACCTGGAAGGATGTGGGTAGTGGGGTCCCGCAGGGTTCAGTCCTTGGACCTGTACTCTTCAATATCTTCATCAGTGACTTGGATGTGGGTGTGAAGTGCACTCTGTCCAAGTTTGCAGACAATACTAAATTATGGGGTGAAGTGCACACTCCGGAGGGTAGGGAACAATTGCAGGCAGACCTGGACAGGTTGAAAAAGTGGGCAGTATATAATAGGATGCAGTACAACAAGGACAAGTGCAGAGTGCTGCAGCTAGGGTGCAAAAATATCTAGCACGCTTCCTGGCTGGAAGTGACCCTCTCAGCTGCACAGAAGTGGAAAGGCATCTCGGAGTCATAGTGGACTCCAAGATGAACATGAGTCATGAGTGTGATGAAATCATCAGCAAAATTAACCACAATTTATCATGCATCAGCAGATGTATGACAAATAGAACCAAGGAGGTGCCCTTCTATGTTGCATTGGTCAGACTGCAGTTGGAGTACTGCATCCAGTTTTGGGTGCTGTACTTCAAGAAGGATGTTGATAGGCTCAAGAGGGTCCAGAGGAGGGCCACTCGTATGGTTAGCGACTTAGAGGACAAGCCCTATGAGGAGAGACTGAGGAACCTGGACCTCTTCAGCCTCCGCAAGAGAAGGCTAAGAGGTGATCTTGTGGCTGCCTACAAATTCATTAGGGGACGCAGCAGGGGATCAGAGATGCTCTGTTCACCAGGATGCCTCTTGTCATAACAAGAAACAATGGTCACAAACTGACAGAGTGAAGATTTAGGCTAGATATCCAAAAAAACTTCATGGTAAGTGTGGCCAAAATTTGGAATGGGCTTCCAAGGGAGGTGGTCCTCTCCCCTACCTTGAAGGTCTTTAAGAGAAGGCTGGATAGGCATCTAGATGGGGTCATCTGGCCCCCAGCCCTCTTTCCTGCCTAGGCATGGGGG
>NW_005841894.1:2058087-2062570 GCF_000455745.1 Alligator sinensis
ACTCTTTCCTGCCTAGGCATGGGGTTGGACTTGATGATCTGTTGAGGTCCCTTCCAATCCTAGCATCTATGGATCTATAAAAGCCAAAGATGTATCTCAGATTCTGTATGGCACTTAAGTATGGGGCTATACTACCAGTAATGATATAGATATACACCAGAATAAAGTTTTCTCAGGGCTCTTCTGGGTCTTCCGCCTTCAACTCCCTCATCTTTCTTGAGATTAGAGACAGGATTAGATTCCATTTTAACTAATATTATTATTAGAATGGCAGGATTCTGTTTTAAAATCCTGCCTTTTCTACCATCTTGCTCGCTCAAATTGTGCTATAGAGAAGCCATCAATAATCCCCCATCTCTTCAATCTCCCTGGCTAGCTTTTCTTTCTTACATATTTGCATTTTCTGGGATGGGACATTATGCCAAAGACAATGAAAAACTCTTCTCCCCCATAGAAAAGGTCTGGGTTTTCCAGAGGGTCTGAGATGTTGCCAGGCAGAAAGATTTTGCAGTGGCCAGGGCTATTTGCATCACCCCTCTATATATTCTTTGGAAATTAGATTGTGGGGGAGAAATATATTTATAGCTGGATCTCAACAATAAACGGTGAACCTCTTTGACTAGACTCAGGACTGAACAGGTGCCCATAGCTGTTTTGGCTACAGGTAGATTTTCCATTCTAAGGGCTAAAAGATGTTACACAGCCGGTCTAGGATTTTGGAAGACACTATTCACTATATTTTAGAATGTCTCCTGTATAACAACATAAGGAGAAAGTATTTATCGCCGTTCTTTCAGACATTGACATACTTCTCAAATAAAGGGAAGTGAATGTGGCTCCTCCAGCAAACAGACACATATTTAGTAAATCGTCTTGGAATTTTTGCTTACAAGGCTGAAGCAATCAGAACTAAGCATCCTTTACTGTTGATATGACCAATAAACTTTATCACTATATTTGTTTTTTACTGTCTTAATTGTGGACCTATCCACACTTTTATAGACTCATGATCTGATTTATCACCATATTTGTACCCGATTATGTTAATTCTAGGAGCAAAAATAATTATTTTATAATGGTTGGCCCTTTTTTATTATTATATTTGCATTTCTGTTATTTTTGTTTAAGTTTATATTATGGTTGTATGTCTGTTATGTTGTTTTTTGGGAGCATGGCTTTCAGTCACAATCCTTAATAAATTGAAATTGAATTGATATGTACTTCTGAACAGTTTTTTTTTTAATAAAGGAAAGGGGGATTTCTTAAAGGTAGCAGAAGAGTGAGTCTGAAAAAAGAAACAGATCAAGAGAAGAAAGTTTCAATTAATGAACCTTCCATTAACATATTGTACATGATGTGCACTAGCTGGAATGACAGGGATTCTTTACAAGCTGAAGTTGCAGATTCCTTCAGAGATTTTCTCTGGTAATAAAGAAAAGGAGCTGAGAAAAAAGGCAAAAGAAAGCAAGCAGAAGGCTACCGGATAATCTAAATGTACCAGAGGAAACAGTGGCATGATAAAAAGGTCCAAAAGAATGAATGAAAATATATATCAGATGAAGATCTACAGAATTCTCTCTCATGCCAAAGCGCACACTGTCTCATATTGGTGTGACCTCTTTTCCAAAAGTTTCTCTGCTACAGTAATAACAAGGAAACAATGAACTAGGCTCCTGTCTACATGCAAAGGTTATATTGATAAGGTTCTATCACTTTTCCAGACTTTGTCTCTAATAGAGTCTTCCAGTGGACGTATGTTATACCACCCAAGCTGCCAATGTAAATAAAGTTTACACCAGAAAAATCAGTGCTTTCCCAGTATAACGTATCCCAGTTCTCCAGATAAAAATGGTCATCAAATGCACTTTTTGCTGATATCACTGTACCTACAAAGCTTTTCCCAGTATTGAAACCTAAAATATAAAAACACACTTTAACCAACATTATAAAACTACTACAGGAAAGGGAAAAGACTATGTTAACATGCAACTGCTTTCTACTGGAATAACAGGGCATCTTTACAAGTGCTCCAGGGGTAGGGTGGGGGGCACTTTAATTAGAATGGCTCTTGGGAACTGCTAATTAAAGCACCCACAGCATTTCATGTATTCAATGTCCCGCATTTCAAAATGGCGGCAAGGGCACTTTAACAAAAGTTTGTTCAACAAGCATTAGTTAAAGCACCCCCAAGTGCCATTTTGAAGCATGAGTATGCTGAATACATGAGACACCAAGGCTGCTGAAGAGTACTAATTAGCACTTTCTAGCAGACTCAATCAATAGAGTCTGCTCCAACATGATGTAATTACAGCTTGTCAGAGCAGACACCCCGCATGTCTACAGACACACAGACACTATACTAGTAGTTATACCTGTATAACTCAGTAAAAACATTATACCCTTAACCAACATAGTTATAGAGGTATACATTTTGTGTGCAGACTAGGCTTAACGATGTGATCAGCATCAGGATATCTTCATATGAATTTGCTCAGAAATACATTTAGGAAGCCACTGACTGAGCCAGGTAACTACATTCCATCCAGTGACTATGGTAATGGTAGCTTGTTTCCCCAAAAGAGCTGATACAGACTTTTCATTTCAGCCCCATCTTCCCTGTCTTCAATCTAATGGCAAAATCTCCTAGGATGCCAACAGCTAGGCCAATGGACAGTTTGGGGGTCTAAAACAATCTTATATAGCAAAGTTGCCAAGGGATTTTCACCTTCCATTCAACACCCAGGAGTCTGTATTGGAGTGGAGGGGGGAGTTGGATTACAGTTCTCTCTACTTTGGCTGATTACAGGATGATTGGTAGTTTAGAAAGGCCAGTGAACTGCTTGGCATTCACATAAAGCATTCACATATTATGGTAAGGAGATATGTTTTTACATTTTGCACGATTTGTGGACCACCACCCCCTCCACCACCCTTCCCCCCGCTTCCCCTAAATATCCAGTGCAGAAAGTGTCAGAACTCTGACATTCAGTCACATCCCTTACCTGGCAGTAGAAGAGATATGGCTCTTAACACTAATTCAGGTTTATGCTACACTGAAAGGTGCTGGGGTCAACTGTAATCCTTAATGGAAAAATCTTACAAAAAAAGAGTGCTTGCAAGAGGTCGTAAATTATGCAGCTCCTGCATCTGACTGCAAATACATCTATACCAAAGACAGGTTGCAACTATACTCAAAACTATATCTTAATGTAGGTTTTGTTTCCTTGGTTTTTGAAAACTGTTCTGCAACACTGTGGGTGCAACTTCATGAGATGCTTACTGCTGAGTTGCCTATTAGCAGGGTTCCTGGTTTTCTCTGATAAAAAAAAAATCCCCAATTTTTGGATTAAAAAATGTAACCCAAAATCCACATATTTCCATGATTAAAATGAAACGCCATTAATATATAGATAATTGGGGGGGACGGTTATCAGAGAAAACCAGGATCCCTGCTAATTCGTTCCACAGTAAAGCATCACTAGTCTACATGTGAAGAGCTATTAGGCTGGAGTAAATCAATTAACTCCACCATAGGTTAATACTGCCAGGTACAAGATATTTACTCTGCTACAACGCACATGTAGATGTTGATGGGGCTGGCTGGGGCACGAGGGTGCTTCAGTGTAGGGGCTGCTTGCCAGCTAGCCCCACATTGAAGTACTCTTATGTCCCAGTCAGCCCCTCTGCAGCACATTGAGCTGGGTCAGAGCAACCCTGGGCTGGAAGGTTGACTCCCAGGGTCATGAGATGCATGTGTAAATGCTTCACCCAAGAGCAAGCATGTAGGTTGTAGCTGTGTTGGTCTAAGGACATAGGCAGACAAGGTTCTTTGGGTGAATCTGATATCTTTTATTAGGCCGACTTAAATAGTTGGAAAAAATTTTCTTAGTAAGCTTTCGGGTTTAAAAATCCTTTGTCAGGCTGAGGAAGCATCTGCAGTTGGTGTGTGCTCTTCCTGGATGGCATGAATAGTAAAAAAGCCAGAGGCTGGTACGCATGCAAGAAAGGCAGTCAGTGAAGATGTAAATTGAGGAGTCAGTGGGTGAGAGAAAGGCAGGGGGTGGGTGGGGAGGATGAAAGGGGAATGAATGTAGCAGATAAATAGTGGAGAGGTACTTGTTCACCCAGGAGCAACAAACTCAGATGTGAACTGTGCTGGAGTTTATTGCACCATATTAATATTCAGGTGTAGACACGCCCTGTGGCTATAAAACAGATATTGTCTTTGGATCAGCTGTATCAGGCTGAAATCCTGGTACAGCTGATCATGCTCCAATTTATTAGTGTCTACAGACATCATGGGGACTGTTGTCTTACAAAGTTAAGTTCCTGACACTCCCAGGGCTTCAGGAGCCATATCCTAGGGGACAATGCCCCAAGTGCTGCAGCCTAGCATGGGAATCAGCAGCAAGGCATGTGCCCTTCAGGAATCATAGATTCATAGATTCATAGATGTTAGGGTCGGAAGGGACCTCAATAGATC
>NW_005841894.1:2063100-2099650 GCF_000455745.1 Alligator sinensis
TTCCGTGCCACCCAGCAGGTCATTTCCTAGGCTGTAGGTGTGCTGGACATTCTTCCTCCCTAGGTGCAGCACTTTGCATTTCTCCTTGTTGAACTGCATTCTGTTGTTTTCTGCCCACTTGTCTAACCTGTCCAGGTCTGCTTGCAGCTGTTCCCTGCCCTCCGGCGTGTCCACTTCTCCCCATAGCTTTGTGTCATCTGCAAACTTGGACAGAGTACATTTCACTCCCTTGTCCAAGTCGCTGATGAAGACATTAAAGAGTACCGGTCCAAGGACCGAACCCTGCGGGACCCCACTGCCCACACCCTTCCAGGTCGAAGCCGACCCATCCACCATGACTCTCTGGATGCGACCCTCCAGCCAATTCACCACCCACCGGACTGTGTAGTCAACCAAGTCACAACCTCTTAACTTAATCCTCTGAAGAGGAGTCCCATAGCATGCATCTGCAAGCAGGGGAACCCACATACAGGTTCCCCATCTTGAAGACACACAACCTGATTTTGGGTGTGGCAGCCTGATACATGCACCACAAGACTCCTTTGCACTGAAATTCCTGTAGCAATCAATAAGTAAATAAGCAGTCTCCCATTTAAGGTGTCACAAACTGACTGCCTTTGGTTGCAGCAACATTTTGGGGCACTTAGAGTATACAAAGATGCTACGACTTCTGTTTGCTCACAACTTGTGCCACCATAAACATTTTTATGGTGGCACATAAGCAATGTCTATTTGCACCCTGTGTGAGTCATTACTAGCTTCAAAACCTGTCTGCATAAAGTTAATAACCCCCACTAGTGTCTATGTAGTAATACCTCTAAACAGTCAATGCAGTTTTTACCCTACAGATTCAGGCAGAGCTTTCAACTTTGACAAGGAACATTAAAAAGGTTATTATGAAGATACCTAGCTTCCCACTCATTATGATTTAAGGGTTCTATAGATTTACCTAAATTATTTTATGTTCATATTAAATAACAGCAAATAACTCCAAAATTAGCACAACAGACTTACCCAGGATAGTATCAGACAGTAGTCCTGAGAAGGTCAATGAAATAAATTTGAAGTTTCAGCTGTTTGAATTACATTATTTACTTTTTTTCCAACAGCAAAAAAAACTGTGTTTTTATTTAAAAATTCTCATTTCTGAATAATAGAATGTACAACTAACCCCAAAACTTCAAAAATTCTCCCTTAATATAGACACATGATTATTTTCTAATACATTGATTTATTTTTGGTGTCGTTAGAAGGGAAATCAAAATTGGCCTTAAAAGTGAAAGCTAGTTACAACCTTAACTATGAAGAGACTAGCTGCTCTCCATAATTAGCTCATCAAACAGGGAATGTGCTTGTCAGCCACTGAATGAATATACAATTATTTAGCAATGTTTAAAGGAATAAACATGATCAAAGAGCATCCAAGAATTAGGAGTATATCATTTTAATCTCTGAAAATTGCTCCACACATCAAATGCATGACACACAGAATAAATAATATTAGAAATGTAATTTATAAAGTTGAAGATCCTTTAGGGATTCTGTTAGCATCACACACCATAAAGAAATCAGAATTCCAAAAGAACATTATAGTCTCAAAATTTGCCAATTTTTATTTTATATAACATTGAAAAGTGTTCAGAAAAAAAGTCCCCAAATACATCATTCATAACCTTATAGTTCAATTCTGTCACTTCACTTGAGATGGGTATTCTTGTTTTAAAGCTTTTTCTTCTATTATCTTGCTTAAAAATAGGACATCTCATTCAATGCCAACACAATGTAATCTAATTTGGTTTCAGTGGCTGCTTTAAACAATTCCGGTGATATCAAAATATTCTGCCTACGTTAACTTCTCCGTTAATATAGCAAAAACCTAGTATTTTAAATCCAGTTACCTGGTCATTTCTACCTTTTAACACACAGGGTTTTTAGTTGTGACATTATGGGTAAATCCATTTTCTGCAGAAATTTAACACTAGTTAATGTTTTGCCTGAACATTCCTTATTTTAAAAGAACAAAAGCTATAGTAAGAGCGTAAATTAGTCTTCTACAACTTTTACAAAGTTCCAATAGACTCCTGAACACATTCTACCTCATCACACACTGTACATGTTTTAAAGTTCCCAAAACTGGATTCTTATGATACTATGCCAGGCTCTAAAACTGTACAGATTCACATCACTTGGGATAATTCCCTTCATATCAGATTCTTTGATGCTGCATAAAATTGTAGACCTGTTCTGTTGACTCATACTGATTGCATGATCTGTGTGTGGCTGGGGAAGAGTGTATTAGCATCGGTGCTCCCCCTGCCTCCACGCCTCCCTCAATCTGCTAGTTCTTGGGTATGAGGATGCAATCCCAGGAAAGCCAGGCTCACAAAACAAACTTTGGCATGAAACTTATGCCTGCTTTTGTTTAGGTTAACGCAAAAGAAATACCAGGTAGACAAAGCATTGGGGCTCTGCTGAATGTTTCTATTTTTGTTAAGATTGGGGTAATAATACACTTCTTTACAGCCTCTTGTTCACATTATCTTTTAGTAGTTCCAGCTTATGTCTTATTTTAGATGGTATTCCTGCCTTAGGAGAAGCTACAGACCTAGCTCACAAACTTGTTTGCAACTGCAGAAGTCAGTGGAGGAAGACAAAGGAAGGACTTGGCACAAGATAATTCATGAAATGTCTTCTCAGAATATTCCACACAAGTCTTCATGGACTAAAGTCTGTTCACTGTAATACTGTGCTAAATGCATGAACCTTTAATAAACGAATGAGTCTCAATGGAGAAAGACTTGTGCTTAACACTGCATGTGATACAAAAAGCTCCAGCACAGTAACAGCTTGTGGAACTACACCATTGTGCTTCAACCAGATGCTTCTATCTTAGCCTTGATCTTCCTATCCAAAGTTAATTTGAGATCTGCTTATTAAAGGAGCCATGAGTTATAATACAATCTACTTTTCATATAACTTACCTTGTAGTAGTGTCCAGAGAATCTAGTTAAGGTCAGGACATCACTGTGATAGGGGCTGCACAAGCACACGAGAATATACAGCCCCTGCTTCAAAGAGTTTCACACATCTAAAATAAGGGAGGAAAACAAGAAAAGAAAGTCAAGTAATCAAGGAAGGCAAGAGACACACAGTGGGAGCATCTACATGAGACACTACGGCGCAGCAGCAATGAACTACTGTGGCGTAGCTTGATGCTACCACTCAGTAGCATTGCCAGACACTAGCTGTGTGGCAATAATACAGTGAAGTAGTAATGAGCTATGACGCAGTAGTTCATTGCTACTGTGTAGCATTGGGCAAAAACCACGTGGCTACAGTACCACACAGTAATGCTGATTATTGCGTGGTCATTTAGTACTTGAGCACGTACTAAATGACTGTGCAGTAACAACAGTGCAGTCTGCTGAACATGTAGATGCAGCCACTGAGGTTCAAACTTTCTCTTTCCTCTTCTAGACATACACCAAGCAAAAAGGTGCAGTATTTACATATACTACATTTGTACGCACTACAAATGTGTACAAATGTGTAGGTGTTTTGGTCAGCATCAAGTAGAACTAGCTGTCACAGTTTTTGATAGTTTTCAGTATATTCCATATACAGAGATACAGCTATTAGTCACTTCACAAGCATTTCACAAACTTGTATTTTTTTAATCTAAAATTCTTCCACTTAAAAAGCATTTGTTCAGTTACCTTCAAATTTCCAGAAGTATTCTGATTTAATCTTGAAGTCAGCTTTAAAATGTTAAGCATAAAAAGAGCACACACACACACACACATGCACACATACACACATGCTTAAAAGGAAGTAACAAGACTAAAAATCAGTCTTCTAAAAAAACTGCAGTTGCAGACTAGGTACATATTTTCATGTGCCCTCAAAGCTCCGTATCCCAAAGGCAGGCAATAAGCAAACCTTTAATATTGAAAATGATAGCACAGCTTTCCTAAATATGCCACAGTTCATAGAGAACATGTTTTAGAGGTAAATTAATGGAGTGCTTGAGTGAACCATTTCCCCAGATTTAAGAAAGGAAGCCAAGGATTTAAACAAAAATGTTGATTACTCACAAGCTCAAAGGAGAAATGCAACAAGCAGCAACAGCTCACAAAATGGCCACATTAGGTTGCTGCCAATTTTAAAGATCCAGTGAACAGAAAGGAATGCTGGGTGGTGGATGTCAAAATACAATTTCATTTACTTAGGGCAAAATCCAGTAATATGTACCTTTTGAGTGCATAGCCCTCAAACTGGAATCTAGACCCCTTTGTTAAGTGGGTTCTTAAAACCATCAACTTATAACATCTACAAGTAAAAACCAACTAATAAAAAGCAATGTAACCCCCTCTGTTGCAAGACACTTCAGGCTTAACAGACATTACAATCAAGGTCCTAACCATGTGCCCTCCAAGCTCGGTATCTTGAAAGCAGGCAATAAGCAAACCCTTAATATTGGAAATGATAGCACTGCTTTTCTAAATATGCCACAGTTTACAGGAACATGTTTTGGAGGAGGAGGTGGATTTTGTGTGAGTTTGTTTCTCTTCATATCACATGTGATCTGCCGTTATGCTGTCAGCAGTCTAGAGTGCTCTTTGTAGTTATTCTGGTACTTAATGAGGCATAAGAAAGATTATTCTTTATTTTTCTGGTATGGTAAATAGGTAAAATATGAAGTATCAGCTGAAGCACAGAGGCATAGAGACCCCCAATCAAGACTGTGCCCAGGATGTCCAAAATCATTAAAGCAGCCCTGTCCCACAGGAAAAATGCCAAAGGCTTAATAATGTAGGACATGTTCCAAATACCTAATTTCAAATATGATTGCAACTAAAACCATAGCATATCATCACACAAAGAATTTACCCTGCAGTTAGAGGGGAAGGAACTTATTGTGCATTAACTGCCCTGCAGTATTTGCTGGTGTATATGCTCTTTCCTCAGGGTTAGTGGAAGTTAACCCCAGGTAATTTAGCCCTTGGCAAAAGAGGACTAAGTTACCATAGTTTAGCTCTTCCATGGGGTAAAAGGGTGTACACAGGTTGTTACCAGGGAGAAATGCATAATACTTCCAAAGCTCCATCCGTTTTATCACCAGGGTAAAATGTTTATATATCTATACCCTCGGACCATTTCTATAACCACACATAGACTACAAAGGATTTTTAGCTCTTTTATGATGATTTATTTCACTAACAAGTGGTGCGGAAACACCCCACTTCTTCATTTAGCCCCTTTTTTCCTGTCCCTGTCCACATCTCATCCCCATTAAGGAAAGTGTCTTCTGCAGCTCCCAGCAGCATCTGAATAACCTCCTCAGGTTTCTCCATCTCACAACTCACACACTCATGAAGATAAATCCTGCCCTCAGACCTGAATAGAGCTACTGAAGTAATTAATCTCTTCAAATGTTGTACATTTGCACATATTCAAAAAAAGACAGGTGCTTAAAATTATCTTTGAGAATACCTGTAGAAAAATAGTAAGCATACAATTCACTATTTGCATTCATACCACACTAAGCACAGAGACAAGAAGCTTTGAAAATCCTGGCATGTTTTAATACTTCTGAAATAACCTCAAAATGAAATGTGTTGTGTGTGTGTTTCAAAACTACTCTTCCAACATCCTACTAAAGAATTGCTGCCATTCTAATTCTTAGCAAACAGTTGGTCACCTGCTGAGTCCACTGTTAGTCTGAAGTTTTCTGTCATTTAAAAGCAGTCTCCTGCCTTAAATATAAAATCAGTGGCTTACACAGTGAATCATTATAAATCTCTAGCAACCTTTTAAATCAATCAGTCAAGCTTAGAATTCAGTGATTTGGAGAATCGTAGCTCTGAGGCTTTGGGGCCTTTCTGTGTAAGGGTAAAAAATGTAAATGATTTTGTAGCTTGTAGGAACATTGGTTAGTTTGCTTTTTACCTCCCAAGGAGAAACCAGTTTGACTAAGGAGGTTTACCACAATCCTGGAAAAAATCTATTGCATCATATTATTTTTAAATCCTAAGAGAAAGAATGGCACAAGGAAAGCACAGTTAATCTGTTGACCATAAAATCAGTTCTAAAATGAACTACACTCAGCAAAATTGATTAAGACTTGGGCCTCATATAGACATTCAGTTTCTCCTGCAGAGGTTGCTGCTCTCCCAGGGGAAACCATGAGTATAAAGACGTTCATGCTTTTTATTCCAGAATACAAATGGATACCCCAAGAGAAAAATAATCTGGAAACAAACAGAGTTAAATCACTCCCAGGAGTTTCTCCTGGGAGTCTGAAGTTCTATACTTGATTTTCTCAGAAGAGAACATAGTCCTCCAGCATCCTCTCTTCTCCCCTAAAGGAGATGCGATGCTTGCTGGACTCTGCAGCTCTAGCCTGGAACAGGACACACCCCCTTCACAATTCTCACACTGTGCTTCAAGGAAACACAGAGTGGCCATGGGCAGGTCTGGGTCAGCCAGTCAGGGCTGCCCTATGCACTGCTGCCATCTATCCCCAGGCAAACTAAGGGAGCTTGCAGAGCATGCTGAGATATGTGCACAGCCCCCTCTCTCCCCCTACCCCCAGCTCACTGCAAAGTGTCCACTCTTCAGAGCTCAGGATTTGAATATCTGTACATGTGGCTCTGGGTAAGTTTTCCTACCAGGCAAACAAACCTGAATAAATTATTCCAGATTATTTGAATGTGTGTACAGAGTTAGAAATAACTAACTTCATTTCATTTCAAGGGTAGATGGAGAATTATTACCTAGGTGGCACAGGTAAGTAATCTATAACTAAAGTTACTTACACTCTCTAGTATAAATGCCTGTTTCTAGTTGTTAGCTGTTTTGTACCGCCCTTAAAACTGTGAGGGCTGAAATTTTTCATGCTAGTTGTTTTCTTCAGCCTGAATTTTTTGGATAGTTTGGATGTTCTCAAAATGAGTTTCTGAAAGATGTTACTTTACCCTTAATGAAATGGACTGGACTGGACTGATCTTCCAAGCACTTCATTGGGAAACACTAGTGCCTTCACCCCTTCAATCAGGGACTTGAAAATTTACAGAACACTGATATCTTATTGTCAAAGGACAGGTCCAATGATGCATGAACAACGCGTGTCCCCAGTGGTTGGGGAGGCACGGCAGTGGCAGGAGCACAGCAGCAGTATGCAGGAGCTTCTGCAGACACCGCCTGCACTGTCAGTGGCAGGGAGGGGGGTGGTGAGCACTGACGAGGGGTCAGCAACCACCCACAGACACCACTGGCAGCATCCAGTGGGGATTGCTGACCACCTGCAGACACCACCAGCAGTGTCAGCAGTGGGGGGGGTAGCAAACGGTGACCCATGCATGCCCCCCCTATGCGTCGCCCCTGCAACGATAGTTGGTGCCAGGAAAAGTATGACAGGGGGTGGATTATTCTAGATATGCCCTGTTCACATACTGTCCTTCTAAAGCAGGGGCAACCAACCTGAGGCACAAGTGGCAAGGGCAACCTCTGTGTGTGGCATGCAGCAGATCAGGGAGGGATCTTGCAGCAGAGAAGCAAATAAGGTAGCAGCAAAAGACAAAGCAAAAGATCAGGCAGAGAAAGGGAATAAGAGTGGCAATCAAGGAGAGTGAGGTGCTAATTTGTGGAATGCCTGCCAAAAAGGCTGGTTCTCACTGTTCTAAAACATTTACTACTTGCCACTGTCAGATGTACGAAACTGGGACAAATGACCACTGGTCTGCCTCACTACAGCATTGCTCATATTCTTATGCAATATTAGACAAGTCATTTTAACCAAAATTTTCACAGGTAGTCGTTATGTGTTCTTCACTTTCTGCAAAAGTAACTTGAGATACATGGCTCTGATTTGCACAAGTGCTGAGCCAACATAGGTCTCACTTGAGGTTTAAATCACACTCGTGTGTGTGTGTGTGTGTGTGTGTGTGTGTGTGTGTGTGTGTGTGTGTTACTCTTAACATATAAACACTACAAATGCTAAGTCATCTTAAAAATCATGGCCTAGGTTTCTGAAATTGGCAATCAAAATTAGTTGGCACTTTTGATTATTTTAGCTGTAATTTCAGTGCCTCGCTTTCCCCTGTGTAAAACCTGGATAATAATACCACTACACCTCAGAGGGATATTGTGAAGATTAATTAATGTTTGTCAAAAATGTTAAGAACTCTGAAGAGAGCACCATAGGAAAGACTACAAGGAAATTAACAGTTCTGTATTCCGTGCAGGGTTTGCATGCTTTGCAGAAAATAAAGCATAGGACCAATAATGCAGAAAATTATGTTAGGATAAAACAAAATGTTGAACAGTATCAATTCAATGATCAGTGACCACTATGTGCATTGAATGAGACAAATATTTTTATATTGAGGTTATCACCAAGCGACCAAGCAGCATGCATGCCCTACTGTTCTAAAAACAGTAGAGCAGGGGTGCTTAACTCCCAGCCCCATGGAGCCATGTAATCAAGCCCACAGATCTCCCAACAGGCCCAGAAATTTGGTGGTGGAGGAGCATTGGCAATTAATAACACCATGGCTCCCCCACCACCAAATTTCCAATTCCCATGTGGCTGGATCAGCCCCTGCTGGGCCAGCCCCAAGAAGAGGGATCAGGACCCATTCCCACACAGTTGGATTTGTATCGTATCATCCCTGAATAACCTGGTACCTCAAACAGCTTTTTCTCATAGTTACTTACTGTTTCTTTCTCACTTCCTTATAAAATTTAATTAGATCCCAATTCATGCCTTGTCTGGCCTTAACAAAACACACAGGAGGTTTGACATTTTTACAATGGGGACAAAAAACTGAACCCTGGAAAAAAGTTTGCTCTGAAACTCTCTGCATACTGATAATTAAGTCAAACCTCTTCCAAAATCCTAAATCGTTTATAATAATCATTGCTGATGGCTGCATCCTGGCTGCTGAAGAGATCAAGGATGGTATCAGCTGGTACTAGAGCATCCCCACTCTTACCCTATCAGTTCATATTTGCCTCGCTGCTGAAGTTAAGCTGGGAGCCTACATGAAAGTACTGATGGGCACATGGTCACAATTCAAACATTGGCTCTTATGACCCATTCTCTTGTTTGCCATCATAGATTTCATAGACATTAGGGCTGGGAGGGACCTCTTGAGATCATTGAGTCTAGCCCCCTGCCCCAAAGGCAGAAAGTCAGCTAGAGTCAAAGGATACCAGCAAGATAAGCGTCCATACGCTTCTTAAAGGAGTCCAGAATAGGGGCTTGCACTACCTCTGGAGGGAGCCTATTCCAGGCCTTGGGGGCTCAGACAGTAAAGAAGTTTTTCCTTATGTCCAGCCTAAAACAATCTTGGAGGAATTTGTGACCATTGGTCCTTGTTATCCCTTGGGGTGCTCTGGTGAACAGACATTCCCCCGGATCCTGATGCACACCCCTGATGTACTTATAGGCTATCACCAGGTCCCCCTTTAGCCTTTTCCAGGCTAAAGAGTCCCATGGCTCTCAGCCTCTCTTCTTAAAGCCTATTCTCCTGCCCTCTGATCATGTACATGGCTCTTCTCTAGACTCTTTCAAGCTTCTCCACATGCTTCCTGAATTGTGGAGCCCAGAATTGGGTGCAGTACTCCAGCTGTGGCCTCACCAAGGCCAAATACAGTGGGAGAATGACATCCTGAGATTTACTTGAGAAGCATCTATGGATGCAAGCCAGAGTTTGGTTTGCTTTACCAGCTGCAACATCACATTAGTGGCTCGTGTTCATCTTGTGGTCCGTCATGATCCGCAAATCTCTTTTAGTCTTGGTGCTAGCAAGCATAACACGGCTGAGCCTATAAGCATGCTGTGGGGATATTTTCCCCAAGGTGAAGTACCTTACATTTGTCAGTATTGAAAGTCATCAGGGTTTGTATCTGCCCACTTTTTCAGCCTTTCCGAGTCAGGTAGGATCACCAGCCTATTCTCTGGTGTGGATGCTCTACCCCAAAGGTTGATGTCATCGGCAAACTTGGCCAGTCTACTCCTGGCACCTGTATCCAGGTCATTGATAAAGATGTTAAAGAGAACAGGTCCAAGGATGGAGCCTAGTGGGGCATCACTGGTCACAGAGTGCCATGATTCACTTCTGTTGACCAGCACTCTGAGTCCAGCCTCAGAGCCAATTCTCCAGCCATCGTACTGTGATATAGCTGAGACCACAGTTGGCTAATTTTTCCAAGAGGAGATCATGGGACACCAGATGAAAGGCTTTTTTGAAGTCTAGATATATGACGTCAACCTCTTCTTCCTTGTCCAAGTGATATATCACCTGGTCATAGAAGGAGATGAGATTGGTCAGGCAAGATCTACCTACAACAAACCCATGCTGGCTGTCCCTCAGGATGTTGCCATCAGCCAGTTTATCAAGAATGAACTTTTTGATGATTTTATCCAGAATCTTACCAGGGATTGTGGTCAAGCTGATTGGCCTGTAGTTCTCTAGATTTACTTTTCTCCCTTTCTTGAAGATGGGCACCACATTGGCCTTCTTCCAATCTTCAGGTACTTCACTCAAGCACCAGGAGTTTTCAAAAATCTTTGCCAGTGGCTGGGCTATGACTCCTGCCAGCTCCTTAAGTACTCTGGGGTGCAATCCGTTGGGACCTGCTGACTTCAAGGTATCCAGCTTCTCAAGGTGTTCCTTTACAAGGTCTCCCCTGATGCTGGGTATAAATTCATCCTCACCCTGGCTGTCCCATATCTTGCTAGGCAGGGCAGATCCTTTGGGTTGATGAAAAACTGACATGAAGTACACATTAAGCAGGTTAGCTTTTTCCTGGGTGTCAGTTGTCAGTTGTCCCATTTAGTTTACCAGGGACCTAATGTTACCCTTGCTTTTCTTCCAACTCCCCACATATCTAAAAATGGACTTTTTATTGTCCTTGATATATGTAGCCAGGTAAAGTTTGGTTGCAACCTTGGCTTTCCTGGTTCGCTCCCTACAGGTATGGACCAGTGCAGAATACTCCTCCTTTGTGGTGATTCCTAACTTCCATCCTTTATAAGCCTCTCTCTTTTGGTGTAGGAGGTCCACGAGTTCCCTGCTGAGCCAAGGGGATTGCTGTGCCCTTTTGCTACCTTTCCTCTGAGATGGGATGGACATCCCTTGTGCTTCCAGGATTCTCAATTAAGGGGTGACCACTCCTCTTGGTTGTCTCTCCCTGTCGAGTCTTGGTCCCTTAGTGCCTTGATAACAAGCTTCTTGAACTTATCAAAGTCAGCTTTCCTAAAGTCGAGGACTTCTGCATTGCTAACTGACTTGCCAGCTCTGCGATGGATAGCAAAATTGATCAGCTCATGGTCATTGTCTTCCAGCTTTCCTTCGATCTTTAGATTGCTGACTAGATCATTCCCTTTAGCCAGTATCAGGTCCAGCAGCACTTTAACTCTTGTGGGTCCATAGCTTCTTGGGTCAAGTAGAGTTCGTCTGAGGGCAAAAAAGGAGGCGTACAAACAGTGGAGGCAAGGGGCTATCACCAAGAAGGATTACACATCCATTGATTGGGACTGCAGGGAGGCTGTTAGTAAGGCCAAGGCAGAGATGGATCTAGGGCTAGCAACCAGAATTAAGGATAATAAAAAGTCCTTTTTCAAATACATAGGAAGTAAAAAGAAGGTACCGGGTAATGTGGGGCCCCTACAGGATAAGCTTAGCAATCTGCTGATTGCGGCAAATGAAAAAGCTGACCTCTTTAATGAATTCTTTGCCTTCATATTCCTGAACAGGGACCAGGACATCTCCCCCATTAGAATGGCGGATGGACCCAGGGGAGGCACTGCCATGCCAAGGGTCAGGGATGACCTAGTTAGGGCACTTTTGGAGGGGCTGGATGTGTTTAAAACAGTAGATCCAGATGCTCTTCACCTAAGGGTGCTGAGGGATTTGGCAGGGGTCATAGTGGGGCCCCTGACATGGTTCTATGAGCACTTGTGGGACACTGGTCAGGTACCAGAGGATTGGAAATGGGCCAATGTGGTCCTTACAAGAAGGGGAGAAGAAAGGAGGACCCTGTCAATTATAGGCCAGTTAGTCTTACCTCGGTCCTTGGGAAGACCTTTGAGAAAATTATCAAGGAGCACATCTGCAAGGGCCCAGCAGGGGAGGTAATGCTCAGGGGCAACCAACATGGTTTGACTGAGGGCAGGTCCTGACCGACTAACCTGGGGTTTTTTATGATCAAGTCACAAAGTCCCTGGATGAGGGTGTTGGGGTGGATGTCATCTTCCTGGACTTTAAGAAGGCCTTTGACACGGTTTCCCACCACATCCTCTTAAAAAAACTAGGTGACTGTGGCATTGATGTGTACACAGTCAGATGGGTGGCAAATTGGCTTGATGGTCACACCCAGAGAGTGGTGGTGAATGGATCATTTTTGACCTGGAGTGATGTGGGCAGTGGAGTCCCCCAGGGCTTGGTCCTGGGGCCTGTACTGTTCAACATCTTTATCAGAGATCTGGATGTGGGTGTGGAATGCACACTGTCCAAATTCGCTAATGACATCAAGTTGTGGGGAGAGGTGGGCACGCTGGAGGGGAGGGCCAGAATCCAGCTAGATCTAGACAAATTACAGAGGTGGGCAGATGAGAATAGAAGCCTGGATATCCAACCTAAACCTCTCTTGCTGCAACTTGAGACCATTGCTCTTTGTTCTGCCATTTGTCACCACTGAGAACAGCCTAGCTCCATCCTTTTTGGAACCACCCTTCAGGTTGTTAAAGTCCTACTATCAAATACCCCCTCACTCTTCTCTTCTGCAGACTAAATAAACCCAGTTCCCTCAGCATCTCCTCATTAATCATGTGCCCCAGCCCCCTAATCATTTTCATTGCTCTCCACTGGACTCCTCCAATTTGTCTACATCCTTTCTGTATTGATGTGGGGGTGGGGCAGGGGGGATACACACAAAACTGGACACAGTAGTGGTGTGTATCTATTCTCACCAGTGCAGAATAGAGCAGAATAATTACTTCCCTTGATCTGCTGGCAATGCTCCTAGTGCAGCCCAGTGCTGTTAGCCTTCCTGGCAACAAGGGCACACTGCTTTCTCATACCCATCTTATTGTCCACTGTAACCCCCAGGTCCTTTTCTGCAGTGCTGCTGCTTGGCCAGTCAGTCCCCAGGCTGTAGCAGTGCATGGGATTCTTCTATCCTAAGTGCAGGACTTTACATTTGTCTTTGCTGAATTCAATCCTATTCAATCCTATTCTCAGGTTGGATATTAGGAAAAACTTTCTCACCAAGAGGGCGGTGAAGCACTGGAACAGGTTACCCAGAGAGGTGGTGGAATCTCCATCCTTGGAGGTTCATAGAATCATAGAAGTAGGGTCAGAAGGGACCTTGTAGATCTTCAAGTCCGACCCCCTGCCTGGGCAGGAGGAAAACTGGGCTCAAATGACCCCAGCCAGGTAGGCATCGAGCCGCTTCTTAAAGACCCCCAGGGTAGGAGCCAGAACCACTTCCCTTGGAAGTTGGTTCCAGATCCTAGCCGCCCTAACTGTGAAGTAGTTCTTACGGATGTCTAATCTAAACCTACTCTCCAACAACTTGTGACCGTTATTCCTTGTTATCCTGGGGGGCGCTAGGGGAAACAAGGTCTCCCCCAAAACCTTCTGGTTCCCCCTAGTGAATTTATAGACTGTCACAAGGTCCCCCCTTAGCCTTCTCTTGTGAAGGCTGAACAGGTTCAGGTCCCATAGCCTCTCATTGTAGGGTTTTTAAGACCCAGATAGACAAAGCATTGGCTGGGATGAGATAGTTGGGGGCAGTTCTGCTTTGAGTAGGGAGTTGGATTATGTGACCTCCTGAGGTCCTTTCTGACCCTAATTTTCTATGATTCTATGATACTGGGCAAGTGTGCTGACTGTAATCTTTCCCCCACCCCTGTTTGGCCCTTAAAAAAAAAGGGCAGTTGCTCCCCTAGGAGGGAATGGGCACTGGGCCTGGAGGTACTGCAATGCTAAGCCATGCCCTGGAGGTACTGCAATACCAGGCCAGCACTTGGAGAGGTCAACATAAGCTCTGACCCCGACCACTAGTGCCAAAAATGTTGATGGGACCTTTTTTATTGTTATTATTACAAAACAATTAAACGATACTACATTAACATAAAACTTGACAACCTCCCTTACAATAATACCTTGTTCTTACACCCCTTTTCACCATTAGCACATTAGCTTCTCACAAGCCACCTCCAATCCAGGAGGAAGAAGCCATTTTCACTCCATCCCTTTGTCCTTTCAAAAGAAACACCACCATTCCTCTTTCCTCCATCTCTTCTCTGCCTTCTTCTTTCCCATCTCATCCACATCTTGATCCCCATAGTATTTCAATTTATATATTGTCAACTCTAAACATTCTCTTCTGGCAAAAGCCAGCCCCTTGACTAGCAGTGGGTTTCTCACCTTCCATATTGCTGCTATCGGATAAAGTAGTATGGTTCTCAGTCTCTGTGTCTCCAGTCCTTTGGGCATTAACCCATACAACACCATTTCATATGTCATGTCACAGTTCATATCGATTACCCGCAAAAAATGTTGAATGCCCTCCCATATCCCCTGCACAAAAGGGCAATCCCAAAATACAGTCAATACAGATTCTTCAACCCCACGTCCCACACTCGGGTATGCCACTGATCTTACCAAAACCCATTTATGCTGAATGCCCCTTGGAGGATGAATATTCCATATCATCCATATGTTCCCCTTTCAATCTATTATCTCTCAACTCTTTCCACACATCTGTCTTTCCATCAGATTCCCAACTATTGTTTCTATCTTTTCTTCTTGTCATATTAATCACCTTCCTACAGTCTTTCAAGAATTCTGATCCCACTCCCTCATGTGTATTTACCCTTATGAAGCTCTCCAACATTGCGTAGTGGGCCAGAGGCTGCCACACCCACAGCTTTTTCTAATCTCCCCTGCACATGCCCCAACTTCTTAATGTTCTTCCCACAAGGTAATGACAGAAACATGCAGTCTTCCCCACCCGTTCTGTTGTCTCTTTACAGAACATACTTATAATGTATACACAAAGCTTTCCAAATCTGGCATTCCCCAGCCTCCTAATTCCCTCTACCTAACACCCCTCTACCACCTGTAGCCCAAATTTCTGTAAAATACCTTCTTTTTTTTCTAAACTCACTTCCATTCTCACTTCCAAATAGGGTACCCAGAGCTTGCTGAAGGTCACATCTAAGATCTCCTTCTTTCCAAACTCTAGCCCATTTGATGTTAATACAAAATCAGTACTTTCCACGTGTCTCCCATTCGGTTCCATCCTTGTAATCACGTTCTCACTGGTCCATACATCCTTTTGAAAACTCTTTCTTTTATTACATTAATCAGTACTTTTGACAAGCTGTATAGCTCTCCCTCCCCTTCATCCCCTCTCCTATCCCCCTCCTCAATAATGAAACTGAAAACCCACATCAGAATTTGCTGCCCACCTCCACCTCCATACACCTCTAATTTCTTAAACAAGGCAAACTTTCCTTCTCTTTCTGCTGGTCTATATATATTAAAATCTCTAATACTTTTTTTCCAAACTCCACCACCATCCATTGCAGCCTCCCTTCCACAATCACTTGCACTTGGTGCATTTTCACTTCCTCATTCTTGAGTAAAATCATGACTCTAGATGCTTTGTTTACATCTGGCCCTGCCCACCATGATGATTCACACCCCATCTCTTTACAAAACACTTGTAATCCCTCTCCTATGGGATTCCACACCTGTAAACATATGTCTGCTTTTACTCCACTCAGTATTGGCACAATCTTATCCCACCTCTTCCACAAATAACACGCTTCTGACATTTATGAATGCAATACACAATATCATGTTTGTCCATTTACATTTCACATCTCTACCACTTTATGAGTCTTCTACACTGCTGCTTGACACAGTCGGCTCTAATCCTCCTCCTCTTCACATCCCCATAGGCTTTGCCAGTTGTTTTATTGCTTTAACATTTAAGAAAGTTTCCCCTTGCCCCTACCTTTCTACTTCCCCCTCTCCTTTCCCTTCTCCATTAGTCCTAGATCAAATTTTCTCCGTTGAGCTTTTCATCAGCCCATCTCCCTCCCCCACTCTTTCTCTGCCTTCTTCTTTCTAAGCTTCATAACAAGTGATTTCTTCTTTTTTCCCAAGTTCTTCTTTCTTCTGCTCTATTTTCACTCCTGATTCTTTTCCATGTACCATTCTCTCTTCTTTCCCTTCTCTCTCTTCTGTCCCAAAGTCATTTATTCCACTTATCTTTCCTTTTTTTTTCCTCCTCTGTCACCAGCTGCGCTACTTTGACTACTGAAATGTCATTCTCTTCCTCCCTTGCTCTTCCTTCTTGTGGCGTCTCCTCCATTGGCATGCATTCCAGTTCAACACCTTTTTCCCTACTTTCCCTTTCCTCTCTCTACTGCTCCTCTGTGATATAGCTTTTTTTGAGAAGGACCATGGCCCTGGCTGCTGTAAGTGTCCCTCTTCCCCACAAATAATGCAATTTCTTGGCACTCTGCCTTCCTGTGCCCTTTCCCTTCATATCTATAGCATATTGTATACCAGCAATATGCAACCAGGTGTCCTTCCTGCCCACATTTGCTATGGAGTTTAGGCTGTCTGAAATACATTGTAAACCCTTGGTGTAGCCCTACTTGGATTACTGGCAGTAAGTGCATTTTCCACGAGGACTCCTCTCATCTGCCCTCTTTTACCACTCAAACTCCACTCAATCTTGTCTGTATACCATATTTATTTTACATCTTCTCAACATGCATACTTTTTGTGCATAATTCTTCAACCATTTTTCTCTCTCTCCTATCTCACACATATTTGTGTACATTTGAATAATTATTGCCCTTTCTCCCACAATAAAACTTATCCTCTTAATTTCTTCTTTCTCACCTACTACCACATACATCTTCCAAAAGTCCTTATAACCTTCTCTGCTTCAATAAAAAAATCCCAAGATTTCTGGTTGGAAAAGGTGACCAGGCTATTCAAATGTTCTGCTTTAACATCCAAAACTTCAAACAATATTTTTTCTATAAATTCATATCTGTTCATCATCTGACTTCTGTTTCCCTTCCCCTGTTACTACTGCACTTATTCTCAAGGCAACATTTACCTCCTGCTTCATCTCTCACTTCATCCCATTTTCTTTCTCTTTGTAGCTCTAGCCCAAGTGCAATCCCCCTCACTGCTGCCTTTTTTTCAAGTCATGGTGAGGCACTACATTGTACACTTTTACTTCTTCATTCCCATAGTTGAGCTGTGCCTTACTTTCCCATTTCCAATGAGTCCTGTTTCTTCACCTGCCTTAAATGCCTGACAAACATCACCAAATGGGGTCCCAAACAGTTCACCTAGAATCCCTCTGTCACCCCCTCTCTTACCCTCACACATATGATTAGTGTAGCCCCACCGTCCATGGGGTGAAAACACCAGACAAGGCTGTCCTGCACCTTTTCCGCATATACATTTTTGGAAAATCCCAAGACTCAGGACAAGAACACCCAGTTCCAGTCATGAGTGGGGGGCTAATTACCACATGGATCCTTGTTGGAGGCATTTGGAGTACACACACATAAGGCACATTCACACATGCAAGCACATGCACTTGCAGCAGCTCAAATTTGATCCAGGGCTTTTTGCCTCAGCACACATGCTCAGACATGCATTTTGTTGTGGAGCAAATTGTGCCACTTGGGGCAAAATAACCCTGCCTGGCTTCTCCCAGATCTGCAACTAGGGGGAGCCAGAGCCCAGGGCCAGCACCTGTGTTGTCCCCAGCAGTATAAAAAGCTGCCCTCTCCTAGCTCCAGCAGTATAAAAACCTGCCCTGGCCAGCAGCTCAGCGTTACTTGACCTCAGGAGCTTCTGGGGCCAATTGGTATCGGGGGCCACTAGCCCCTTGTGTCAGCTAGACTGCTGAAGCAGCATCCCAAATTCACTTTTTAAAATACCCCAAAATCCTCATTCTTCCACAATTAAAGCAAAAGACAGAAAGAAAGGGGGATTGATCAGATGGGCAATGTTTTATTGTTATATTTACAATGTTAAAGAAATTTGGAAGCGTATCAGTGTCTCTAGAATCATAATAAAATAAATCCTAAATACCTCTATGTTCTAATGTTTGCTTTGGGTTTCCTTATCACATGGTGGGTGTGTGATGGGGGGATGTGGGGCTGGCAGGAGGTGGTGGGAAGTGGGGTGGGGGGATGTGGGTAGGTCTGGAGGGATGTGGGGGGAAGTGAGTCACTCTGTGGGTAGATGTGGGAGGACTGTGGGTGTGGGGGCTGCTTAGGAAGGGTGAGTCCCCTGCATGAATGCCACATGCCCCTGGTGGCTGGCGGGGCACGGTGGTACAGGCATCAGTGGGAGCATGTTGGCAGTGGTAAGTGGGGAGCTCCCACAGATTCTGCCTACACTGTCAGCAGCAGGGAGAGGGATGGTGAGCAGCAAGCAGCCACAGACACAACTGGCAGTGACAGCAGTAGCCAGCAGCAATCACTAACTGCCTGCAGACACCACTGGCAATGGGGGGTGGCAAGTGGCAAACACCTACAGGCACCACCAACAGTGCCGGTGGCACCTTTTTTGACGGGGTGCACCACCGTGCTCAGAGAGTGCATGTGCACCCCCTATGCATCGCCAATGGTCCCCTGCCCTCCACAGGGCACAGCCCCCCCCCGAACATGGACTACCCTGTCTGCAGGGTCCCAGGCCCCCCCAGCGGTGACAGCTCCCCCCCACCCACTGGTTGCCAGCCCCCTGCTCATTCCTTTGCACTTCTCCAGCCTCTGGCTGAAGACAAGCAGGGGAAGGAGCAGGGAGCTGGAGATAGTCCCGGAGGCATCCCCCTGCTCCTTCCCCTGCTCTCCTGAGGCTGGAGACAATCAGGGGAAGGAGCAGGCAGCTGGAAACAGCCACAGAGACATTCACCTTCTGTCTCCAGCCCCCTGCTCCTTCTCCTGCTGTCTCCAGCCTACCCAGGTCCCCTCCCCCCTCCTCCAGCCCCTCAACCCCCTGCTTACCTGGCAAAAGCTGGATCTGGGTCCCTGCAGCTTGCACCGCTACCTGCCCAGCACAGGCATGCAGCATGCTTCAGGATCAGGAAAAGGGCCAATCATAGAAACACTCTGGCACTCTGCCAGAGTGTCTCTGAAGTACTGAGTTTCTGGTTATCTCAGCATGCCCTGACCTGGTTTTTCCCCCCAGGTTTTTGTTTGACCCCTGGATATCCAGGGGTCTAATTTTCTTCCTCCCCTGCAAGTTTGCAGCACGGGGAACATTTTCTCATTCCTGCATGTGCCTCTTGCCCCGTCTCAAAGGGGTTTGAGACAGGGCAAAAGGCGCATGCACGCTCATCTGGACATGCCCATAAGGGGCAATACTGAGCTATGGGGGGTCAGCATGGTTTGAAATGCTGTTGCCTCTGCTGGGGTCCATCATGAGCCTTTGGCATTGGATTAATGTCATGCATAGTTTGTACTACATATGAGTAGGTGCTAAAGTGCTGCTCAAAAGTGTGTTTATGAAGTACCTGTGCTAAAACTTGAAGCAGTTTCAAAAAAAGGTACCATGCATCAATTCAGAATCAACTAAGTGTATGGGTACTACATGCAAATTACTGTAGTCTTGTTTATTTTCAAGGTTATTGTTTACAAATTTGTTTCTCACTTTCATGTGCTGAGGGACAGCTGGGTCTGACAGTAAGGAGAGGGAGGGTTGGAGGTGCGGGGAGCGGAGAGCAAGGGGATATCTGACCCCCCAGATTTATTTTCTATGCTGTATCAGTGGGAGAGGGGGACAATTTCAAGGCAGACCTCCAATAATTAGATTCTATACCTAAAAAATTACAACAAATTTTTAAATTTTCCTTACATAGAATCCAATTATTGGGGGGTCATCTTATAATCCGGTTCGTCTTCAATTTGAGTAAATATAGTAATACCTAACTCTTAGCCTGAGTGATACCTTATGTTAATTATGTGTTGCATAAAATAGTTTCTTTTATTCCTTTCCTTTCAAATGTTGTCTTTTTACATTATTGCGTGTTCTTTGATCTTGCATTATGAGGAAGGAGAAGATATCAGTATTAATATACCTGTGATCCCATTGCCTTTAGTGGGATTAGTGAGAGCTCTATACTTCTGAAAAGCCTGACAACTGTGAAGCTAGGAAACTTATTTTGGTCACTCAAGTTTATGAATGTTAGTCAATGACCACAGGTTAGCATTTAGCTACATATACATCCAATAATATTTTTGTGAACATAATCTGCTTGCATGGACAAGGGCAAGAGACCCCCTGTCCTTTTTGTCTCATTCCCAGGTCTCCTTTGATCGATGCATAGTAGTAATAGCAGTAGTTGTTGTCTATTTCTCATAGAGAAATAAGGCTGGGATTAAACCTGCAGCCTAGTGGTTTTAACATCATCTCTAACCAACTGAACTAAACACCACTGTTTTCCATATCATAGGCACTAGTGCACAAATCTTACTACATAAATTATTATAAAATACACTACTTGAAAAAGGGAGCTGACCCAAAGCCCAGTCAGTGAAAAAGCCCCTGACTTCAATAGCTGTTGAATCAGGCTTAAGGTAGGCAAGATCCTTTTGCTCCAAGAACACTTGTTTAGAATTTCCTGAGCTTTGTTCCCTTAAATTTTCAAGCCTAGCATTGCATTAACACTTTTTTTTTATTGAATTATATTTCTCATTCATGTTAAACTGAAAAATTAAGAGCTCACAGCAAACTAAATTCAGGTAGATATAACATCATAGGAGCTGTGTTTCAATGGAAGCATGAATCAGGTAATAAATAGCTCTCTTTGATCATTGTTTTTAAAATCTCTTGAACCATACTTTGATTAGTTCTATTTAATATTTAACATCTGGTTAGTCAATTTCAATCTGCAAGGAGCACTGCTGGAAAAATTCTGTGCTGACTAAATACATTTATAATACTACAAAGCTGACATGCAATTGATTTTAGTTCCCATAAAAGGATTATGTTAACTTTTCTTAATCCATATATTAGTGTTTTGTGAAGTCCAGTGAATTCACACCAGGGATACTAAGTGTTTATACCTTATCAATATTTTATGTGGAAGTGATGGAATTATATTTTAGCCTAAGTGCTGCTTTCTAGTTTTTTCCACTGAGCAATGGCAAACATCCAGGGGGGAAAAAAAAGAAAAAAACAACACTGCAGTGTTTCAACTGACTATATAGGACCATATTGGACTGAAACTTGGTACAGATCTCAATCACTAGAGCTCCCCTTTCACCTGCTCAAATATGTAATAAGACATTCCTGATTTTATTTCTATAGTTTAGGTTATAGCCCAGTTAAGGGATCAAATCACTAACACAGATCTTCAGACTAGGTAAGGGTTTACGGGGTCCTAAATACTGCAGGAAGATACCAATGCCCATTTTCCCCATGATATTTTGTTTACTTGAACTATCCTGTGATTATTTTTTTTATTATTAATTATGTATGTAGTCTCTTAAAGGCAAAATTACAGATCTCTCATTATCACAGCACAAGTTCCTACCTATGCTACTCTTGCCCTGTTTAAATAAATAAAGCCATAAAGAGCAGGAAGTCAGATTTTGATCCAAACTCAGCCAATTATGAGCCAATCACCCTAGTCTAGAGAAGGCACAGGGCAGGGTGGGGGGTTCAGCTGCTTCCAACAATCCCATAGACTGGGAAGGGAAGGGAAGAGCAGCCACCTGCTGCTCCTTGCCCATTCCTCAGACCAAGGTCTCAAGTTTGAGGAGCAGGTCAAGAGGGGGAGGTAAGGGGCATTGCTGGGCTGTTCCTCCACTCAGCTCCAACCACAGGGAGCCAAATCAAAGAACAACCTCTTCTTGCTTCCCACCTGCTCCTCAAACTGGCTTCCCTGGTCTGAGGACCAGGCAGGGGGCTTTGCCCCCACTGTTGCCCACACTTTCCCCACACTGGGATCACCCAGTCTTTGGAAACATCAAGGAGCAGGAGGTACAAGGTGATTGCAGGCTGAACACCTGTACTGCTCCCCCTCCCAGAAACATTTGTAGCAGTGGAAAATTTCCACTACTGGAAACAAATGCTTGTTCATTGCTTTGGACTTAGGTGGAATTTAAGCATCTAAGTCGCACTTTAGGCACCTAAGTCCTTTTATAGATCTGGACCTTGCTGTTTTCACACCACTCTGGTTCTCGTGAAGTATAAGCCAGACAATAAGGAGATGGAACAAGCAAGTAAAAGAATTGAAGGTAATACAGAAATCTGTGTCATATAAATCAACATTTAGAGCTCATTTTACGTTTCCTTGTATTTCTGTATCCTTTTACCTTCACTTGAATGTATCTAAACCATAGTAATAATGTCTACTTCTGTGATTAAATCTACACTCTGAATTATTTGTCAGTATGAGCTAGGGATATCGCTGGCAGCTATGAAACAAGAGAGCTTTTTGGATTAAAATCAGCCAGAAAGCAAAGGAGAAGGCTCCACTATCTCCCCTTACCTATATAGCCCTTTATTCTTTAAGGCCACACAGTGTGTGTGTGTGTGTGTGTGTGTGTGAAAAGACTCAAGAATCAATGCAAATATTGTGATATCCAAAATTATATTTTCTACCTCTTTCTGATGAAACTGTTTAAACCCTAGATTTTGGCTACATAGGGTATGTCCTGATGAATACATACATGCAGTTTGTGGAACATGTATACCCATTCACCCCACTGCTAATTTGCAGCACAACAATTTTTTTTTTACACCAGGAGATCTCAGCATGAGAACCCCTGATCTCAGCATGTGTCACCAGAAATGTGCCACCAGAAATGGAGCTTGGAGCCATCCAGCCTCTCCTACCAAACCCAGGTGAATTTGCTGCTGCTATTGGTCCCACAGGAAACATGTGCCTCTACACATGCACGCTTGTCAGGATGCACCTGTATAGGTAACAGTATAGAGGTAACAGTAGAAGTTCTTTTACTTACCAGGTGTGCTAGTAGTTACTGAAACTGAAGAGTCACTTTTTAAATTTAAAATGTAGTGTGTAAATCATATCAATTCAGTATACATCCAATATAAAATACATCCAATATAAAATACTTATGGAAAAGCTGTTCTAGTGTCTGTTTTCTCTGATGTTATTCTTTTTTTTTTATACATATTCAGTTATATTCCTCATAGCCCCATTTATCTACTAACATTACTAACCCATTAAGTGTATACTGTACTATATGAACAACTTCTTTTTAATTGATTCTACAAGAACCATCCAAATGATAGAATTAAACACACAGTTTGAACAGACTAGTTTTTGTTATTATATAAGGTGTTGTTCAGAAATGTTAGCTAGCTAAATAGTTGTAAGTCTCTCTCAAGCCATTGACCCTTAACTGACAATAAAACCCTAGGTGGGATATTTAAATCATAAGTGAGTGGTCAGTTAAGTGCCTGCAGAGGTAAAAGGACAGATAGCATATCTGGTATGCTAATAGAAATCTATTTACTGGAGAGAGTGACAAAAACATCAATCATATCAGAAGAGGCTATTAAGGATTGTTAACTCCCTTTCAGATGAGCAATGATTTCCATTGGGATGTAAATAAATATTCATGACAAGGGCCAGTGGCAAGTTTCACCAAAATTATACTGTGGTTAGCCTTCTACCCCAGACAGATCCTAAAAGAAAGGTTGGCTTCCAGCTTGAAGAGGGGGTTGAATATTTGCAGACAGCCCTTTTCTTTCTCTCCCCACTCTGAAATCGCAGATGTTCTCTCTCATGGTCTACAAGTGACATAATTCAAAATGATGTTTTAAAGGAGCTTCCTGCTTATTTCAGTGTCATTAAAGACCTTTATACACATCATCTTCATATCAATATATTTTTACAAAGACCATTTCTTCTTCAAATCAGATTGGAAAAAAATATTTCAAGAATATAGCCAGATACTCCTAGAGGAAACTGTGTTAAAAACATTTCAGTACATCAATACCCTGTGTCCAAGTCACATATGGCTGCACCACAAACTTACATACTAGCAGGCAAGGCACAAGACCCACCATGACCAGAAATGAGGACTCATTCAGCAGTGCAATAATTAGGTTTAGAAAATGGTAGCAGAATGCCTCATTATGTTAGGATTTGTCTATAGACTCCTTTTCGTGGTATTCTTAGCATCTTCCAAAGGTATAAAATATATGTCATGTCAGTAATACTTCTGCTCTAGTTCAGTCCCTAGAGTGGTTAAGTCTAGTGTGTGTGAGAAGTTCATGGTGATAATTGTGGGGATTCCTTGGGTTAACGATAGTCTGAATGCAGGAGACTGGACTCCACAGTCCACAAGGCCCCTTCCAGTCCTAGAGTGTTCTTACAGTTATGTTTATGCTATACTAAGGGCTGTTGAGAGGTGGTAATGTCATAATAAGCTTAGAGCAGTCAGATGTAAATGTAAGGGTAGGCAACAGTTTGGGCTGGAGGGCCACTTAAGAAGTTTTGGTGAGCTGTTGACGGCCAGGAGGGTGGGGCAGAGTGCTGACCTAGCCTTGCCTCCTCTCCCCCCCTCCCCATCACAGTTGTTTATGGCACCCAGTCTGGCAAGGGGGTGGACTAGGGAGATGCCAATTAATCCTGTCTGACCCCGGGCCTGTCTGCCCTGTACCCATTGCCTAGGGCACTAGACAGAGTGGACAGGTAGGATCTCCATGGAGACCAGCCAAGGACCCCCATGGGCAGGGCACACTTGGCTGGGCAAATAGGATGGGACTGTGGGCAGGTGGGGAGCTGCATCCAGGAGTGGGAGAGATGGGCAGGGCTGGAGCTGGGATCTCAGGGCGGTGACAGCACAGAACCGGCACCTGTCACAGGGACATTCAGGGAGAAAATCATAGCTTTGACCCAGGCCCTGATCTTGCAGTGTCACCACTCCAACCGCAGCTCCAGCACTGTCCACCCATCCCATTCCTGGACACCACTAACCGCCCACCCAAGGCCCCATCCCATACACTCAGCCACAGGGTCCCAGGCCAGTCTCCATGGAGACCCTGCCCGCCCACCCCCTCCATTCAGTGCCCCCAGTGGTGGGTGCAGGGCAGACAAGCTGCGGTGCGTGAGCAGCAGGGCCAGGTCTGGCAGTGGAGGCACTGGCAGCGATTGCTGGAAGTGTAAGGACAGTGTGAACTGCTGCCGAAAAGGCTGCTAGGAAGTTCAGTCCAGCCACCATGTCACCCCCACCCCACTCCACTACACCGCCCCACCCAGCTGCACACACCAAAACCGGGGCTGCCTCCATGCCTGGGCTGGGTGGAGTCAATGGACCCACTGTGGGCTAGAGAGAATCCCTTGGCAAGCTGGATCCTGTCCATGGGCCACAGTTTGCCCACCTCTACATTAAAGCTTAATGCCATCTCTGACCTGCACAACTGTGACTTTCCACTAAGGGTTTGGTGAGCAGGAGTGTGACTAGGAACCACAACTGGCCCTACTTCTCACATTAGGGAATGATGGTCCTCACTGTACCCAATACTTTGTTGGCATCCCTGCCCCTTATGTACTGTGACTTTAGGGACTTAATTTTGGTACAGAGCTATACCCAGTCCTGATGGTGTCCCCAAGCCACCATCTGAGCTGAAATCCACTCACAGACCACCTGGTTCTGCCTCTTGCTATTCATGCCCTTGGCAGTGGTGGTGATGGTCCTCTCCTCACCCCAGATTGTGATGGGGTCCAACACTCACTTTGACTCCAGTCTGATGGAGTCCAGGGGGAAATCCTTTATTTCATTCTCTGCTTCTAGCTGATGAAAGTATGTAGGTAATAGCTGGCTTGACCACAGCTTGCTTGCCTTGCTGGCTGCTTGCTCTGACTGCACAAGATCACACCTCCTGAGGGACAGAGGTAGAGTTAGCTGGATGCCAGTATTATCCTCTGGGCAGTAGAGTTTAGGGGGTTGGAGAGTTTGTCTACAAAGAGAAGGATGCAGGAGGAGGGAACAGTGCATTCTGGGATGCTGAAGGACTGAAAATTTGGCTATTTTAGCTCCTCAGTGGTCACACATCACTGTAATATGAGCTAGGTAACACAGCTCAAAGAAAAATCTGACCTGAAGTAGAGTAATTTTAAGATACCAAGACAGTGCTTACACTGCTTTTCAGATTTTAACATATGGACAGTTCAATATTAAGAGATCTTAGTATAGCTTAACAGTAGCATAGAACAACAACCTTATAGTCCTGATTTTTATGGGAACCAGACACGCAGCCTAATACCAGTATTTAGATTTATAATTAGAATGGAGTGAGGGTCAGTACTTCCCTAGAAGGATATCAGGGACTGAACTGTGGGAAGTAATCATCACCCTTTACCTGATTCCAATTGCTTTCTTTTCAGTGGAAATGTTCTGGAGGGCAGTCACAGCTTTACCTACTCTCAGCTAATTTGTGCAGGAGGGAGAATATTTTGCTTGTCTTTTGGGTTTTTTTAGGAAATAAAATCAATGCAGGTCAATAAATATAACACTTCACAATACATTAGTATATTAGTAATGTAACCTAAAATTAAATAACCTACTTACAAAAATAGCAGCCTTCTATGCCAAGTTTCAGCCTCAAGCCAATTTTTATAGCTAATTTATGAACCTCTAAAAACTGACACAGCCTTAATATACTACCTTACATATTATCTTCCTAGTGTTTAGTTATTTTTATATAAATTAAGGGACAGTTTTTGGATAAATTAGCCCTGCATATACATGTGCAGCACCCACCTTGAGTGTAGTTGCTACAATGCTGTGAATAAATGCCCAGCTCTCATCTCCAAGCATCCAACACAAGATGTTGGATTATAGAAGCAAGAAAAACACAACCCTTTAGGCTTGGAGAGAAAGGAGAAGGGGATAGGGAGGTTTATTTGCTCCCGAGTCATATTTTCTGTCCATAATGTACTTGGAAAACATGCTGGAGTAAGGAAGTGGAGAAAAGGATGAAAGTTCTTTATCTTTTCCAGCTGCCAATAATCTAGGCCAGTGGCTTTCAAACCTCCTGAAGTCATGGAACATTTTCATATCACTAGTTCTACCACAAAACATCTCACCCCTGTGAACTGAGGCAGAGCCAGGAAACCTGGCCCAGCAATAGTTGCACACCACTTCCTGACTTTCTCTGCAATTACCCCGAATCTCTTTGCAGAACCCCTGATGATCTATTACAGGACTGCAGGGTTCCATGGGATATCATTTGAAAACCAATGAGCTAGGGCATGCAAGAGGAAGGGAGAGATGATTGTCTCATGAGCCCCCTCTTTCTTTCCAACTTGTTGTATATGGAGGCTTCATGACATATAGCAGGCATTTTGCTATAATGAGGGCATTGTTTAAATGGTGTTTCCCATATGCTATGGGGTTGACCAATTAAGCTGTTTTTAGGATCACAATCCTCTCCATGGACTGCCACCTTGACAGGATGGAAAGGCTTGTGTGTACTGATGACTGTTGGCAGCCATCTCTCAAGGAAGGCCAACGTTGACAAAGAGATACAGTATAGGATCTGATGTGCCAGCTTTGCCTCTGGAAGACTGTATCATCATGTGTTCAATGATCACAACATCAGGTCTTGAACAAAGCTCCTATTATATAAGGCTGTGGTAATCCCAACTCTTTTATGGCTGTGAAGCTTGGCTGACCTACAGGGACCACTGGAAAAGCCTGGAACACTTTCACCAGCACTACCTTGGCATAAAGTGGGAGGATCATTGCACAGTGTCCTTACCAATGCTAACACCACCAGCATAAAAATGCTAATTATTCAACATCAGCTGTGGTGAACAAAGCACAGTGTCCACATATCTGATGTACATTTACCAAAACAACTGCTATACTCACAACTCAGCCAAGGACAAAAGACGCATGGGGGCCAGAGAAAATACTTCAAAGACACCCTCAAGGTGAACATTAAGCAGTGTGGCATTGAAGTCACAAATTAGGAAAAACTAGCTCAAAACAAGGCTACATGGCAACACCTTGTGAGAAGATACATCTTACTTTGAGGAAAGCCATTTCACTCTGGAGGCAGAAAAACAGCAGAAGTGGAAGGAAAGGAAAGGAAACAAGACCAAGAAATCCATGGTCCAGCCCCCTCTTTAACCACCACCTGTGGCATTTGCCAGTCTGCAGCTGTAGGATCAGCTTTCTTAGCCATCAGTGGACTCATTTACAACCCTTTACTTGACCCATGCGTGTGATCATCCTTGACTTCGAAAGAATCACTGACGATGATGCCTAGAATGAGGATCAGGAAGGATTTTTTTCCCTTGAGCCAAGACTGACAGAGTGTCTGGTAAACTTTACCTTCCTTACAGCATCCTGGAGTCTTTAGGTTAACAAGGACTAAGTACAGGATATCAACATGGAGAATTTGTAGGTGAGTTTTTAATTTCATTGCCACTTGCAGCTTGCTGTTGAGTACCGGTGAAAGTTCAAGAGCCAGCACCCCCAGGCAAACAGCAGACATGGGAGAAAACTGACAGACTTTATTAGCCTGGAGGGAAAAAAAGGAAGGACCTTAAAACCCGTTTTTGTGTCTATCTTCATTACTTTAGGAAGGGTGAGGGAGAGACCTAGAGATTTGGGGTGACAATTAGAAGTGAAACAGAAGAGGTTCAATCCTCATATTGGCACAGAGGCCATGTTACATTACACAAGGTCCAAGAAAGTTTGATATTTAGGGTAATGTAGACTTGCAGCCTTCTACTTTAAAATTCACCCCTAAACAACCTGTCTTATTAACCATATATGCACTTGGCCCTATTCAAGATAAATTAGAGCAACTGAACCCACAAATGCATGTGTCATTTAGATGACAATCTAACCTGTGTGCTGCAGTCTCAAATAAAAGACCTCAGAAAGAAACAGTGAAAATGCACACAACCATCTTCAAAAGGGGGGAGCAGAAGCATTTGCACATCTTGACATAAATAATTCTGCTCCTACAAATCCCACTATTCTTTCCAAATTTTCCTTCCATTCAGTATTTATTAGATGCATTACTTTGAGGCAGATTTTGAAGAAAGAAACTGCAATTTATTGCATATATTATGTCTGCACATAATTAAATTACTATAGTTACTCTTATCATAATGGATAGACAAGGGACAAGATGATTCAAACAATACCATATTTCCCCTTTTGTGTCCATTTCCTGGTAGTAAAAATTATGTTGTATCAGACGTATATAACTGTTAAATCATTAGTCAAAGGAAGGCACCAAGTATTCTCATGTCTGTTTACTGTCCTTATTGATATTCACTTTCAAGCAAGGGAATATATTTTACTTGCCATTAGCCAAATACTGATGTCATATCATATAACAGAATTTCTTTCTATGGTGTTGCATATGACCAGTACGAAATATTTAATTCATTTCTTTGAACAAAGTATTAAAAATTCCCCCCTAAAATAAACCATCATTTTATGATATTACCAGCCATGCTCATTTTCTAAGCACTAGTTATGTGGGTTTGCAGGAATTAGAACTGGTGCCACTGTGTATATATGAAGGTCATGTCTAATCATTGTGGTTGCTAAGTACCTCCGTTTTTCCACAGTGACAGTCTTCATCAAGACTACAGCTGACTCACTGGTCAAAGTCACATTTAGCCTTTGAAAACTGCTCAAAAGTTCTTATGTCAGTTTTTAAGTTTTTTGTCCACAGGAGGCCTTAGAGATTGTTAAAACCTAAGCCTAAAGGCTCCCTTACCTTTGTTTAAGGGACCAAGAAATCTCAGAGCTAGCATCATTTTCCAATTTTAATGAAGAAAATTTCTAGAGCTTTTCCTTGCAGCTGTACACCTTTGAAAATGTAAACAGATGTTAAATGTTCACTAGGTTGATGTATACCCCTAATTGATGCATAAAAACATTGTAATTGTTAATCCTTGTTACCACCAAACTAGAGCAAATTTCTTTAATCCCTGAAAACCATAGACACTTTTTCCTTGATATTCTGGGAGAAACGCAACTAAAAATCATAACTCTGTGGGGATAGAATTACATAGGCTGCTACTGCTGGCAGTAGGACTCTATCAAGCAGTCTGTATTTTTCCTGACTCTTCTGCTTTCAAAGTAAATGTGACCTCTAGACGAGGGCCAGGTACAGACATTACACTTTTACTGGTCTATATCCGTAACAGACCAGAAATTTGGAGACAGACTGGTTTAAAAATGGTGGAATCCATTCTAAGATTTATCACCACCCTCCTCCCTCCCCCCAAAGGGTGAATGTGTTCTGTTCACTACTGATCTAACCCACGCTGCTTAGGCTAAGTACAGACAGTGAAAAAGCCCAAGGCTGAATCAATTCAGTCTTCTCAGGTTAGTCTAAGTTGTGTAGACTGGACCAATAAGCAAGTGATCAGGCATTCACTTTTGATTCCAGAAATGCAACCACATGTCTGCATTGGCTCAGGCCAGAAGCTTGACTGGAGCAGACCGTTTGGGCCAAGGCTAGTCTGCCTACTCTGCAAGGGAGAGCAGGGGTTTATGGGGGAGGTGCAAAGCATCCTGGGATGCTGGGGGACTGTGAGTTAAGTTGAATCTGGAGGGGATCTGGGACAGAAATGTAATAAACTGATTTAACCTAAATCAGTTCCGTTTGATACTAGATCCATCCAGGTTTATCTTAAAATCAGTTTTGGCCATTTTAAAATCAGTTTATATGCACTGAACTTCTGTTGTGTTACAGATTTAAACTGGTTTCCAATCACTTATACCAGTCTGTCCCTAGCCTTACCATAAACCCTGTCATTTAGATTGATCCCACCTCAGGCTTTTTGAATGCTTGTTTCTAGCTGAGGAGTTGCAGCTCCATTACATGAAAAGCAGCATGAGTCTGGTAGACTAAACATATAACTGAAAACAAGGAACTTCCATATTCTAACCCAGATTCTTTGTAAAGAGAGTCATAGGCAACTTCAGGAAAATCATTTAAGTTCCTTGCCTCAATCTTTCCATCTGTAGAAAGGGACAAATGCTTTTATAGACATGCAAAAGATTTAATAGGAACAATGTGAAACTAGGTAGAGGCAAAGTCAGTTCATTCATTAAGATTCTCTCCTTTCATTTTAAAAGAAAAATGCTACAATGAAATAAGAGAAGAAATCCTATCTTTCCAGGACTTGCAATTATGACAATATGCTTATAAATTATACATGTTTTAAAGATCACTATTTCCAGGAACCAAAGGAACTAAAAAATAAATAAATAAAAGTCTATTAATTTGGAAAGAAAACTATAAAAATAAAAATTGATGTTGGAAATGTATATGGTATTATAAATGTAACCTGGGTACACCCAAGGGTGTGCCCTATTCTCAATTGGATGGGATGAGTAGGCAGGAGGGGGCGCTGTGAGCGGGATGCCAGAATTTCAAGCAGATCCCTCTTTCCTCTATAGAGTTAGCCCAAGCCCTAAGCTGTTAACTACATACAATTTATTAAGTTATAATATACATAAAGATAAAACTAAATATCATATACATATATTTACACAGTGAACATTAACCAATACCCAAGGTCAAACCCTAAATAACACTATTTACAACATCACAATACAACATTTCATTTACAACATATAAGGCGCAAACATGAACAATCTTAATAACATCTATTCCTTAATATAGTCCCTGACCCATGGCAAAAGATAGTCCTTCTTCCAATAGTCCTTCCCTTTGGTGGTATCCTGGAAGCACCAGGGCCCCTCCCCTTAGGGCCTTGACTAGGTGGGGAGCTACTCACCCAGCCCCTTCTCTGGGTTTGCCCGCCCCAAACATCTTTCACCTGTGGGACCCAAGGGCCCAATGACTCAAGCTCCCTCATGTGGCAGTGGCCAGGGTGTAGCTCATTGGGGTCTCCTCAGCTGGAGCACCTCTCCAGACCTCTCCTACACTGCTGGGCTCCTCTCCACTCTGTGCCCTGCTCTGGGCACTGAGGGGTCAGCTCCTCTCAGCTGCTGTACCACTGCTGCTATTTTCTGGGTGTTGGGCCTCACGCTGCAGCACTACTATTTCCCTGTGCTAATCCAAGCAGCCTCCACAGCTCCCTTGCTCCCAAGGCTTGGGCCCATGCACCACCCTGCACACCGTGACACCTGGTCGCTTGCTGGGAGATGCGGCCTGAGCTGCCTCAACTGCAGCCCTAAGGCTTTTGCCCCACGCGCCACCCCATGCACTGTGTGGCAGCTGGCCCTGCTGGGGTTGCAGGCTTTTGGGGCCCCCAACTGTGCACCGTGATGGGCCCGAGCAGTCTCACACCTCTCCCAGGGCCAGGTCTCCGTGCACTGTCCCTGTGTGCCATCAACAGTCCAAGTGGTCTCGCACCACTCCTAAGGCTGCTCCTCCAGTGGCAGCTTCAGGAGCCTTGGGCCTATTGCCCACTGGGGGAGATCTCCCCAGCTTTTCTTGGCTCCACTCTTCTTGAGTCCCTCGCCGCATCTGCCCCTTGTGCTGGGCACACAGCTTCTTTTATACACTCCAGGACTCTGCCTCTGAAGTCTTCCAGACCTGACAGTTTCCTGCTGCCACCTGATTGGTGGATGGGTTCTGCCAATCAAAACGGCACGATCTCAAGCCTGGGATTCAACCCAAGCTCTAAAAGGTAAGCCTGCTACATAAAGTATTTCTTAGATTAAATGCCTCATCTATTGATACCACTGGTGGCAGGCAGAAATTCATTGCAGTAGGGGCAGGGTTTGGAGACAAGAAAGCCATATAAAAAAGTCAAAGTATAGACCTGCTCAAAATTAAGGGAGAAAAATTGGAGGTTCTCTTGAATCTGTGTCCAACCTGACTAGAGAAAGTTAGAAAAAGAATTTGGCAATGCACCACTAAATCAGATTAAATCACAATGTCAGATACAGATTTAAAAACTCTGGGGACAGATTCATTTTGCTGCCTCAGGAGAGTGTGTAAGTTATATCTCTTTGTACCAACCCTGCATTTCAGAAGGAAGCAATGCAAAGAAAAGACTGAAAGTGAGATTCTCTGTTTTGGGAAGAAGCTCTTAAGATCCACATGGATATCACAGAAGCCCATAAAAGCTTGTCCTGAGTTATGCTGGATCAGTCCACCTCTGTGTTGCCTTTGACATGCCCAGTATCAGATAATGCTATCAACATGAGGTCTGCTCAGCATCATCCCCATCCTCTTTACACTTTGCATTGTTGTGACATCTCTTGTCTTACAACCTCAATGGTTCATTGTGTGCCCAGAGATAAAGGGTTCAGTCCTGGGCTGAACGTAACCAGCAACATGTATTTGTCCCCAAAGAGCTCAAATTCTTCCTAAGAATGTGGTTAAAAGGATACATATTTGCCAATGAGGTAAAAATGTCCATATAAACAATTAGCATTCAAATATTAGATGAAGTCATTAGCAGAGTTACATACATATAGCCAAGAGGAGATTCTTTATTTATTATTTTACAATTTATTAAAGTGTTATCTTAGATATTTTAATTTTATTATA
Source organism: Alligator sinensis (assembly GCF_000455745.1). Lineage (NCBI taxonomy): Eukaryota > Metazoa > Chordata > Crocodylia > Alligatoridae > Alligator > Alligator sinensis. The sequence goes on from NW_005841894.1 coordinate 2,096,658, forward strand.
TTAGATAGATATATCTTCCATCACATAAACATGCACAAAACAGGAAGGTCCCTCAGTCATGTAACTGAAAATAGCACAAGCTAAAAAATGAGAATAGTAGAGTAAGACTAGGGTAGAAATTCATTGATTCATAGACATTAGGGCTGGAAGGGACCTCAGAAGATCATCAAGTCCAGCCCCCTGCCCCAGAGGCAGGAAGTCAGCTGGGGTCACACGATCTCAGCAAGATAAACGTCCAGTTGACTCTTAAAGGAGTCCAGAGTAGGTGCTTGCACCACCTCTGGCAGCAGTCTGTTCCAGGTCTTGGGGGCTCGAACTGTAAAGAAGTTCTTCCTTATGTCCAGCCTGAAACAGTCTTGGAAAAGTTTGTGACCATTTGACCTTGTCATCCCATGGAGCACTCTGGTGAACAGGCATTCCCCCCGATCCTGATGTACACCCCTTATATACTTATAAGCAGTCACCAGGTCGCCCCTGAGCCTGCGCTTTTCCAGGCTGAAGGGTCCCATAGCTCTAAGCCTCTCATCATAAGACCTCTTTTCCTGCCCTCTGATCATGCGCATGGCTGAACCTATAAGCATGCTGTGGGTTTTTCTTCCTAAGGTGGAGTACCTTGCATTTTTCAGCATTGAAGGCCATCAGGTTAGGGGGTCAGACTCAATGATCTATTGAGGTCCCTTCCGACCCTAATATCTATGAATCTAGGTTTTTGTCCACCCATTCTCTGAGCCTGTCAAGGTCAGCCTGGATCACCATCCTGTCCTCGGGTGTGGACACTTTACCCCAAATTTTGGTGTCATCAGCGAACTTGCCCAGTCCGCTTCTGACACCAATGTCCACATCATTAATGAAGATGTTGAAAAGAATAGGCCCAAGGACGCAACCTTGGGGGATCCCACTGGTCATAGCACACCACAATGATTGACTTCCGTCAACTACAACTCTCTGCATCCAACCTCAAAGCCAATTCCCCAGCCAGCAGACTGTGATGAAGCCAAGGCTGCAGTTGGCCAGTTTTTCTATAAGACGATCATGGGATACCACATTGAAAGCTTTTTTAAAGTCAAGATATATGACATCAATGATTTCTCTCTTGTCCAGGTGATATGTTACCTGGTTGTAGAAGGAGATGAGATTTGTCAGGCAAGACCTACCTACAACAAACCCATGCTTGCTATCCCTCAGGAAGCTGCCTTCAGCCAGTTTGTCAAGAATGGTCTCTTTGATAATTTTTTCCAAGATCTTCCCTGGAATAGAGAGGTCAGGCTGATGGGCCTGTAGTTCCCCGGATCTACTTTCCTCCCTTTCTTGAAGATAGGCAGCACATTGGCTTTCTTCCAATCTTTGGGCACTTCGCCTGAGTGCCATGAGTTCTTGAAGATCCATGCCAATGACTGAGCTGTGATGCTTGCTAGCTCTTTAAGTACCCTGGGGTGTAAGCTGTCTGGGTCAGGTGACTTGAAGGTGTCCAGCCTCTCAAGGTATTCCTTCACATGGTCAACACTGATGAAGGGTAACGGTTCTCCCTTGCCCTGGGTGTCCCATACCATATTGAGCAGGGCTGTCCCTTGGGGCTTGTGAAAAACTGACGCAAAATACCCATTAAGCGGGTTGGCTTTTTCCTGGGCTTCAGTTGTCAGTTGACCCATATGGTTTAGCAGGGGTCCAATGTTACCCTTGCTTTCCCTCTGGTTCCCCACATATCTAAAAAAGGACTTTTTATTGTCCTTGATATGTGTAGCCAGTTGGAGTTCAGTCGCAGCCTTGGCTTTCCTGGTTCACTCCCTACAGATCCGTGCCAGTGCAGAGTACTTCTCCTTTGGGATGGATCCAGCCTTCCATCCTTTATAGGTCTTTCTTTTTAGATGCAGTAAATCCACTAGTTCCTTGCAGAACCAAGGGAGTTGCTGTGCCCTTTTGCTGCCTTTCCTCTGAGATGGGATAGACATTGCTTGAGCTTCCAGGATCTCTCCCTTGAGAAGCAACCACTCTTCCTAAACTCCTCTCCCCTTCGGGTCATGGTCCCTTGCGGCCTCACCAACAAGCCTCCTCAGCTTGTCAAAGTCAGCTTTCCTGAAGTTGAGGACTTCTGCTTTGCTGACTGACTTGCCTGCTTTATGGTCGATGGTGAAGGTGATCAGCTCATGGTTGCTGTCTCCCAGCTTCCCTTTGATCATTAGGTCACTGATTAAGTCATCCCCCATTGTCAGTACTAGGTCAAGCAGCGCTTTGCCTCTCATCGGTCCATAGACTTCTTCAGTCAGATAGAGGTCATCCACGCACAAGAGGAAACTTTGCGACCATTCGGATGTGGCCGAGGGCTCTTTCCATGAGATGTCAGGGTAGTTGAAATCTCCCATGACAACCATGCAATGGGAGCATGCAGCCTCAGCCAGTTCCCTGGCGAATTCCTGATGAAGCTCTTGATCCTGACTAGGAGGTCTGTAGTAGACCCCCACCATTGTGCCCTCTGTGCCTTGTTCACCATGGATTTTGACCCAGAGAGTCTCCAATCGTCTCCCTGGGTGCCAATGTTGGTTTGCAGAAATGCATAGCTTTCCTTGACATAGAGAGCTACCCCCCCCACCCTTTTTTCCACATGATCTCTCCTGTACAAGGTATAGCCATCTATACCTGTGGCCCAGTCATAGGTGGAGTCCCACCAGGTCTCTGTTATCCCCATGAAATCATAATCCTTTTTGTTTAGCAGGAGGACCAGTTCCTCCTGTTTGTTCCCCAAGCTCCTGGCATTGGTGTACAGGCACGTAAACATCTCACTGGGGGACCTTGCCTTCCCTACAGATCAGTCTTGGCCTGGTGTAGGGGTGGGTTCCCTTGATTGCCTTAGCCTCCTGTGTTTATAGAAGCTGCCCAGTAGGCTTGCAGTGGCAGTACACCCCCCACCCCCCAGCAGGCTCAGTTTAAAGCCTGGTCAAGCAGATCAGCCAGTCTGGCTGAGAAGAGCCTCCTCTCCCGTGGAGTGAGGTGGAGGC
>NW_005841894.1:2099796-2100934 GCF_000455745.1 Alligator sinensis
AAGAAAAAGCCCCCCACCCCCCAAACCCCCCCCCCCAGGCCCTTTTAGCCTCTCATGACCCGCCTGGGATTGCTCCGAGCCATGTCATCTGTACCCACATGTATAAGGAGTGTAGGGTAGTGGTCAGAGGGCCACATAATCTTTGGGATCCTCTCTGCTATGTCCCAGATGTGGGACCCCAGGAAGAAGCAGACCTCCCAGGCTAGGGGGTCAGGGCAGCAGATTACCCCTTCAGTCCCCCTCAGGAGGGATTCTCCCATGATGACCACTCTGCATTTTGTCTTAGGGAGAGTAGGGATGAGTGATCCTCCCTTGCCTGCAGGAGCTGACATCTCTGCAGGCTCCACTGGGGCTGCAAGAGGTTCATACCTGTTGCAAAGCCCCAGAGGGGAGGGGACCTTGGTGCAGTGGGCCTTGGGGCCCTTAACCACCTTGGTTCAACCCCCTGACTGGACAGTATGGGAGATCCCCGAGTCCTCCCTTGTCCTGGAAAGTGACCGTGGTCTACCCTCCACCTCCAGGGGATGAAGGGCCTGGCAGTAGGAGTCTATCTCCTGCTCTCCATCTCTGATGGTATGCAGTCTCTGGACTGCAGCCTGGAGTTCCTCTATCTGGCACCCCAGAGACTCCCAAGTGGAGCAAACCCCACAAGGGGAAGTGGCATGCTCCTGGTCCCAGGAACCTGGAAAAATGCCAGGCATCCCCCACAGCCAAAACCCAGAGGCTCCATCTGTGTGGAGCCCAGAACCATGGGTACCATCTGGGTGGAGGCCGCTGAGGTGCCAGAGCAGGAGGCTGGAGACTCCAAGGGGACCTACGGGGTGCGGTGTGTGCCCATCTACATCATGCCACTGGTAGGCCAGCTACTATTGGGACTATCTACGCTAGGGGCTCATTGGCAGGGCCTTGGGCACTCCCACTCACCCTCTTGTGCAAACTCCCACACTAGCTCACACACCAGGCAGACAAGCACGCCTGTCTATGCGTCCTGTTTGCACAGCTCTGGTTGCAACCCCTGCCGGCCCTGCCCACTCCCCCAGCCCCGCTGATCCCTGCCCTGCCTGGCCCCTCCTCCAGCAAGACCCCTGACCCCCCAATCATTTCCCTGCCCTTCCCCCTACCAGCCCCCCTGGCCCCC
>NW_005841894.1:2100999-2109286 GCF_000455745.1 Alligator sinensis
CCCCCCAACTCCCCCAATCCCTGCCCCCCACCCCAGCATCCCCGCACTTTAAAAAAACAAAACAAAAAAAACCCTGCACTTAGTAGCAGTGGGAGCTGCCATCTGGCTGACAGGGGCCCTGGCTGCACAGTGTGGGGTAGAGGGACTGCCATAGTGGCCTCAGCTCAGGCTCTTCTGTCCCCCACTGCACTGTGCTGCCTGGGGTGGGGCTCTGCCAGGAGGGCCCGGAGCCCCCCCACCCCTGCTTCTCAGGTAAATAGAGGCTTTTTCCCATTTTTTTCGGGGGGGTTTTCTGGGTTTTTGTTTTTTTTTTAAGTGACAGTGCCTGGGCTTGTGGGGGTAGCCATGGGGGCCTGGGGGTGCCAGCCCCTCCTCCTCACATTTATCTTCAGATGGTTTTTATACAAAGTAATCATACCCTTTAGCACTGCATTTCCTAGGCTAAATAAGCAGAGCCTTTGGTGAGACAGGCTCTCCATTTCCCCAATCGTCCCAGTAGCTCTTCTCTGCACCTACCCCAGTGTGAATTCAATTTTCTTGAACATAGATGACAAGACCTGTACAGGGTATTCAATGAGATCTTACTGACGTCTTGTACAATGGCATTAATGCTTTCCTGTTTCTGCTGGACTTACCTTTTGTGATACATCCTAAGGTTCACATTTGCCTTTTCATGGTTCATTACACCGGTGGTTTGTAGTTATCTAATACATTAAATAACTATCTAACAGACTAATGCACTCTTGGTCTTTCCCCTCCTCTTTTGTTAGCATACATGCTTGTTATTATTCCCTGAGGTCTATAACCCATACAACATTTAGGCTTCTGTTAGTTAGGTGTTGCAGTGCCTGACCTGGCCCCTAGAGTGGAATTCAAAACCCTGTATTATGTACTTTTGGTCCCTGAAGAGTACCTGGACAGAGTAAGACATCTCAGCTTAGTGGTTAGAACATGAACTCATAGGGCACGTCCAGATGAGCGTGCACGTGCCTCTTGCCTTGTCTCAAACCCCTTGGAGGCGGGGCAACAGGCATGTGCTGGAATGAAAAACTGAGCTACTTGCCAGGGTGGCTTTTTATACTGCTGGGGACAGCACAGGTGCTGGCCCCAGGCTCTATCTCCCCCTGGCTGCAGATTTGGGAGGAGCCAGGCAGGGTTATTTTGCCCCAAGTGGCATGATTTGCTCCACAACAAAGTGCATGTCTGAGCATGTGAGCAGAGGCAAAAAGCACCTGTGCTGTCCCCAGCAGTATAAAAAGCCACCCTAGCAAGCAGCTCATTTTTTCATTCCAGCACATGCCTGTTGCCCCGCCTCCAAGGGGTTTGAGACAAGGCAAGAGGCACGTGCACGCTCATCTGGACGTGCCCTATGAGTTCATGTTCTAACCACTAAGCTGAGATGTCTTACTCTGTCCAGGTACTCTTCAGGGACCAAAAGTACATAATACAGGGTTTTGAATTCCACTCTAGGGGCCAGGTCAGGCACTGCAACACCTAACTAACAGAAGCCTAAATGTTGTATGGGTTATAGACCTCAGGGAATAATAACAAGCATGTATGCTAACAAAAGAGGAGGGGAAAGACCAAGAGTGCATTAGTCTGTTAGATAGTTATTTAATGTATTAGATAACTACAAACCACCGGTGTAATGAACCATGAAAAGGCAAATGTGAACCTTAGGATGTATCACAAAAGGTAAGTCCAGCAGAAACAGGAAAGCATTAATGCCATTGTACAAGACGTCAGTAAGATCTCATTGAATACCCTGTACAGGTCTTGTCATCTATGTTCAAGAAAATTGAATTCACACTGGGGTAGGTGCAGAGAAGAGCTACTGGGACGATTGGGGAAATGGAGAGCCTGTCTCACCAAAGGCTCTGCTTATTTAGCCTAGGAAATGCAGTGCTAAAGGGTATGATTACTTTGTATAAAAACCATCTGAAGATAAATGTGAGGAGGAGGGGGTGGGGAAGAACTGTTTAAACTAAAGGGCAATGTTGACAAACATAAATAGGCATAAACTGAATAAATTTAGGCTGGAAATTAAAAGGTTTCTAAGCATCAAAGGAGTCAGGTTTTGGGACAGCTCTCAAATCAGAGTAGTGGGAGCACAAAACCTACTTAGGTCTGGCAATGGAGCTTGATCATTTTATAAAAAGGATTATTCTATAGGATTGCCTGTGTTAGTGGGGGGATTAAACGCAGTGACGCAGAAGGTCCCTTCCAACCTTATGTTCTTGTGGGCTTGTTCAAATGTATATGCATTATTTTAGAAATGTGTCATTTTTTTCATCTTTACTGCAAAAACACATAGAAGCACAGTTTCAGAAGCAAAATAATCTTCCAAAGGAAGAAGAATGGATTAATAAAGCCTGCAAATTACAGTCATTGGCAAATTAACTTTCCCTCTAAGAGATCAATATCAAAATTATGTTGCAATGGGGGCCCCATTTCATGCTCCACACAAAAAGTAGAAACTGCTAAACTAATCTTTTTTTATGAACATTTAAAATAAATTACCATTATTATTCAGAGAGCTGGGGAGCACTTAGTGGATTTGTACATTTCTTCTTCTGTGAGGTGGATTTAATATGTACACATTTTACTTTATGTATATACATAACTATAAATATGTTTAAAAATTAAATTAGAAAACATTTACTATTCAATAAACGCACCGGTGAACAAGAGTTGGAGGCAGTGGAGCAGGCATGCAACAGCCTGTTAACTGAGCCTCACAGGCTCAGTGAGCCTCTTAGAGAACTGTAGAGAAAGAGGCCAGTGTGCTATGACAAGTTCCTTTGCATTCGGCTTTATCAGCAACTTTTGGAGCCACCCTGTTACTATTTCTACTACTGTCAATAGTTCTAATCAACTTGACCCCAGACAGTAAGATCTGTCCCTAAAGTCTCTGCTTGGAGGTCAGAGGAGCTGTGCTGGGATGCTAAGAAATGGCCCCTGATCCCAAGGAACTAGAAACCAGGAGAGGTGTGGGCACCGTCCTTCCTCACTGGTGAGGGGTCACATGACTGACAGGACACTAAAGGATAGGAATATCCACTATCCTCCTTGGAATCAAAAGGAGTGTAAACCTGAAGCCCAAGTTGACAGTTCTTCTTAGCCTGCAAGATGTGGGACTTACATTTAACACAGTTTCTAGCATCATGCAACCACCCCAGAGAGCAAAGGTACTCAGCAGGCCCAGTGGTGGCAGGCAGAAATTCACTGCAGGACGGGCAGGGTTTGGAGACAAGAAAGCCATATTAAAAAAGTCAAAGCATGGGCCTGCTCAAAATTAGAGGGGGGGAGAAGCGGGGGGAGGAGGGGGTGAAAATGAAGGCTCGCTTGAATTCCACAAGCTACATCAAATAGGCTACAACACCCACCATCTTCCACATAGAAAGTATAAAGGCAGAGAAAAGAAGGAGAAACAGGTAAAAAAGCTAACTGAAAACACTCAATGGTAAAAGTTAAAAACCAAAAATGAAAAAGAAAGAGACAAGAAATGAAAAGAAACTGCCACTGAAAAAAGTAGGTATTAGCCAAAGGGACAGTCTGGGTTGGACACCAGATGCTCTATGCCCATCTAAAAGTGGTGGAGAAGAACTGAGAAATGGGAAGCGCACATCATACTTAATGTTGTCAGTGCAGAAGTTGAGGAGAAGCATGGCACATAAACACTGTACATACTGAAAAGGCAAAAAAAGTCTCAGAGCTTGAGGTGCCCATGTACCTGCAGTGAAGTGGGCATATGGACAAGCACTTGTAGGAGATTGGAATATTTTTTTTCTAAAATAGATGTACAGAAGTTGTCAGAAGTTATGGGCCTAATGCAAAAAACACATAGTGAAGTACAATGGCCTCTGCTCTGAGGGTTAGGTGTGTACTAGAATAGATGAGCATAACTATATCTTCTTACCTTAAAATCTGTTAATCAAACTCATCTCATCTAGAAGCTACCAGACATCCATTTGACAGAAATAACTTTTAAATCTCTGCTGAGCTGGGTTGGGCTGGGTTAAAACTAGTGACCTATGGGTAAAAGATCTTGTAGATCATTAGTGATGCCCTAAGGCGTCCAGTCCTTAGTAAGCAATAATATTACACCTTCAGAAATAAAGCTTACTTTCTGGAAAGATAAATTTATTAATTCAAGTTCTGACCTTTATGGCATTGACGTGGACAGGATTGTCCACCTTCTGGACACACAAGCAAAGTATTCAACACATTGCTTTCAGTCTCAGATACATCCTATAATAAAAGACCGCAACCACTTTCTACAGCTTCCATTAATTAGAATATACATAATACAAATGCAACACTACAGCAATTATTAACAGAATATCCAAATTAACTTCTAAATATGTTTGCAATTAAAATAATTATAATTATTTCAATTATAACTATAATTTCAATTATAACAATTACTCCAGGGTCCTTACACCTTGTTCTGTATGCATGTGTGCACACAGACACACACACAGATATTTTACCTATTATGATCATTGTTTGAAGCCACATATTTCATATCCAAACCACAGACCTCTTCTACTCCAGCTATAAGAGTATTCACATAACTGGGGGACAGAAAGTGTTTTATCCTCTATAGAGAACAGTCCACAGAAAGATAAACCACACAATCTGCTGATAGATAGGCTATGCATCTATCTGTGAGATCAAAGTGGACATCTGGATTCTTGATTTCACAAAGTATGGTCTGGGGGTTACAGATAACATATCCAAGTATAACACCACCTATTCTATTTGAACTGTTTTCAGGGAACTGAACCCAGGACTTCATAAGTTTTTATCCAGAACTTTTGTGTCCGGAGACTCTCTTTACATTTCTCCATATACAGCTTGTGCTAAAATAAATCAATTGTATACAATGCTACTGCTGTCTCCATATTAATATCACCATCTATTCTCTAGCAGAGACTGACAGTCATGTAATTAACATGGTTTACCCAAGGACTTAGTTTTGCCTGCTATTTTCTTAATAGAGGCTTCTAGTTCTAGGTCTGCCTCAGTTATATTACCTCAAAATGAATAAAATCTTCCTACCTAAAGAGATGTATGAGGCATGATGTAATAATAACCATTAACTAGCACAGAAACATTAATAACCCCTATTGGAAAAACTGGGATTAAAACTCACAGGCCACATCCGGATGATCAGGGGCATATAGTTTGTGGTGCCACAGACCTCTTTGTGGCACCATAAACTGTGCACGTGAAATGTTAAAATGTGCCCTGCACTGCAAGGTTGCAGCATGGAGTCAAAATTTGCTATTTGGATTTCCTAGGTGCATCCAGACGTGTGTGGACGTTTGGTTCCCCAGGGACAAACAGCAGTGGTGTACCTTGGACCGCTGCTTCTTGTCCCCGGAGAACACCTATGCCTTGTGAGCTTTGACATGTGGCAAGTTGCCCCAGGTGGGGTAAGGCAGGCTGGGGCCAGCACTGGGCTGGCCCCAGAAGCCTTACCTGGGGTCCTGGGCACCTCCGAGGGTTGCAGCCATGGCAATTCTGCTGCACAGAGCCTGGATGGCAGCAGAGCGCAGCTCTGGGCAGGCCGGCTCCACTTTTCAGCAGCACATGCTGGCCAAGCATGCATTGCTCCAGAGGGGGTTTCCATGGGGGGTTTTTTTGGCCCCTGGATAGCCAGGGGTCAATAGAGCCCGTGGAAAAAAAAGCCCATGGAAAAAAACCCGGTGCAGCGCACATTCAGCCAGTATGCTCTTACAGCATGGGCATGTGTTTGCAACACCACATACTGCATGATCGCGCTCATCTGGATGCAACCCCGGTAGCAAAAAAAAAAAAAAAAAAGTGCATGGAAAAAGAAGTGGTGCAGCACACACTACAGTAGCATGCACACAGGAACAAATGGAGGCTTAGTCCTCTAGCCGGACACTCTGGCTACTGGCCAAAGCATATCTATGCTCCATTTGTGCCCCAACTGCTCCAGCATGCCAGAAGTCAGGAGGAGCTGGGCAAAGGCAGTTTGACCACAGCAGGATAAAGCATCCCACAATAAAAAGCATGTGCAAGGGCATGCACTGTGGCACAAAGTAGCGGCACAAATTTGTGCTGCTATTTTTGATCCACTGCAAGTGCTCACTCTGCTTGTCTGGACTTGGCCATAGGCTTCTAATTTACAGCTCAGTGCAAGATCCCTTTGAGAACAGATTAACAATAATGGTAATCTCTTCCATCCTGTGAGAATTTGTGGAGGGCAGGAGAAATCCAGAGAAACAAAGAAGGAAAATGTAATAATACTTGTCTTTAAAATGGGAAAAAGGAAGACATGAACAATTATAGACTAGTCATCCTAGCTTCAATCCCCTGAAAACATTTTGAACAAATTACTGAACAATTAATTTACAAGTACCTAGAAGATAATAAAATGATTTAAAAAAAAGCCAGCCAACATGACTTTGTCAGGAAGGGTTATGTCAAACCAATCTAATTTCCTTTTTTGCTAGGGTAATTGGCCTTGTGGATAAGGGGGAGGTGATAGATGTGATGTATCTTGACTTCAGCTAAGATATTGATGCTGTCCCACATGACAGTCTCATAAACAAGCTAACAAGGGCTACCATAGTTTGATTCCATCTGTCATAGATTAAGATTAAGTGTAGTCTAGGTATAATCACCATCAAGTGGATGCATAACTGCTTGAAAAATTGCTCTCCAAGAGGTTCTAAATGGATCACTGTCAAACTGGGAGGGTATCTCAAAGGCCTTCTGCAGGGGTAGATTTAAGCCCCATTCTATTCAGTATTTTCAATTACTTCCATGATGGACTAAAAGCTCTGCTTTTAAAACATGTTGCAAGCCCATTGGAAGATAGGATAAAAATTCAAAATGATCTTGACATTTTAGCAAGATGGTCTAAAATCAACAAGATGAAATTCAATAAAGACAAATGTAAACATTACATTTAGGAAGGAGAAATCAAGAATAAAGATTTAAAGTGGGGAATATCTGGCTGGCAGCAATATGGCATTAGAAGTACCTGGGGATATAGTGGATCAGGGCTATCCAACTTTTAAGTTGTCAGGAGCTGTGTGCCCTACAGACTGCACTAGTGGGGGCCATGGGCCCCCAGGAACACTGATATTAATTTTATGACATGATGATTTACCCGATTCTTGAAATTCTTCCTACACATTACAGGTAATAATGACCCTTCTCCTTTTTCATAGATCTCATTCTCCCAAATTTCTTTTCTTCTGCTAATCATTTGCCTGCTACCCCTGGGAATTTCTCCCCCATCTAATTTCACAGCTCTAGCCACTATTCTTAACAATCACCGTGCTTGCTTCCATCTCCAGACCCGAGGAAGCATGTTTTGCATTCAAAAGCTTGTCTGGATGCATGGGATTGTTCCATCCAAAGTGCAGGACTTTGCACTTCTCCATATTGAACTTCATGAGATTTATTTTGCTCCCATCATCCAATTTGTCAAGATCTCTCTGAATCCTAGCCCTGCCCTCCAACATATCTACTATTCTACCCAGCTTGGTGTCATCTGCAAACTTGCTGAGAATGCACTCCATCTCATCTTCCAGGTCATTGATGAAGATTTTGAACAAAATCAGCCTCAGGACTGACCCCTGGGGCGCTCCACCTGATACCGGCTAACAATTAGACATCAAACCACTGTTTACTACCATTTGATCCCAATGATCCAGCCATTTTTCTATCCACCTTATAGTCCATTCATCCCACCTATACTTCTTTAACTTGTTTGTGAGCATGTTGTGGGAGACCATATCAAAAGCCTTACTGAAGTCAAGACAAGGTTCTTTGGGTGAATCTGATCTCTCTTATTAGACCAACTTAAATAGTTGGAGAATAATTATTAAGCAAGCTTTCGGGTTCAAAAACCCTTCATCAGGCTAAGGAAGTTTCTGCAGTGGTGTGTGCTCTTCTTGGATGGAATGAAAAGTAAAGAAGCCAGAGGCTGGTCTCTTATGCATACAAGGCAGATAGTCAATGAAAATGTAGATTGAGGAGTCAATGGGCGAAAAAAAGGTTGGGGTGGGGGAGGGGGGGAGAGAAGGGGGATGAAAGTGGAGAGATACCAGGGGAGTCAGATGTCAGGCAGGTTATAATGTGTCATAAATCCAATGTCTATATTTAGTCCATGATTTTTAGTATCCAGGAGGTTGATGAAGTGGAGTTCATAGGCTCGTCCCTGGGAAGTGTTTTGTAAGTTTCCTTTGAGGATCAGGACTAAGAGATTGGAGAGAGAGTGGTTTTCTTGTGAGAAATGTGC
>NW_005841894.1:2109326-2110651 GCF_000455745.1 Alligator sinensis
CAGAGACAAGCCTATGAACTCCACTTCATCAACCTCCTGGATACTAAAAATCATGGACTAAATATAGACATTGGACTTATGACACATTATAACCTGCCTGACATCTGACTCCCCAGATATCTCTCCACTATTCATCCCCCTTCTCTCTCTCCCCATCCACCACCCCCCCGCCTGTCTCTCACCCATTGACTCCTCAATCTACATTTTCACTGGCTACCTGTCTTGTATTCATACCAGCCCAGCCTCTGGCTTCTTTACTTTTCATTCCATCCAGGAAGAGCACACACCACTGCAGAAACTCCCTTAGCCTGACGAAGGGTTTTTGAACCCGAAAGCTTGCTTAATAATTGTTTTCCATCTATTTAAGTTGGTCTAATAAAAGATATCAGATTCACCCAAAGAACCTTGTCTGCCTATGTCCTTAGACCAACATGGCTACAACCTTCACCCCTGTTACTGAAGTCAAGAAATATCACATCCACCTCTCCCCACATCCACAGAGCCAGTCATATTATTATTAAAGGCAATCAGGTTGGTCCATGATGACTATTCCTAATCATCTTCTTCTCCTCCATGTGCTCAGAAATGGATTCCATGAGGACCTGCACCGTGATTTTTCCAGGGACTGTGGTGAAGCTGACCAGTCTGTAATTCCCTGGATACTCCTTCTTCCCTTTCTTAAAGATGGACACTATATTTGCCCTTTTCCAATCATGTAGGATCTCTCCCAGTCATTATGAGTTTTCAGAGATAAGGCTCAGCAGCTCTGCAATCGCATTGGTCAGCTTCCTCAGCAAGTTTGGGTGTAGCATGTCTGGCCGCATGGACTTGTGCACATCCAACTTCTCTATATAGTTCCTAACCTGTTCTTTAGCCACTGCTGGCTGCTTACCTCCTCCCAAACTGTGCTGCCCGGGGCAGTAGTCTAGGATCTGAGGATCTGACCTGGTCTGAAAGACTGAGTAAAAAAGACATTGAGTACTTCAGCCTTTTCTGCATCCTCTGTCACTAGGTTGCCTCCCCCATTCAGTAAGGGACCCACACTTTCCCAGATCTTCCTTTGTTACTTACATACTTGTAGAAACCTTTCTTGTTACCCTTTATGTCCCTTCCTAGCTGCAACTGCAATTACACTTTGTCCTTCCTGATTTCATCCCTGCATGCCCGAGCAATACTCTTATACTCCTCCCTAGTTTTTGTCCAAGTTTCCACCTCCTGTAAGCTTCCTTTTTCTGTTTTAGCTCACTTAAAGAGTTCCCTGCTAAGCCAAGCTGGTCTTCTGACATACTTGGTAGTATTCCTGTGCAATGGGAATCAGAGATGAG
>NW_005841894.1:2110682-2134212 GCF_000455745.1 Alligator sinensis
AAAGAGCTGTGACCCAATATTGCCAAGTTCCATTTCTTCCTCCTGGCTGCTGTTCATTGATTCTTTTCCCCTGCTGATGAATTCTGGGGGAAGGGAGGAGGAGGGCAAACAAGCAGCCATATTCACAGCCTGGGCTCAAGAGCTATATGAAAATAGGGACTCTGGCCAACCCCTGTGCCAACCAGCTAGTGAGTTTAGAGCATGTGGAGCATTGGCAGAAGCTGAACTAACATGCCAGTGAACTCAGAAAGCTCACTGACATCTAGGATCACGACAAGTGGGTGGCAGCTATGCTCTCTTTGGCTGCGCGACTAATGTGCAGTGAGTGCTCTTCGTTGCATATACACCACACAGCCAAAGTGGGCCTGGCTCTTTCCCCCTTACCGTAATCCTGGGTCAGCCCATGGCTCCATGAGCCAGATCTGGCCAGCAGGGTGTAGGTTGCTAACCCCACCTCTAATGGCCTTTTCTCAACAAAGGCTTTCTCTTTGCATCAAGTGGTGAATGCATCCTTCATCGGTAGGACTGAGCAGATTACTCTGTGTCAGTAATGGCTCAGAAGGTTGTTAGCTAGTAAGTGCATAGTTTTCTTTTTTTTATAGGATGAGTTCCTGCTTAAAATAAGGGGCTAATGTCACGAAATCCTTCACCAAAGCTTTGCCAAAATAGCAATTCATCTTAAGAGCACACTTTATTGCTAGGAGCATGCATGTACAGGCAATTGCTTTGTGAGACTATGTTGGGAAAAAACATCTTAATTCTCCACTCTGCTAGTATTTTTATGGTGATCTGGTAGTATTTCTCTACTCTGCTAGTATTTTTATGGTAATTTTCTAACAAAGATGTCTCAAGTCAGGCTTGTGAACTTAAAACAAAAAGGATTTCAATTTTCTAAAAATCTTTAATCTTGCTTATTTCATAAGAAACTCCACGCCGCAGTAGCTTGTTCAAACACTTGTTGTGATACTAGGGTAAATCCAGTCAAGGAAGGGAAATAATGCCACTTGACCTATGTGGCCAATCGGCAAAAATTATGCAACTTAATTTTCTTGTGGATTTAAAAACAAATGTTGTGATCAATACATACATTAAGAATCATCAGAATACAATCAAATGCAAATTAATACACTTGACAACTGCAATCTCAACATTCTACTAGCAGAAAAGGAAGCTAGGTTTATAAAGCAGACTATTTTATGAAAATTATTTGCTTTATTCTAGTTGAGACATTCTCTGATTAATTCACATGAGACTAGTTAGGTAGGAAACGAAAATTATTCAGACAATATTTCTTATGGCAATAAGGAAAAAGTCTCCTAACTCCCTTTTTGGTTTTGTTGAGTGATAAAAGAGACCTCTTACCCAGCTCTTCCTAATTTCTTTAGCAACAGTGTAGCTGAAATGAGGAAAGTTGAAGCCACCATAGCTCTGAAGCAGAAAGAAAAAGGGAAAATGCAAGGCAACTGCTCTCTGATCTTGGTGTGCATCAATTATTTGCAATAAATTCCCTGCTGTTTGAGCTTAGACAGAATCTCAAATGCACATATACTTTGGCTATTAGAAAGTATAAACTAAATAGTGATGAATAGTGACTATTTGTTGTTTAGATTTATTTTCTGAGTAATATAACTGGGAAAAGAAAACAACCTAGTATTGAAGAATGTATCATTTTTAATCTCAGTGCTTTAGCTACAGCCAGCATCAGATAGAGTGTCATATTGCAATAATTCAAAGATCTTTCTATTAGTTTCCCTAAGCCCTTAAAGTAAATGAAGCTGTTACAACAGGAGATGTTAGACACATTCTCTAATTCTCCTTTGGTCTGAGACCTAAATGCGTTTCAAGGAGGAATTCAAGATAAACTAGATTTTACTTAACTGCATTAGTCTTTTTATCTATTAGTGTTTGATACACCATTCAGCAATTTTTTTTCCAATGACTGCAATAAAATGGTATGCTCCTTTTCACAGTTCAAAAATATTAGCAGAAGCAGTATATCTGTAAGCCACTACTTACCACTACCAATTTTGGAAAATAATATTCTCTAATTACTTAAAATTAGCACTTAAAGAAAGGGTTAACCAGCTGAATCAGCTAGCCTAAAGAACAATAGAAAAATCATTAGTGTGTTAACTGAAACAATACCATACTTTTCTCTCTGTTGTTTAACCTTTTGTCCACATTACAAATATCTCAATGTAGTTCTTATCTTTGACCTTGAGGGACTATAGCTTTATCAGTGCTTCCTTTTAGATCACAGATGACCTTCAGCTGATATCATTGAGCCCTGACCTGCCTCAGTGATCTGCTCACACAGAATACATATGCTGAACAGTGCTGGTGTGTGCAGTAGGGGTAAGTGAATTATTTACAAAAATTTGAGTTGACACCTTTTATCAAATGTGGAAAGATGAAGACAAAACAGCTGCTATTGCTGTCGTAAGCAATCTGCTGGTGATTGAATAAAAGTGTCAAGAAAATGGCTGCTTGATGGCCTTTTGTTCTCTCTCATCCAGCTTGATGTTAGTTTGAGCTGTCAGTTAGGAATCACGGCACAGTGATTTATCAATAGGCTGAGTGACCTTCTATTTCAGTTAGTGATACAATGAGAAGACAGCACCCTCTATTGAGGGCATGCTGCATTTCCACATGCAGAGCCATTATTCCTAGGAACAGGCTATCACTTTCTAGCAGGACATGAATCTGAAAAATACAATTGTCTGTTTCGCTTTTGTTTTATTTTTACCCAGTCTAAAATGCTTAGCTGTGAAAATCTGAAAAAGCCACAGACTGGAATGCAGATTCACAGGCCTTGTAACAAATGAGAGCATAACAAGCAAATCAATCACTGGTATTCAGTCAAAACAAACTTGCTGTAATTAGACAATAGAACCTGGAAATGTAAGGGGAGCAACACAAAGCTGATTTATGGCTTCAGTCTGAAATGTTGTAGTTATATCAAACAAAATAATCAATACTTTGCATTCATTTATTTTATGGTACCCATCTGCATGGCTGTTTTCCCTCAAATAGTCTCACATAGAAACTTACGCCCTGCCATACTGTTATCTGAACAAGGTTATGCTGAATATCAGGGACCAAATAATGACATTAGTGTTTGGATTGGTAAGGTAGTGACAGTATTCTTATTCTTCTATGGGCCTGCACCTCTTCCTCAGCAAGCATTAAGCATTTATTTGCAAGGAAGGTTCTAACTTCCTGCACCAGTGATTTCACATGAACGGTTGATCCAAGCAGAGATTGTGAACTTTTTACACATCACTTCAGTCTCTGCTGCCTACTCTTCCAGGTGTAATCCTTCTTTTTAATTCTCTTCACAGCCACTTAGCAGCCATCTGAGGAGATATTCTTTCATCCCAAGGACAGGCCATATGGGCACCTAAGAGCAGTCAGAGCAAACCCCTCTTGTCAATTCTGAAATGGTCTCAGTTCTAGTAACACAAGTCTTGAAAAGCCCAAGGCTGCCCACAACAGTGGTAGGCTATGAGCTTCATTCTGGGCACATCTACACATGCAATGAATGCACACAATCTGGAGTTTATTGCTCCAGATTGTTTTGCTGCTGGGTGCACCATTTGAATGTGGATCCAGAAGCATAAAACTCCACAGTATATTGATCCAGAGTTTATTCGTGCACAGCACATTGAGCCCAGTCGGAGCAGTCCCAGTTGGCAGAGTGCAGAGGGACTGGCTAAGGCAGGGGTGGGCAAAATGCAGCCTGGGGGCCGGATGCAGCCTGCCAGGCCATTCTATCCGGCCCGTGGAGCCCTTAAAAAATTTTAAAAATTAATATTTATCTGCTCCTGGCTGTCTATCATGCAGCGCTCTATGGCTTGCCAAAACTCAGTAAGTGGCCCTCTGCCCAAAATAATTGCCTGCCCCTGGGCTAAGGCATGAGAGTGCTTCAGCATGGGACTAGCTGGCAGGCAGCCCTGCACTGAAGCATGCTCATGCCCCAGCCAGCCAGGCAGCATCTACGCATGCACTGCTATGCATGAAAAAACAAGTACAAGTACTAGCCTGCTCTGGAGTCTGTTAGTTTTGTTTGCCCTAATAAGGGTGCACATGTAGAGGCAGAGACATTTACTGTAGAGCTAATTAGGCAGCTCCTCCGCAGTAATTGTCTTGTGTAGATATGCCTTTTTAGTAGCTTTCAAAAGCACTTCCATAATGGGCAGCTTTCTGACTCATTTCATGTTTCCTGAAGCTTGTTTCCTCAGCTTCCTTTCATGGACTTTTGTTAAATATTAATTTTGCTCAGTTTTCCTTTATAAGAGACTTTTTTTTCTCTTGTACCCCATGAGGTTGCACTTCCTGTGGGAAAGTAAAGAGATACGAGTCCTTTCACTTCTGTCATGAATGAAAGAGATCTCTCCTGCCTCCCTCAGCCATAGCATCTCATGAAGTAGGCTATCACCTATAAAACCTTATGCCTATCTGAACCAGTTAGTCTCTAAGGATATGTACAGATATTTGTCATACCCAGTCTAGGTTTAGGTGGGTTTCCTTAAACCATCTAAATCTAGACTAGGAGTGGCATGTACAGATGTTTGTCTCTGCCAGGAGTGGTGCAAGCAGTCCAAAGTAAGTAAATCAGGATGGCGGGGAAAGGGCTGATAGGATTCGGGGAGACTGGTAGGCCCATGGTGGTGGGGAAGGTGCTGGTGGGTCCAGGGGAATGATGGGTGATAGGTTTGTAATGGGCGGGTTGATAGATCCACAGTGAGAGGATTGTCCAGTCTGGCAGGTGAATCAGGGGACTAAAAATAGCCCACCAAGGTCAGGGGATAGGAACAGCCTAGCCCCAGGGCTGGGGTGAGTGGCTGATCTTTCCCTGCCCTAGGGCTGTGCTATGAATGTGTGCAGGTGTTTGCTAGATTGAGGCGAACTAACTTATATGAGGTTTGTCATTTTCTGGCCAATTTAAGCCTTCCCAATGCCTACACAAGTGAGCATTCAGACTGACCTAACCCTGGTTAGGTAGAACTAAATGTAACACTTGCACATACCCTGTCCTGCATTCAGCCTCAGGTGGTAATTGTGGATGCAATGGAACTTTTCTTTTGCTCTGATAAAAATAATGAATTGTTTCAGTTTTAGGTCTCTTTCTCTCTCTTTCCTTTGACTGACTTTTTAGCCATTTCTCTCTAAGAGTTTCATTTTTTTGAAAGGCAAAAAGAAGTTCGGTGGCTTTACAGACCAGTAAGGCCTGGAATAATTTAGGTTGCAAAAAATGTACTTTAAAAAGCGCATGTCAATAATTTTTTTCTATAAACTGCTAAAATAACACTCAAAAACCCAGCCACTGCAAGACTAGTGAACAAATATTGCTTCGGTACCTTCAGTTTATTATATGCAAGGACAGCACTTTTTGTATAATCAGTTTCACTGTTTCCCGTTTTTTGTCAGCAAATTAGTCAGTTCCAGAGCTGCCAAGTTTGACTCACCTCCAGTCAGAGTAAACCATAGTGGGAAGATATGTTGGGGGAGGCAGCTCTGAAGCATAAATAGGTAGCTGGAATGAGGAGGAATAGGCAGTGGTAGCTGAAAACCAGGAAATACCTGGAGTTGCTGAAAGCGACTGTAAAGTCTGAAGATGTGTAAACTAGATGTTGAAGCATGGCAGATTCTGGCAGATTGCAGTGAAACACAGGAGAGACCTGGTCAGATACGACCACCGGATCCACATTCAGTGATCCTTCCACTTGCATAATGCCCTAATGATTCCAGAGGTCTGGGTCCCTTGATTCCTTCAGCAGCAGTCCTTTCTTGGGGCTCTTTGAGGTGGTTAAATAAGGAACGGATTTGTGCCTAAATAAAGGAGGTCAAAACAAAGGGTCCCCTGGGAAATGTCTGTTGAGTACAAAGGTAAATGAATTACAGGAAATTCTTTCCTTACAAAGAGACAGGGTTTCCTAGGATTCTCTGCCGTACCCTGACTACAGGAAACAGCTGTTTATGGCCTAGCCAGGAACTGAATGAGAAGATGTTATATACCGTCTTATTATTACATCCTTTCCGTCTCTATTTTTTCAACAAACTTTTTATCCTTTTTTCTTCCATCATAAAACAACCCCCTGATTTCATGGGACTGATGCTTCTTTCTCATTTGTGTAAATCCAGAGCAACTCAACTGAAGTCACAGACTTCTGCTGAGATCAAGCTGATGGAAAGTAAAATTAGAAATGGGTCCTTTATTTGCCTGAGGGGGAAAAATAATCCTGGCTGCAATATTTTTTTTGCTTGCAGCCCTGCTACTGAAGCAGCACCTTGATCATTTGTGTGAAGGTTATGGAATTGCAAACTCTGCTTAGGTCTTAAAGCAAACTTACTTGAATTGTGAGAGCTTTAAATAGAACAAAAACTGGTGCTTCATTGACTGGGCATGTCTATATGAGATGTTTACTGCACATTTGACTAATTAGCTGATCAGTAAATATCTCAGCATCTACACGCGTGCCCCTGAGATTATATTATGAACTTTATTACCTGATACAAAAGTTCACTATAAAAAAAAATTAGAAAATATATGCTATGAGTTTAAAATATCATTTCTTTAATTTCCTTTTTGTTTAAATGATTTTCTTGTTAAAGAATGATGTCTTGCTTCTTTTTTACCTCTTAAAAATTACTATAGCTGAAGGAGGATATAGATGAGTAAAAGTATATGGAGTGCTAGTGATACGTTTTTTTTGTTACTGAAGAGGTTATAATTTAAAAAGTAATACTATTTGCATTTGCATTTACATAGTGTCTTTCACTCAAGGATTTGAAATCATTGGAAAAATGTTAATTAGTGAAGTACACCACCTATGATTAAGATGACCTGACACTTCCTGTTATAAAACCTTATTTCAGTTGCTTAAAACTGACAAATTTTAAACATTTTAAGCTGGACTTTTAGATACTGGGTGTCTGCCTCTTATTGAAATATGTGGAGCAAACTGGAAAACGGAGGAAACTATAACGGGCAGAGCAGGCTAATTGGCAAATGGGGGAGGGAAAACTAGGCCTGTTAGTCACAAAAGTCTGTGAGCTAGTTGATGGGTCAGAGACTCAACCTGGATGAAGGCCTGAGAAGACTGACTGAGTGAAAAGATTAGGATAAGATATGTGTTGTGGACATAAATTAAGAGTGAATGAGAAACCTGAGAAGGGATTTTGGGTCTGAGAGTCAAAGGGGATAGAGATTGGTCAATGACTGAAGGCTAGGGAAAGGTGGTTGTACAGGTGATGAGGAGCTGAGATTGGAGAAAATGGGGTGGCTGGCCAATGAGACAGGAGAGAAGGATTGGGAGGACTGGCTAGTCAAGAAAAGTGCTGAAAAGGCCCAAAATGAAAAGCCTAGTTAGTGGGGGTAGCTATATGAGGAGAAGGAAACTGGGATGAGGAGCAAGGACTAGAATAGGGACTGGTTGGAGAGGGAAGGCAGCGAGAGATCAAACATACTCGCAGAATAGTCTGAGTCCTCAAGAGTATACTCTCCTTCAGAGTCTGGAAAGGAAGCAAAAGTCCCATGTGTCACCATTCTCCTGTGGTCAGTACAGCTATGTGAAACTTACTGGGCAAGTATATCATCAATCTCTCCCCATCCCCAAGGGCTGGCTCATATGAAACACATATTTTACAAGTTACTCCATTAACAGCCATGGCAGAAGTCAGAGAAATGAAATTATCAGGCCCAGATCCATCTCTAGGGGTGTGTGGGACCTGGGGCATATCAGCCTGTGCAGGGCCCGGGGGGTGGCGAGTGGCTGTAACCGGCAGAGCCGGCGGGGGGCAGCGGCAGAGCTGACAGCTCTCGGCAGCAGCAGTGGATGACAGCCAGAGTGGGGCCTATACAGCACTGACCATGGGGCCCCCCAAAGCACAGGGCCTGGGGCAGTGGCCCCAATTTCCCCCCCTCCTTCCAGGGATGGCCCTGATGAGGCCTCAGATTTAAAACAAAGAAAGGAAAGTGCTTTTTTATGCGACAAATGAATAGCATAGATTCATAGATTCCTAGAGTCAGAAGGGACCTCAGTGGGCCATCTAGTCTGACCCCCGACCCCTGGCAGGCAAGGAAAGGGTCACCAAACCTGGGGTCATGTGATCCCAGCCAGGTGCCTGTCCAGTCTCCTCTTGAAGACCCCCAAGGGTGGGGCAAGCACCACCTCCCTTGGAACCCCATTCCAGATTCTGGCAACCCTGACCGTGAAGAACTTTTTTCTAATATCCAGTTTAAACCTACTCTCCAATACTTATGGCCATTGTTCCTTGTTGTTCCATGGGGTCCCTTGGTAAATATATCATTGCCTACTTCATGTTGCTCTTCCCTTATGAATTTGTACGCTGTCACAAGGTCCCCTCTCAGCCTTCTCTTGGAGAGGAGGTAGAGGTTAAGGTCCCTTAGCCTTTCCTTGTAGGGCCTTCCCTGCAGGCCTCTATTCAGAAAAGTGGCTGTTCTTTGGACCCTTTCCAGGTTGTCTGCATTCCACTTGAACTGCAGCATCCAGAACTGGACACAGTACTCCAGCTGCGGTCTGACCAGTGCCGCATGGAGGGGAAGAATCACCTTGCTGGACCTGTTTGTGAAGCACCTATGGATGCACGACAAGGTGCGATTGGCTCTGCCAGCTGCTTCATCACATTAACAACTCATGTTCATCCTGGAGTCAACAGTGACTCCGAGATCTCTTTCTGCCTTAGTGGAGCTGAGAAAGTCGCCCCCCATCCTATAGGTATGATGGCAGTTCTTTCTCCCTAGATGCAGCACCTTGCATTTGTCCTTATTGAATTGCATCCTGTTGCTCTCTGCTCACTTCCCCAACCTGTCTCGGTCAGCCTGGATCTGGTTCCTCC
This sequence comes from Alligator sinensis, assembly GCF_000455745.1. Taxonomy (NCBI): domain Eukaryota; kingdom Metazoa; phylum Chordata; order Crocodylia; family Alligatoridae; genus Alligator; species Alligator sinensis. The sequence continues at coordinate 2,119,545 of NW_005841894.1, forward strand.
TTTCCAGGGTGTTAGCTTCACCTCAAATTTTTGTGTCATCTGCGAATTTGGACAGGGTGCTTCCCACCCCCTCGTCCAGATCACTGATAAAGATATTGAACAGCACTGGCCCCAGAACTGAGCCCTGAGGGACTCCACTGCACACATCTTTCCAGGTTGACACTGACCCATCCACCACCACTCTCTGTGTGCAACCCTTGAGCCAGTTTGCTACCCAATCTACCGTATAATCATCCAAGGCATATCTCCTCAGTTTATTTAGAAGGATGATATGGGATACCGTGTCAAAGGCCTTCTTGAAGTCATGTGGAACTCATTGTGACAGAATGTTATGGAAGCCAAAAATTCAAAAAGGGATTAGACAAATGTTTGAAGACCGTGCCCATCAGGGATGGAAACAACATGACACAAGAGTCAGGGATGTAACCTCAGGCTAAGGACATCCATCTGTAAGCCTATGCTTATGCTATGCTATGTAAGCCTATGCTATGAGGGCAGGACAACAGAAAGAACAATTTACAAATGCCCTGTTTCTTAAACTCTAAAGCATTTGCTACTTGCTACTGTCAGAAACAGCATAGTGGGCAAAATGGAACTATGATCTGACATAGTGTGACAATTCTTATGTAGCCCCTTAATGACCCATGTAATGTCAATATGATGCCACCTGACAGAACATGGGTTTTTTCAGTTTGACCTTTTTAAAAATCAAACAAATTACACACACAAACTGTTTTATAAGAACATTATTATTGTTAGGGAAGGTACAGACATACAACTGATTTACTGTGGCACAACCTGGGGAAGGGCTGTGATATCAGCTGCTCTATGGTAAATGTCTATGTGAAGGCTCTTACCCTGTGGTAAATGGAAGCTTAAGTGTGGTAGATTAACTCTCAGTGAAACAGGAATAAGTTATTGTGTTAATTTACTGTTCAGAATGGGCAGTGCTCAAATAATGAGAAGCTATTCAATATTGTGTTCTCTCCCCTTTGTTCAATGTGTGGCCTTGTACCTTATTTACTGCAAACTATTCATACACTGCTCTAAATGAAGGATTATTAATTTCCTCATACTATAGTATCTGCGTGCTTCACAAATATTAATGAATTCATTATCACAGAACTCTTTTGAGATGAGGGGGGTATTATTATTCCTATATTATAGTTGGGAACAGAAGCACAGTGATATTAATGTCAAAAGCACCCTTTAATTTTGGGTGCCAAATCTGATATGCCTGAGACCTGATTAGCATCATATAGAACTCTTATATGTTCAAAACTCAGCTCCCTTAACTCTGTACCTGTAAGTGTTCAGTATTTCTGCAAATCAGACCTCAAGTCTCCAGTGATACACCCTTAAAATAAAGATCACATCATTATCAATCACCCTTGAAAAGCATGAATTGCCTAACATCAAATAGGAACACTGCAGCAGATGCAGAGATAGGGGAATACATGGAGATAGAATAAGGTTCCTCCGAACAACATTCACCATTATTCCTTTATCCATGCACTTGATCTTAGCCTAAAGGCCAAGAAAAGACTTTCTGTTCTTCCTGCAATAGCCTGTCTCAGCCACTATACAACATCCAACTTCTGCAGCAAATGAAACAGTAGGGTCCTGCTCTACACAACTCAGATTTAGCTCCTGAGCAAGATCCTCCTCTGCACTGAAATGGGAAGTTGCCATGGAAAAATAGCACAAGATCACATATTTAAAGTCTCAAAAGTTGCACCGACAGTCTAAACCTAGCATTCCCTATTTTCCGCATGCTTGATTTTGCCAGGTTAATAATATTCTTTTAACACAGATTTGTGCATATATTTGAGAGATGGGTAAACTGAGAAACAGTTGCCAAAAGCATAAAGACCATGTCAGGATGGGCACAGAAAACGAGAACTCTGTCCTTATCCCACTTCACCGTTGACCACATTGTCTCTGGTGTGTTCTATTCAATTTCCCAAAGTCTCTGTGAAAAGAATACAGCAGCATTCTTCATAGAAATGATTTCATGGGTTTAAAAGTGAGTCCTTCTCAAACTACTATATATTTTTATTTCATGCTGCCTGCTGTCTCTTCATGTGCAAGGATACTTGCTGCCCTTAAATCTCATGTGCGCATGCATCATGACTTCTTCATAAAAGGTCTGTGGAATGTTGAATACTATGTAAATTTTATGTTGTAATGAATTAGGTCCTAAGATCTTTAAAGGTCAGACACCTGATATAATACATCATGTTCTTTAATATCAACTGCAAAATAACTGTAATAAATTTTTCCACCACCACATCCTCACACGCTGTTGCCCACAAGGAAGCACCAAAGGAAATGTGTCATTTGTCAAAACAGGTTGGAAACTGGCATGTGTACAAGTAATTTTAAAAGAGTTGCTAAGATTAGGCACAGCTGTGTAAGTGAATATTACAAGGTTAACTTTTGAGAGTAGAAGCACACTAACAAGTGTTTTGAGAGTAAGGGGATGTTTCCACTGCATCCTGTGGTCTTGGGGAGGATGCAGTGTAAACCTGTGAGAGCATGCCCTACCTACTTGCACCCATTATAAAGCTGCTCTAGAGATGTCCCCAGCCAGAGATCAAGAGCAGCTGTTGGGCTCAGTCCTAGAATGGCTTCATGGCTACATTTCCAGATTTGGCATGTGGGAGCAGGAGTGGGCATGCTCAAGCATATCCCTCCATGAGGGCACCAAAGAAGCCATGTATACATACTTGAAGGGCTAGGCACCTTGGCCACTTACCTCTTTCTTTGTGCAAACTCTCCAAAAGATGCAAGCTCTCCAAAACTGAAATCCTGTTTATATTAAAAGCCATCTTTAAGACTTACATATTTACAAACAATACTACTGTATTTACTCAAATATAATATGACCCTGAATATAAGATGGTTGCCCCCTTAATTACATTCTATATATATAAATGTGTTATAATTTTTAGGTATAGAATCTAATTATTAGAGGTTTCCCTTGAACTTTCCCCCTTCCCTCTGTTACAGCAGGATAATTAAATCTGAGGGGATCAGGTGGCCCTCTGTCCCCCTCAACTTCTTCCTCTTTCCATGCTACTTACTGTCAGAACTTGCTTTCCCTGAGCACATGGAAGTGAGGGGCCAATTAGAAAATACTTATTTGGAAATAATCATGCCTGTGGTAATTTGCTATAGTCTTAGTTCACCCAAAATTGATACATTTCATCTTTTTTGAAACTGCTGCAAGTTTTAGCACAGACACAGAAGACAGAGAGATTCTGGGTGAACACTTTAGGGCCCTGTTTGGTGATGTTTGCCAGACATTTAAGAAACAAGACTCACTACAAATAAGAAAGAAAGGTTCAGCTCAGCTGTTGGAGTGAAAAGGAGTTTAAGATGTGTTCAATGTAGTGGCTCATCATGACTTGAAAAAGAGTCAGTGTGGAGGGGGACTGAGTGCAATGGGCATTATCATGCATCTTATTCAGGTGAGCTGTACTAATTTGTTTTTGTGGTAGGTTCATATCAGTATATTTGTCCCATGTGGGTCTGGTGTTTTATAGTTATGCTCAGTGTTGGCTGTATTGAATCAACTAACTTCATAGGTGGTTTCCATTGCTGAGCACAAGCTGCTTTTGGCAGTAGTTTAGTGATGGACAATGTATTTAATGATGAGGAAAGATGAACCCAATATACAACATACAATATACAATAAAATTATTGAGCTACCACCTTCTCACCCCCATGAGATTCCAAGGGCTCTGCTGTAGTGTCTCGCTTTTTCATTCTTTTATCATATAGCACAGGGGTTGTCAACCAGGGGTAGACATACCCCTGGGAGTACTTGGGAAGGCCCTAGGGTGGGTGGGTGGGCAGGGATGGAGCACCACCATCCACTACCCTGTGCTGCTGCCTCCATGTCCAGCCACGCCTCCCCTTCCCTTCTCTCTCTCCCTCCCTTCCCCTCCCCCCAGCATCCGGCTGCCTGTGGTACACTTATTAAAAAAGGTTGAATACCCCTGATATAGCAAGCTAAAAGGAAGTATGCTTTTGGTAAGGGGGAGTAGCCAGCTGGCAACATTTTATATTCTTTGATTTGTCACCTCCCTGGAAAATGCGCACATGTACACAAGGCCAAGTACAAGCAGTGCATTAAATCATGCACTTTACAATTGCTTTATTCTCTCTCTATGAATTTGTTCCTGCCTGTGTGGCTTTAGAAACATAGAGCCACTCAGTAGACAAATGCACAGCACCAGATCTTGTAAGAGTGAGGAAAAATGGGAATCCACTGTTTTCAGAGAGGAGACCAAAGGGATCTCAGGAAAGGGGTGCATGATTGTAACTATAAGATGGATCCCACTGGAGTATGACTGCTATCACTGATAAACTGTTGACACATTACTAAACAGAGTTTCACAGTAGGAAGGACACAGGGATTGTTGTGGTACTAACACCAGCAGAACCCAACACATACCTGTCCTCTGAGACAAGTTCAGTAATTCCTTGCAAGCTGCACACAATCATACTAACCCATGCATGATTAACCTCTGCCTTCCCTCTCTCTTTTTGTGGGTGAGAATATGAGGCATTTGATTATCTGTGTCTGTTAGCAGTGAGCAAGGTGGAGCAAGAGTACATCAGATTTATTCTGACTTTGTAGTGGCTTGTTAAATATACACAGAAATTATAAATTACTCTTACTGCTTGCACCTGGCTTAGGTGTGCTGAGGGGAAACAATTAGTATACAGTGGACTTCTCAGTCTTATGTGACCTGTGGTACGTTGGAAGATAAAAGCATTCCTACAATGGGTGATGGAATAATTTTAATCAGTTAAGCCTGATTGTGTCTTTAAGAGGAGCCCTGAGAAACGCATGCCTCAAGTACAGATATCTAAAGGACAATTTCCTCCCTGTTTTTCCCTGCATTGGAGGAAAAAATAGTTTAGTGTTGTTCTATAGCAATATCCAACATCATCAACTTTTGCACTGGCTTATTTCCATGTACTTCCCAGCCATCTACTCTTGGACATGCATACTAGAAGGCTGAACTATTCCCATTTGTTTTTTCTCTCTCTCCCCCTTACTAAGTAAGTCCACTTACTAAGAATAGCAGGGTCTGTGAGAGACATGTTTGTGAGACAAATTTGGGGGCCTGTTACATCTGTATAGGGGGTGCCCCCCACCTCCCACTTTTGGAAAGAATAAACTGAGTGATTTTAAGAGCCTTCCGAGTTTGGTGGCCTAGTAGAACTGTACCCCCATTTTCCCTGCATGTCATAGGCCCTGAAGAACAGCCAGAATACTTTAGTTGGAAAAGGTACTGGAACCAGTGATGGCTCAGTAAGGGAATTTCAGCTGATTGTGAGTCCTCAGCTGATAAAAATCCAGATAATTTCCAGTTCATTTTGGATCTCTGAGTAGCAAAAAGGGACCAGAGAACCTCATCCATAATTTATGGAATTTAACAAAAATTACTTATTTAATATTTCTACAGGAAGAATGTGGTACTGCAAGTACAGGCAGATAATGAACATATAGGTAATGCAAGAATTCAGATCTCTCCTGAATTTGTGGGGTAAATTATTTTAACATAGTATTTTTACACAGGTCTTCATTAATGTTCACATATTGGTGGTGTTCTGTTCCAGATGTGACTGTAATTGACACTGCAGTTTTTGTCATTATTAGATAGATATAATAGTCCCCTTTCACTTCTTAGCCTTAAAAACAAAGAGGCCAGAAAAAAACAAGCCTAAGAATGAGAAAGCAACAACTGCTGTCTGCTTAATGGGGTGATTGTACTCACCTCACAAAAGTCTTATGAATATTAATTAGTTTAAGTTTGCACATCACTTTGCAATAGATGATGACATGTGTGAAGTATTATTTTATACATCTTTGCTTTGGTATTGATGCTCCCCTTGATACAGGCATATAACTAGCATGTATTAAAGAAATAAGAATGTCCCCATTAGCGTAAAACAGAAGTATAATATAGGATTAGCACCTGATGAATATCATTTTAATTTTGCCATTTCATAAAGAAGCCATAATTCATAAATATTAATGACACAAGGGAGTAACTGTCTTCCCTCTGGAGAGAGATTAAAACTTATACTGTATTGTATATTTCTTGGACACAGTTACATTATTTTTCATGATCATGCACATTAAATGACTTTTAAGTTGATTTTTTATTCCCCTTACAGAAAATATTTTCCTTTACATGGAAATTTGGGATTTTAAGATACATGATACAAGGATAATATTTTTTATCATTATAATTTTTACTACACATTTCCTTTCGTGTATTGGTATGCACCGTATTGGTATGTCTAAATGAAAATGTTTTCCATATATACACAGTGGTGATGTTTACCGTAATATGCGATACACATGCCCCTAAAATATTTTTTCAACATTTTAAATTAATTTTAATATAGGTTTATCAGCCCCTTGTTATGGTGCAGAACTTGTATTAAATTCTGTGATCCATAAAATCTTTTTTTGAATGACACATAGTTTAGTTTTTCATTTAGAGGCTATAAAAGTGTTCACAAAAGTTATGTTGAAAAAAAATGATTGAAAGTGCTAAAACACTGTACAGAATATAAAATCCTTTCATAGACTTTTTATGACACATGAAACATGAGTCTTAAAGGTTTAATGTTACTGACTTTTATACAAGGCTTTTTAATTCTTGATTCCAGTTATGGTTCTGCAAATGAACTGTGACATTAAAAAGAATCAGGCTGGAACTGCCTTAGCTCTCTTTCTAGATGAGTTTCTCCTGGTCATGAAGGGTTCACTTAATCTGCCCCACCCTGCCCACATCTGGTTAGCACTAACTCGCTTTAGCAGCACTGAAGTGTAAATCCTGCACTGCATTAAATCTGCTTAACACATCTCATCCTACTCAAACTCATCATTAAGGTGAGTTGGGTTTATAAATTATTAAGAAGGGTGAAGTGTTGCTTAATTTTCCTTTCTCTTAATATTCAATAGTGTTCTGCAACAATTGGGCACACAGTGTAATTGACTGAATACAGAACCAGTCCTAGTACATGCTTCCAACTTAAGACCAGCTCTAGAAGAGAGACAAATGAATAGCTCTGCTAGTTGCATTGGGATAAAGAAGTTCTGCTGTTGGTGCCACATTGGGGGTAGGACCAGCTATGCTATGGGGTAGACAGTCAGCTCCACTTCCAGCTAGGGACACCTGAGAATTCCCTCAGTGCTGGGAAATTCTGGGATGATACAACAGCAGAGTAGGAATGCAGCCAGGCACCCAGGGCACAGGGGCAGTGGCACTACAATCACGATCACGCACCTGCCAGCAGCCACTGCTTTCGTTTTCCTTTTTTTTTTGCCAAATCAGCATTCAGGGGAGTTGCCTCATTTGTCCCACCCTCCTTACACCACTGTGACATAAAACAGTGGTGCTCAGCCTATGGCCCATAGGTCAGATCTAGGCACCAAAGTGACTAGATCTATCCGGCAGCATGGAGCATCAGTGGCAAGTATCTCGGCCCAGCACGTCTCCTCCTGGCTCCGTGCCTTGCTGCTGTTTCCCTCTGAAGCCCTCCCTCTCTGCTATCCCCTACAGCAGGTTCTGCTTACTCTATCCCTCACTTCCCCTTATGGAAGGCCCTGTTAACTGGACGTAAACACTGTTCCTCTCTCCCTTCCCAGCTCTCCATCAGCTCCCTGCTGGTTCCAGCATCTTGGAAGACATAGATGTAGCTTATCAATAGCTTTGTTTTGCCTATTCCCTTAGGCGACACAAGGAGTAAGATCAGTACACTGGGGGCCTATGATCAATATCAACATGGAGAGTCTATCTGCTACAGTTGTTCTACCCCTGCACTGAGAAATTATGTGGATCCAGAGGATACAAGTCATTTTGAAACGGAGGTTAAAATCCAGCAAATTCCAAGACTTATATCCAAATGCTATCTGCAACTCTGGAAATTTATGACAGTGATATTAATTACGTAAGAACAGAGATTTTTCCTTTCACTGGCATGATTCACTGAAATATGAAGATAAAGCATTTCACTGTAGTGTTTCTGTTCCTATTAGAGGACTGTCTAGTCCCTAAACACCCTAAAGATGGACTAGAACACTTTGCGCCAGGTACTGTACAAACACAAAACAAAAAGGATTATTCTTGCCCCATTTTGAAAGACTGCACTTAAAAGTACGTTGTTTAACTTCATGTAGTATAGAAGTGATACCTGTACAACACAAAATCACTTTGTGCTTTTCATCTTCAAAGCACTTTGTACACATTTCTTGATTAGTCCTCACAATTTCCATGAAGGTGATGTAAAAGTGGCACAAAGTGAGATACAAAGAGTGATTTGGATCGCTCCCTGACTTCACAATAGTATAGGTTTCTTAGTGACTGGGCAGGCAAACTGGTTACCATTAAGCAAAGGACGCTGGGGCTTTTTAAACCGTCAGCTGTTGTGCTCTAATTGCCTAAGTGTGCTTGTAGCCAACAGTAAATGAAAGCTAGCTCCTTCATGAGAGAGGGGTAAGAGACCATAGGTTCATTCTTTTTTGCCCTGGGATAAAAGCAATTGTCATAGAGCATAGAATCATAGGGTTAAAGGAACCTCCAGGGTCACCTGGTTCATCACTCTTCCTCAATGCAGGATGCATTATTCTAACACTATCCCAAACAAATTCTTATCCAGCTTCTTCTTGAAAACCTTCATCGAAGGGGATTACACAACTTCCCTGGGCAGCTTTTTTTACCACTTTACTGTTCTATCAATGAGATAGATTTACAAAAGAAAAGCGGCTGACACACTATAAAGTCTCATCTTCCTTTGCCTTGTGGTAATTTGTTTGTGAGCCCATATCCCTAGTGCCAGTAAAATTACTCTAGACTTACTTTGGTGTAAATGAGATCAAGATCATGGTTAACCTGTGTTTTTTACAAGACCATTCTATTGTTCAGAAGTAAACAAAGTGTTAAAAGGCAGAGATTTCTCACTTTCAATCCAATGTTCAGACTACTAGCCTGTTCCCTTTTGCACATTTCATTTAAAATTGTCAAAGTTGGAGGGAAATTTCATAAAATTATAGTGTGCATATTTCCTTCCATTTTTGGTTAAAAATTCATTTTTTTTAATTACTATTTGTACTACATGCTAAATTACTATTTCACTTTTATCCAAAAATTCATCAGAAAACATGTTCTTACAGTATCATTATTGGAAAGTGGTTCTCTTCAGAAATAACTGTGCTGAGTATTACCAGTATTTTAATGCTAACTATATTGTATTAGCAATGGGAGAGCATTAGTGTTCCAAATTCAGTTTTTCCCCATCTTCATGCCATCCATACCTTCTTTTTTGCTATTTAGTGGTCCCTGAAGAACAGTTAGTCCAGGTAATCTGTAAAATGATCAAAAATAGATGGTATGACATACTGGTTATGCACCAGTTTCTGTGCATCATGAGATCACAGAATTTTCTCTTTCATTCTCTGTGTTCTCATTATCACTCATCACTTTCTACTTCAAATCACAAGCCTATTACATCTGAATCCATGAGCACATTACCAATTTCAATTTTTCCCTGATCCTCCATGTGCCAATGTTACTAGTAAAATATTTCTCCATTCTCAATAGTCTCAGTATTGTTTTCATCAAATTATTAATCCAGACACACGTTTACAATAGTACATAACTATGAAATAATCCAGATCATGAATATTGTGTCCAGCAAATAACATGGATTATGTGATTCAGTTGATGATGAGAGAAAAATCCCATGTTGTCTGTTTAGTATGTTGATCTATCCCTCAACAATTTTGCTCTTAGAAAGTGTGCATATTTTCCTGGTTTAGGAGATTGCCAAAATTACTATGTTTTGGCAGAGAAATACAATTTTCATATAGTGTATCAATATTAACACACCATCTGACATGATCCCCTTAATAGGTTAAAGTCTTGCATCTTGCCTCTGCTGAATGGGTAAACAAAGGCCGTGTTTGTAGGACACAACACAGTTTGCATGTTGTGAAGGAAGAAAACCTGGGTGTTTCACAAAAAGCTGTCTGCTAGAAGTGCAGTTCTTCTCTACTGACAGATAAATTCTAAAATCCTTTTCCAGCCCCCCTCTCTAAACTCTAATGCATTGATCCAGGCTTTTCTATTGCTTGTTTGCTCCCCAAGTTGATTACAACACCTCAGACTTTTTATGGAGTTCGTAAAGTCTGAGGTGTTGTAAATTTTCCAACATGAAAAGGCATATTGCTTATCCATGCCTAACATGAAGCAAAACAGCATTTTGAGCCAACTTTATTCCCACCCACTTGCCATTTCCACTAGGGATGTAAATATCATTTAAAAAAGTATTCGTTTAACCGCCTCTAATTATATCAGTTAAACAGATAATGGATGATACAGCTACTGCTGGAAGCCCTTCTCCGGCCTCTTTGAAGGTGCAGGGGGCAAGCCCAGCTAGACAACACAGCCCAGGTGAAGCTCTACACTGGGAGGGAGGAAGCACTTGTGAAGGTGCAGCTAATTCCTTAATTAACAAGTCATTAGGCCACCTACTGTTTTCTTCTTAGGCTACAGGTACTAGTCCCCCTCCATTTTTCCTTCCCCCTCCCCTCCCCTCCTCCTCGCTCCTCCCTCCTGCCTGCCCTGCTGACTTCCAATTCCTGCTGGAGCACCGCACAGCTTTCCTTCCTCCCCCTTCCCTTCCAGACTGCACCTCAACCCGCATTAAACAATAACCGGTAAGATAACCAGATATCACTGGGCTTATCGGTTACACGATTAATCATTTAGCCTTTTACATCCCTAATTTCCACCCCCAATGACAGAATAAAATGTCTCATTTCTGAGGATCTGCTAAAACATCCCATTCTCATTACGATTAGAGACATTTTCATTATCTAAGTTTTAAGAAAAGTGACAAAAACGAAGTTGTCAACATACCAAATTTAAACTGCCCTTTCACTCAACCATTCTTTAAAAATAAGACCCTAGCCCAGATTACATCCTACTGTAACTGTTGCATCTCACCACTTTCAACCTTTTATTCAGTGGCCTGCTTCAAGCCTACTAGAGTTGGGAGAAGGGATTCAGTCCATTTATGTTGGCCAGTTCCCTTTCCTAATTTCAAACTCTTCCACTGTCCTTGCCCTCCATTTTGTTCTTTCCCTGAAACTGCAGCTTCTGAGATTTTCATGTGCAGCCAGAATAAACCTCAGGTGGAAACTGATTTATGCTCTTTTGAAAAAGATGACTGTGCAGAATAGAAAGTGGTACTTTCTCCATCATGTTGAGAAATGGAAGGTTAAAAATGAAGCAGTACTTACAGCATTAAACTCAAAGTATTTTTTTATTTGGTTTTAAGAAATTTATTCACTGAAAGTAAATACCTATTTGTTTTTGGTTTTTTCTTTTTGCCAACCTTGCCCTTTAACTTAAACAGTTATGTCTTTACTGATTTATTTATAAAGAGCATGTATATCCCCTGGCAGCTTTTGTTTTGCTGGGGAAATATCCTCTTGTTGGATAGGGTCTCTACTCCCCTGATCATCCTAAAACCCGATTTCTGCACCTATACCAGTCTGAACTCATCTTTCTTCAATATGTATGACTAGGATTGTATACTGCATTCAACATATTGTTTCCGTGGGGCCTGGAACAAAATGGCATCCATATTTCCTTATCTCTATTGCTAATACTATTATTGTGACACAACCTAGAATCGCATTTACCTTTCATAATGTCTACATCACAATGGTGGCTCATAGTTCTGATGTGAGTGGATAGTATACCCTATTCCTTTTCTTCCTCGGTTATTTCCAGCTGATGAGTTCCCAGATGAGAATTTCTTTTACTTTTACTCATTTCTACTATGAGTTGGAACTTTGTACCACCGATTTCATTCCATTTCTATCACTCTAATCCTCAAGGCCATCCAGTTCTTCTTTCTAGATATCTTGCTTCTTATCTATATTGACAATGCATCCTAACTCTGTCATCAGCAAACTTCACTAGCATAGACAAGGTCATTTATAAAAAAAATATATATATATATTAAAATTAGACAAATCCCACACTTGATCCTTGAGGAGCAATACAAGTTATCTCAGTTACCTCTCTAGGCTCATATGTCTTCTTTCAACACTACTCATTTTTGTTTCATCTTTAGCCAAATCCTTACCTCCCAAGTGGCACCTGATCACCCTTGTACTAATCCCCAGTTTCTTCATTTTAACTCATAAGTTTAGAATGTGGCAGAGGATCAAACACTTCACCAAAGTCCAGGGGGATTACATCTCTTGCATTTCTCTTGTCTAGATACTCACTTATGATATTAAAGAAAGACATTGTGTCAGTCTGACACAACATGGGTAAATCCATGTTGCATTTATTCCATTTACCTTCACGTCTAATTATTCTTTCCTTCAACGTTTGTTCTCAACCTTGCATATCATGGAGATTAGAGTAATGGCCCTGTAGCTCCCTCTTTCCCCCCCTCCCCCATGTACCTTTCTTTTTAACTATAGACATTATATTTGCTATTTTCCAGTCATATATTATCAACCTCAACTTGACAGGTTTGTTAAAAAGACTTGCTATCAAACCAAGGATTTCATTGTGCCAGTTTTTTCATAATTTTAGGCTTCAGGTTATCTGTTACTCTCTTACCACAGTTTGAGTTTTTCTTCTATTTCAGTTGCATTAATTTAAAATTCCATGCACTCATTCCCATTAGCCATACAGGCTCTCTCCCATGCTCAGTAACATTATCACAGTTTGTTTAGATTTCGGGCTAAACAAAGATATCTTTAATCTAATTCCATCCTCACTGAATAGCAGTCCCACTTTTCTCCTTGTTCTCTTTTGCTTAAATGACTGAGAGCATTTTTGCTACTTATATAATCATAGAAAATTAAGGTTGGAAGGGACATCAGGAGGCCATCTAGTTGCCTGCTCAGAGCAGGACCATCCCCAACTAGATCATCCCAGCCAAAGCTTTGCCTAGCCAGGTCTTGAAAACCTCCAAGGATGGAGATTCCACCACCTCTCTGGGTAACTTGTTCCAGTGGTTTACTACTCTCCTAGTGAGAAAATTCTTCTTAAAATCTAACCTAAACTTCCCTTGCTGAAACTTGAGACCATTGCTCCTTGTTCTGTCATCTGCCATCACTGAGAACAGACAAAGTCAAATGCTCTAGGTGAGGCTTGATCTCAGAACCTTGGCATCACTTCCCCACTACTGCCCTTTAACTACCACATACTAACCCATTGCACTAGTGGAACTACTATTACTATTTGTTTACTATTCTTTGCAGGATTTAACACAGCGTGACTTTTGACAATTCTCATTTTATATTTATACCCTTGATCTCCAAGACTTTGCTGAACAGTCCTTTTTCTCATTCCTTTTAAGCTTTCTGCATATTCCTAATATCTTTTTTGAGGTAGCTAGTTACTGAGTTAGGTGTAGATCTTTCCTACAAGGCTTTTCCTAAGCTTTAGAATACACAATTCCAAATAATTTCAGCCTTCTTTGACTTAAATTCTGGCATAATGTCTCTGAGCTCCTCAGTGCACTTGATTACAATGAACAGTTTCCTAGGTTTATCAATGTTTGCCCCTTTGAAATCAATATCTTTACTTCCAGAATGACTTTTGTTTATCCTGACATTTAATTGAAACTGAACCAACCTGCAATCACTCTATCGAAGGTTATTTTGTTTGATCATCCCTTCTAAAATGTTCTTATTCTGTGCCAATATTATGTCTAAAACAGAATCTCTTCTTGCTGGTTTTGTGACTCCCTGGTGAAGTTTATTGGCTATCACTTCCAGGAATCCAACTATTAGTCACAGTTTCTCCAAATTATATTTTGGAAGTTAAAAATTCCAATAATGACAATTCTAGTAGTACTTATCTCTCTATTACCAATACAAAAACCCATATTCATATGGAAATCTGACCCTGAGTCTTTAGGTTCTACCCCAGTGGAATCTCTTTTTACATTATTTTTACTATTATTGCACAAACTGATCTTGAGCCAAATTAGTTTGTTTTGGACCATAGATTCCCAGTCATCCTCCTTTTGGTCCTGGGGTTCTGCAGTGGGCTTCTCCTGGCTTCCAGGTGGGGATGATGTTTCCCTGTCCTCCCCCCTCAGTGGAGGCACAGACCTGTCAGAACACCATCCAAACCACCCAATCTGCTACATCTCCTGACACTGGTTGAAGAGCAGTGCAGCCCCTTGAGGTCTGGAAGGAGTAAGTACAGAGGATAGCTGGGCAAGAGAGAAGGATGGGGGTCTGCGCAATGCCCCTCTCAGGGTTGGTTTGGCTTTGGAGGATCCTGCTTCTCCCCACTCCATATTAGAGCCACAGTGAGTGTTGGCAGGGTGGCTTCCATAGGGTCTGGAGGAGATTATATGAGCACCGTGATGGTGGTGGTGCCATCCTTAGTGTATGTTATCACTGTGAGCTTCACAGTGCCTCCCTCTGATGGTTCATGGGGCAATTCACAGTGCCCACCACTGGAAGCATCTCATCTCCCCCACCATAAAATGCATCTTTGAGGAACCCCTGGAAAGGATCTAAGATATTCATAGATGTTAGGGTCGGAAGGGACCTCAATAGATCATCGAGTCCGACCCCCTGCATAAGCAG
>NW_005841894.1:2135845-2163794 GCF_000455745.1 Alligator sinensis
GAGCAGAGGAGGTATATTTGTCTTTGGTGATCTCTCCCTGTTTCCACTTTTTATGTGCTCCCCTTTTGTCCCTTAGGCTGCCCTGGATTTCTCTGGTCAGCCAGGGAAGCCTCCTGGCCCCTTTCCCCCTTTTGCCTTGTTCGGGGATCGTCTTGCTTTGTGCCCGAAGGATCATTTCCTTAAGGCACAGCCACCCTTCTTGGGCTCCCATCACTTCAAAACTCCTACTCTGCAGTGCGTCCTTGACTAATCGCCTGAGTTCATTGAAATCAGCTTTCCTAAAGTCTAGCACTTTCACCCTACTAGTTACCTTGCCCACTCAACGTCTTATGGTGAATTCTATTATTAGGTGATCACTGTCCCCCAGATGGCTACCGATCTGTAGGTCCCCAACCATGTCATCCCCCATTGCCAATACCAGATCCAGTATGGCATTCCCCCTAGTGGGACCGTGTACCTCCTGTGTCAGGTGGAGGTCCTGTACACAGGTTAGAAACCTGCGTGAGCAGTGGGACTTTGCTGTCTGTGACTCCCAGCAGATGTCCGGGTAGTTTAGGTCCCCCATGACTACTGCCTCTTTAGCTTTTATGGTCTCCGAGAGTTGCCTCAGGAGATATGGAGGATATGAACAGGAACAACCAGGATCAGGTAAGTGGATCCAAGCCAGAGGGTTGGAGCATGGAGTCACAAGCCAGAGACAGCTTGCTGCTGTCTGGTCTGGGCCAGTGTGGGTGGAGCCTTCTCCCTGAGGGATGATTCAGCCTGATTCCCTGATTACTTCCAGGTGGGCCTGGGACTAGTTCTGCCTCATCCAGGCCTTGGCTCGTTAAAGTCCGTATGTTGTAATATTGCTTTATCAATTGCCATATACTTATTTACCCAATTTTCTTCTTTCTGTGTGCTATAACCAGACATGGAAAATATGAGTCTCTCCCAGCTTTCTCCCTTTGTTTGTTGTTTAAAGCTCTTTTCAGTTGTACAAGCCCTGATCCTAGATGGCTATTTCCCTAGACACAGGTGGAGTTCATCTGGCAGGAAGAGTATTCCTTTGTGAATCCACTGCATTGGTTACACATCATGATACCAATCCTTGAGCATGTAGTATCTATATAGTACCTACCAGTCTTTATTGTCTTGTTACTCCTTTGCCCTCAGTTTCTAGGGACCAGAACAATTCTTCTGAAGAGGAGGAACTGATGTACAAAGGAAATCTGGACAGGAGAATACAAAGGAATTGGAGGATGAACAAGTATAAGAGGACTATGGAAGGGATAAAGAAAGAAAATTATTTCAGTATTCAATAAAGACTTAAAATATTCTTGACTGTAGGGCATTCTGTGGATTAAGTATAACTATAGATCAAAGGTGTTTGAGTTTTTCAAGAAAAAAATTAAAATATGCTAAGGAAAGAAGGGGAAAGAAATGCAGAAAGTGGCATAAATGCAAAGAATTATCCAAATAAACATATCAAAGATACGAGAGAGAAGAGGTGGGAGAGGCCTTGGGCCTCAATGATCTGCCAGTCTGTTCAAAGAGAACAGACTGGGATATCATTGGGCATCTTTACATGTGCTCTGGGGTGGTAGGAGCACTTTGAGCAGCTCCCCGGAGCCACTCTAAAGCACCCAGTGTCTCGTGTATTCAGCTTCCCACACTTCAAAATGGCAACAGCGGCCTTTTAACTAAAGCTCCTTAAACTAAAGCTTTAGTTAAAGAGCCCCCACTGCCATTTTGAAGCATGGGGATGCTGAATAGACATGATGGGGAGGCTGCTGGAGTGATTAATCGAGTCTGCTCCAATTCATTTTAGTTAGAATGCATTGGAGCAGGTGTCAGACACATGTATAGGTGTCCATTGAGATCAGTATGTATCTCTTGATCTATTTAAATCTGTGACAGGGGGCCAGCTCATGGCCAGTCACCATACCAGCTCACCCTCTGTCTAGGGCAGTCTGCCCCGTCTCACCTGCCACAACTTGTTGTAATAAACTTGATGTAAAATGCAGGAGGCTTACCATTTAATGCCTCAATGCCTAGGACATTGCATGCAGCTCTGACCTCCCTTATATTGTATCCCACGCATCGTGGATGGCATCCAAAGTTCTTCCTCTCTGACCCACACTCAACCTCACCATGTCTGAGGACTTCCTGAGGTCCAACTCCTCCATCCTCTCACTGGAGCAACAACTCACGCCCCCTCACAGTAGCTCACTCCCTGAACTGCTTGTGGGGGTGGCCTATATGTAGGCCATTAGGTTGCTCTTGTGGCCCTACTCTGCATGGCCCATTCTCTCACTATGCCCCCTCACTGAGGCCAACACTTCATGCCCTTACTGGGGCCACTCTTTCACCCTCTCACTGGGGCCTTAGAGTCTTGAACCCCATGGGCTCAGGTGTCCAAAGATGTGCCTGGCCCCACTGCCTGGCCTTACTCTGGGTTACCCACCAGGTTGTGGGGGATGGGGCTTTAAGGTGCCCCATCCTCACCTTTCACTAGGGAGGCAACTGGCATGGCATTTCCTGGGGACCACCCTGCCATGGGCAGACCCACCACAGCAGCCTACCTCAGCAGGGTGCAGTTTTACATCATGCTCCAGGACCAAGAGCCTCCTGTCATCCCCATAGCTCCTGCCCTTACCTCCAAGGATGTTCCATAAGCAACAGCTCAGCCAAGCAATGTTCTTCCTTGGCTGCTTGCAACAAACTACTGGCTCAGCCCTGAGAGCCTGGGTTAAAATGGAGGCTGCTCAGCCCCTTCCTCCTATCCCAGGGCTCTCCTGTGGTCACGTGACCACCTCATCAGGGCTGGCCCACATCTACCTACCAGCTGCCCTGATGACTGTTCTGGCCCTTTACAGTGGTAGGCACCAAAGATGCTCTGCTACAAAATGTCTGTCAGCAAGTAGATCAGCTGTGAGAGGCACAGACCTTCCTTCTTTACTCTCTATACTACTGCTAACTGGACATGTCTACATGTACAATTAATGCAATTTAGATTTACTGCACAGTAAAATAAGGCACAGTAAGCCTTCCCTGGGCACAGATTTGCTCCTAATGGGAGTAGGGAGATCGAGGCCTGCTCCTGCCTTGCTCTGTCACCCTGCAGCAGCCAGAGAGAGCTGCAGTCTCCAGCTGCAGCTGCCCAGGTGCCAGGGGGCTCTGAGGAGGCAGACTCAGACTAGAAGAGGTTTCCAGGGAAGGAGAAGGCTCAGACTGAAAGGGGGCTCCAGGGGGGAAGGCTTAACCTGGCAGGAGGTTCTGGGAGAGCCAGACAGGCAGGAGATGCTGTCCCAGGAGTCTGTGACCAATGCACCATGGACACCTCCCTCCTCCCCAGCAGCAGTGGACTGGGCACCATGTCTGTGAGGTTCTCATGGATCACATCCTCCCCAACCCCCAACAGTAGGGCACCTGGGTGGTCACCCATGGATCTCAGGCCCACAGGGAAACCCCAAGACCACACACACTATGAGAAGTTTCAAGCAACAGTCTTTATTTTCCTCTCCAACAACAGACTCCATCCTGCTCTCCCTTCCCAACAGCAAACCCTACCTCTAACCCTTTGCCCACCACCAATAAAGCACCCTCTTCTCCATGCAACTATGTACATTGTGGGGTGTGCCCTCCCAGGGGGAAGCAGAGGGGTGGAGGCACCTATGGGGTGAAGCCCAGGGAGAGGTGCCCAACACCCCAGCCTCTGGTCACACTACCACGGGTGCGGACACTGCAGTGGAAGCTCAGCCAGGGGCAAGGACAGTCACTGTTCAGTCTGTGCAACCTGCTCCCCCTCCTCCACCATGTAATCAGGGCCAACAGGGCCTGCATGTGGTGCTGGCCTTGCTGCAGGCAGCTCATGCTCAGGGGCTGCATGGTGCCCAGGTGAGTGGTGGAGGGAAGCCCAGGTGGGGGGGCCCAGCCACCTGTGGACCCAGCTCAGAAGCAGGGGCAGGGAACCCTAGTCGCTGCAGGTGGTGACCTACCCCTTGTCCCAAACACACTGCGGGGCTTGGAGCTGGACCGTGTGTGGCAGGCAGGGCTGGGGCTGGGGCCAGGGCCAGGGCCAGGGCCAGGGCAAGGGGCAGGGTGGGGGCAGGGCTGGGGTCAGGGGCTGGGCCTCAGGTGGAACAAAGGTGGCTGCCAGGGGCAAGATGGTGTCAAACATCTGGCAGACCTCCTCCATGACCTCCACTGCCCAGGCCACCATGGTGACCTACCAATCCTGAGCCTCCAGGATCCATATGTCTCCCTTGGAGGGTGATGAGGTGTGATCCTCCTGGTGTGTCTTCTGCTTGCACTCCACATCCTTGTCACGGTGGGCCCGCAACTCTGTGAGTTGCTCCTCTGCCATGGTGACCAGCTGGTCCAGCAGGAGGGTGCAGTCTTGCGTGCACTGCTGATGGATGTGGTGCATGTGGAGGGAACTGGCTAACAGTGGCAGCATCCTTAGAGGCACATCTATGGTGGTGGCTGGTGCTTCTCCCCCATGTGCAGCTGCTGGACCTGCAGAGCCAAAAGGGAGAAGCTCTTTGTGAGAGTTTGCAATTTTTAGAGATAATATGCAGTGTACCAAAGTGCTATGCACCTCCCAGCCTCAGACTGTGGTTTGTGCATGCACAGGTGCCCAGCAACCATGGTAAGTTGGCCAGGTGGCCTCTGCCACAGGTGGCTGCTGGATGAGACCTCCATCCCCACTCCCTCCATGGGAGACAGGTGACCTGTTTGGCACTTGCTGCAGGCAGCCTGTCTTCCTGGTCCCCATCCAGGCCAGACCAGGACTGCCTCCTGCCAGCAGCTGCCACAGCAGCTCTGGACCAACTCCACCATCTTCTCCTCCCTGTGTGTTGTGGGGGGGCGGAACTCTGGGGGGCATGCAGCCCTGGAGTGGGCAGATGAGCTGGCACAGGCATGGGTGACCATGGTACCTCCTTCCCCCCTGGCTCTCCTCCCTTTCTAGGGCTTACTGGATGGGTGTGGCAGGAAGGCCTGGCAGTCTGACTCAGTACCTGCTGATAGCAAGGTGGTGTGGCTGCCTGCCCAGGCAGTGGCCCCCTCCAGGGAGGAGGTGGAGCTGGAGCTGGTCATGGCTGGCACCATCCCCAGCCTGGCCTCCCTGCTGGGGCTGTGCACCCAGAGCTGGTGCGACAGGTGCTGGCCTGGGCTCCCTGAGTAGCCAGACAAGGCCACGGGAGTGCACCAAGACCTGTGGCTTGTGCCCTGAAGGGCCCTCCCCTGGAGGCTACTCATCACTAGCAGGCCCTGTAGGAGGCTCTGGCAGGCCATCTCTGCTGGAGTAGACATAGCAGCCATGTTCAGGCTCCCTCAAGGTCAGGATGTGATCTAGCTGCCACATAAGGGGCATGATCCTGCAGGCAGCCCTGGACTGGCAGTTGTGATCCATGATGTGGACTCACTGAGTTCAAGGGAACTTTATGCAGCACTGGAACCCATACCACTGGTGGCCATGCTTCTGCATGTGGGGTGCCATGACATTTGAGCAGCTACCCTGGGGAAACTGCCTCTGCACCTTGGCATTGCCCCACACCGCTATGAAGTTAGCAGTCTCTCCCCCTGAAAAGTTGGGGCCCCAGGACACTGTCTGTGGCATGGTAGAGGCTGCCATTGTGGATGTTTCCAGAGACCTCAAGGGTGCAGACAGAGACTACAGGTGCCATTAGGGCTTGGCACATGCCCACAGTAGAGGGGCATGGTGCTTGGGAGGCAGGCAACTTGTGGAATAGGCCCCAGGGGCCAAAGCCAGGGTCCACAGGCCTGCTGCAGTTGGCACATGCCTACACTCCTGGGATTTAATGCCTGGGCCAGGCAACAGTGGCACAGGCCCTGGGGGTCAGATCAGGGGTCTGAAAGCCAGGCTGGGACAGCCAAAGAGCTATCTCTGCAATGTGGCATGAGAAACTCCCAGCCCAAGCAGGAGGTTAACTCCCTGCCGGTCTTGCTAACCAGGCACAGATTTGCACCCAAGTCAGCATCTGCACATGTGCTACTGCATAGTAGCTACTGCATGGTTAATCTACTACCTGTATTTACAGGTAGTAGCCAACCACGTAGTAGACTAATTTACTGCACAGTAAATTCTGTGCTCATGTAAATGGTAATTCTTTATCACGCAGTAGATTAGTCTAGAGTGCAGTAAAGCATCTCATGTAGATACACCTGGTGTGCCCTTAACCGTAGTTCTTTGTGGATTATAGGGCTTTGACCTACATACGGCATTATGAAATACAGGGATTTCTATACAACATAAGATGTCGTGGTTAGAGTCTTCTTGATGTCTAGAGCTCTGGATCAGGTCAGTAGTGATGAGCTACTTTGCTTCCACCACAAAACTATGTAAATATAAAAGATTGCTTCCTTATGCCAATATATATCTACATCTCTAACATGTGAAACTACTAAGTTAGTGTGATATCTGCATTGCACTGACTGAAATAATATCCTTTTCACTGCCATTATACTAGCACAATATAATTGGGGAATTGCCTGAGTCCCTATATTTAATTTTAGTGCCTTGGCAAATGATCCTAATAGCCTAATGGCTAGATGCTGCTCTTGCTAATGCTGTTCAATTGACTAGGTTTCAAAGTGTATCAATGAGTCTTTTAAGTATCCACTAGAGCTGTGAGGTTTCAGATTACAGCTCTTAAACTATATGTGATCTCTAATGAAAAAAGGAAAAAAAAAAGAATTGATAAAGCTAGCGAAGGCAGCAGTGTCAGCAAAAAAATGTGCAGGCTATCTAACTTCACACTATAGCAGGGTGAGCAAATAAATTAAATTTGGTCAGTAAATAATACACCAGGGAAGGTAAGCAACAATGCAAATAATAATCCATTTTTTTATAATTAAATCTTAGCCAGACCATCATTCGGTCACAATGATGATTTTTTTTATAGAACTATAAATATGATCATGGGATTTGTAAAGAAAATTGCCTTGTAGCATTTTTATGAAAATTAACACGCGTCCAATATTGATCCTGATTTGCACATGTTAAACTGAACCTCCTTGGGTAAAATATTCTTGAAGGAGTCAATAATATGCTGTAATCTCATGTGACACTAATAAAATAACACAAATGACAATTCATTTTTGTTTACTTGTCTCCTCCTTAATAGATTGATAAATTTTGTTAAAAAAAAGAAAACAAGAACTTGGTGCATAGTAGGCATATTTATAAAACAATTCTGATTGATTTTTTTGGTCATTTTTCAAAGAAACAATCAATCTCTGGAATTCTTTTCTGAAATGTTTTTAATAGCTGTTGATATACATTGCACACACCACAGAGGTCTGAAATGCAGTTTTTGCATTGCCAATAAAGTTGGGGGCTTTAATCATGCAAACACTCACATCCATGCTTAAATCTACCTATGAAGGTAGTCCCATTGACTTCAATAAAGCTCAGTTGATTTCACATGCTTCAAGTTAAATATGCATCTTAGGTCCCCTCTACATGTTATATGTATTATGCAAATAACATGTTATATGTTATATGTATTATGCAATAAATTAATTGCACAATTTAAGCCAGCTGCACGTGCAAATTAACCATCTTGCTGTATAATGGTTTATTCAGCTATAAAGTTAGAGCTGGAACATGTGTACTAACTTTATGGCTGATTTCTATCCAGCTTTAATTTGCACTATAGCAAGGTATGTTCCGCTGGGAGCCTCATCAGCTGCAAGTAGCAGGCTCCTGCAGCCATGAGTCCTGCAGGTGACAGGTAGGGTGGCCATGATAGAGGACAGTCCGATTGTCCTTTGTCCTCTACCGATACGAAACCGGATGCCTTTATGTCCTCTATTTTTCTCTTCAAGAATAAAATTGTTTTCATATTTCACATGCTTCAAGTTAAATATGAAACATGAAGAGAAAAATAGAGGACATAAAGTCATCCGGTTTCTTATCAATAGAGGACAGAGTAGCAGAAAACCGGAATGTCCTCTATGATGGCCATCCTAGTGACAGGGCTCCCAGCCATGAGGATGCACCGTGTGCTCCCACAGCTTCAAGTCCCATGAGCTGTAGGACTTGCAGCTGAAGGAACTTGCTATTTGCCAGTGTATGGGGTGAACCTTGGCTCCCCCTAAACCAGCAGTAAGGCATAATTGAATTTGAAGCTGCATCTTACAATCATACCTCCTGCTATGCACACACGGCATGGCAGGAGGCATGATTGTATGCATCATGCATCAGATCCTATCCTGCCTTTACCCAAACATCTAGAGGGGCCCTAAATGGTTAGAGAATATACCCCCAAAGAGACTATAAAGCAATTCTGCTATAATGAGAACATATTTGTATATCATACTAGCTCTGTTTACTTTAAATTGCCTAAATTAGGAGGACTAAAGCTATGTTCAGGGATAAAGGTTGTAGCCATGTTCGTCTAAAAGTAAAAGCAGTCAGTGTGGTAGAGGTGATATCTTTTATTAGACCAACTAGAGAGCTGCAAAAATAATTCTTTATTTGCAAGTTTTATTTTACAGTATTTGCAATATTGTTTTGCAATATTCTCCTTTGCCTAAGGAAGGGTGCATGAGCCCAAAAGCTTGCAAATAAAGTTGGTCTAATAAAAGATATCCACTATACCACACTGAAGGCTATTTTCATTTACTCAAGTGACTTTATTTGGTAGCTTTTTTTTTTTTTTGGCAAAAGATAATTTTTGCATCTCATTAATTACATGAGGGGAAAATAGTTTAATTTGCCCATAGTTTAATATGCATTCAATATGAACTAGTGTGAAATAATAAGACAGAATTTCAAAACACAGAAATGCTTTGTAGCTCACTTTTTAATTAAATTATTTTTGGCAGAAGTAGATGGTGGCTTCAGTTCATTTCAGAGGGCATGTCTACATAAGATGCTTAATGAGCAGTAGGCTAATTCCACTGTGCATTAGCATGTCACAGCAAAAGCTGTGCTGATGCACTAATGCACAGTAGAATTAGTCTACTGTGCATTAAGCATCATGAAAAGACCATGCACCTTTGCCAGTGTGCAGTAGCTAGCACTTCATATTAGAGGTACTAAATTTAATGTACAATGGTGCTTTATACAACAGCACATTAATGCATGTGTAGACATGCCAGAGTGTCCAAAATAGGCTACACTGTTATTGTTCTGGTTGGAAATTAGGCTAAAGAGTAAATCAGAAAGGGAACTAAGCTATTCTCTCAACAATGGAGGTAAGTCTCTCACATTATTAAAACAGCCTGATAATGAACTAATAATGAAAGCAAGTATTTCCATGCCTGACCTCAAAAACCCTGTTGAGTTCACTGGCAGTGGACACAGACCCAGACCATGGATAAATATGCCAGTTCTTTGTATGTAATATACCCTCTGCCTCATCCCATTTATTGAGCACACAAATAATATCAAACAGCAAACAAACATAAAAAACTGTAAAGTTACTGCTTCAACCCAAAACTATGTTTTCTTTCTTTCTTGTGATCTATGAACTTTCTGAAAAAGGCAGTGCATGCATCTGGTCTTGTACAGTAAAGAGCCCACAGTCAGTGCTTAACAAGCAATATATAAAGTAACAGTTGTAACCAACAAACCACAGATTTACACAATTAAATCCACTGAAAAGTATATTCTTAAAAATGGACAAAAATGGACATCTTTCATGAATTAAAAGTCTGAATTTAACAAATCCTGGCAACATCAAACTCTGTACATCAAACAGGTACATCTTTAATACATGTTTAAACTGGAGAGGTTTTTAAGTATGGAAGCCAAAATCCATCTTTATTATTGCTTTTCAGAAATCAACAGAATTACCACAGAAATAGATTTGGCCATATAGTTTTTGGATAACTGTAGGTATGCAGTCACTTAAATACCTTTTTAGCTTTTAGTCTGACACAATTTAAGAAATCTGATTATTTGACTTAGGATCTTACATAATGAATTGTTTACATTTCTTGGGTGCCTTAAAAATCCAGTCTCAGGTTTCTACAAATTCCAGTCAGGATCTGTAATGTTCATTACAATACCCACTGTCTATTTTATTATTTGTAGTTCTGACATCTCCCTACTAAAACAAAAGGGCAGATTGTCTTCTACAAGGGACACCTGGAAGATATATGAAGTACAAAGGCCAGAATTCAAAAGAGTTCTCAGTGTATTCAACAAGCAATTACTTTTGCATGTGATAGGAGACTGTCAGCTTCAAACACGAGACATTCTTTGGGAAGATTAGTCCAAATTACATTTTATTACATTGGCCTGCTTGGATGGCCTAAACTTCATCTAGTTCTTATTCTAATGGAATTCAATCAAGGGTATTAATATATTGTTTATGACATGTTTGGAGTTCTTGTGTTATCAGCATGCATTCATGAGAGGAGCTTCAAACAGTATCAGATAACAGTGAGCTGGATGTTGGATGTTGTACAGCACAGGGGATTTTATCATCTTGTTGAACCAGTGGCAGTGATTAAATTAAACTGTCTGAACAAAGCTTTTGCATGTCAGACTGTTGAATGGCAAAATGAAAGAGTGACACACTTCAAAGATCAGAGAAAGTGAAAGCTGGAAAACCATAGTTATGTAACTTCTTATTTACTGTATTGAATAAATGAACCGTTTTGCTGCATGGACTTTTACCAACAAATAATCAAAACAAAAATATTTTAGTGCATTCTAGCTTTAATGCATTACATTTGAATGCCATCCATCCTGCCATGTCCTCAAGCTTTTGTTTCCCTCATGCTTATATTGTATATTCTTTCCTCTCAGTGGATATAACACTGAAACATTCATTTTTATTAATTTCCTTTGTAGAAATTTACAGAATACATGACCTTTTCTAGTTTCCTTAGCATATTAGCCTTCAGGTAAGCTTTAAGAGCCTAATCCTTCAATTCATTCTAATAACCAATACTCAGACAAGTAAGCTTATGAACATCAGTAGAAATATTTGCATTAGTCAGGATTGTTCACATGAGTAAGAGTTGCAATATTCAGCCCCAAACTCATGAAATTGAAAAAATAACAAATAACATATTTACATCACAGTTTAAGTGACAAATAAGAAAGAGTTAATATATAAAGTCTGATTAAAGATTGGCAAGCAAAAACATATGTTCAATTATTCTAATGTGTCTGCTTCCTGAAAAGTTAGGAGAGGTCCATTAAAACCATTTTTAGCAAATTTTATCTGCACATTACAGAGTTTCTAGATTATAAAACATATTTTACAGTGTAATATACAGCTTACTAATACTTTTGGTAGGAATGCAGATGTCTTCTTTCTACTAAATCTCACATACAACAAATATTGCTACCATTTCACCGACTACACTGCAATCTCCATAAAAATATTTTTCTTCTTAAATTCAGAATAAGAGCAGGTCCAGATTCAACACAAACAGACTGAACTGGAATACGATTTCTATTATGAGGTTTAGATGAATTTCAACAGAGGATTGAATATTGGTTAGACAGGTAATTTTCTTTTCTTCATGGCTACAGTAGGTCAAATTTTGAGAAACACTGCTATCCTAGCAGTGATGCCTTTAAATCTTTGTACAGCACCATGCAGAATAGGACCTCATTAAAAATAAATTAATTCACTTACTTTATTTTGCACATCTGAAAAAATGTTTTAATATGCTATCCTACATAAATCAATTTATGTTATTTCTACTGCAACTTAATTTGTTTCTATGCAAAAAAAAAGAATCCTTATTTTTATCAGCACTGTGACTTAACCCATTTTCTTCACAAGTTGTAGTGTTTTTATCTGATAGTAATATTTTTCTTTTTGTAGAGTCATAGTGCAATGACATCCATTAACATTCAAAACCACAGAATGCTTTTAAATTCAAATCCACTTGAGATGGACTAGTAGCAGAAATGGAGCCTGAGGAAAAGAATTTTGAGAATAAACAGAGGACAGCCTATTAGAATAAACCACTATGCATATCATTTTATAAAATTGGTTATATATATGTACACAAACATACTTAGGTTTCAGTATAACCCTGCAAATCAGGTTTTTCTATATATAGCAAACAGCATAAAGATTAGTTTTTGTAAAGCAATATATTCTTTATCCAAATAATGCAAAATGCCTAATTCTGTAATGCATGCATATGCATATAGATATGTGTGTTTACTGAAGTAATATTATACAGCAGGCTTTGAATGAATGTTTTTATAAGATATCCCAGAAAATATCTGATATGCTGGAGAGATGCATTACCTAACTTTTTAGTCACTTTTTTCCTTTATTACTAAATAGCAACACAAAAGACAGCTTTATATGAAGGAAAGTTGTAATTTGTTTAAAGAAGATGTGTCCAACTTCTAAGTGGCTAGGATAGCATACCCTGTACTGTTAAAGTGATAAAAGTGAAAAAGTTATAATTTAGAGACACTCCCTAACTTAGAACAGCTGAGAATTGGGAGATAGTCCCTCAGTTTGGCAGTTAAAGAGAAACTAAGGGTCTGCAGGTGTTGCCTACTGCTCTATAATAAAGATCATTATTTGGTTCTTCTCATTGATCTACACCTGTGTTGATTGAATCCAGTGATCACTACCAAGTGTCAGGAGTGGTGAATAAGAAAAAATCTTGAAAGAATTTTAATTTCAAACTGAAAAAGAAGTTGGAAATTGAGAGCAAGTGGAGCAAAGCAGTCATGAGGAAAGACAAGGGCCTCTTTATGTGATCTGCCTGCCCAGTTAAGTAAAAGGATAGTCAGTCATGGAAGTTTTGCAACCTCAACCTGACATTCTGGTTGAGGTACAGACATTGTACTTTTCCCAGTTCAGGTAGTCTGACACTAATCTGTACCCATAACA
Source organism: Alligator sinensis (assembly GCF_000455745.1). Lineage (NCBI taxonomy): Eukaryota > Metazoa > Chordata > Crocodylia > Alligatoridae > Alligator > Alligator sinensis. Next base: position 2,148,685 of record NW_005841894.1, read on the forward strand.
TAACAAAAGTTTAGGACACACAGACTGCTTTAAAAATGGCAGATCCTGGTGAACAAACACTGTTTCTTCTACCTATGTTTTTACATACTGTTTTAACAAGCAGTTTCGTTACCTACATCTTAGTGCAGAGATGGGTCAGACTAAGAAGGATCTCTCTTGCTGAGGATGCTGCTCCCCTGAGTACTAGCTACCCTGCACCAGCCCCTAGCCCCCACCTCACCTCTCCTTGGGGAGCAAGGAGGCACATGGCATTGGGGCTGGGGAGCAGAGCAATTCCCCAGAGCTGGCGGAGCAGTTCCCTGGTGCCAGCCCCCAGCCCCAGTCCCTGCCTCTCCTCAGGGAGTGAGGAGGCACTCTGCCCCAGCCCCTGCTCCTGTCCCCACCCCCACCTCACCTTGGGGAGGAGCTGCTGCCTGCCCCATGTAAGGATCTTACCTCCAGTAAGTTTCCCGTGCCAGCCAGGGTGCCTCTGCCATGCTAGGTGCCCAGCTCCTCTCCAGGCAGGTGTGTGGCACAAAACAAATTAATGCGTGGTAAGATTTTAAATTGTGCACAGCCATGTACATGCTCAGCTGAGAGGGAACCTTGGTCAGGGGGGCACAGAGTGTCCCTCCCCTGTCCTGGTTCCATCTGAGGCCTGGGACCATGTGCTGAAGTGGTTCTGGGAAGATCTTGCAGGATTCCCACCCCCACCCCTACCCCCACCCTGTACCCCGCTGACCAGTGCTGAGTTCCCAGCTGAAGCCACTTCCATGTAAGCATTGGGCTCCAGTCCCTAGGGAGGAGTGAGGCAGTCATGCCTTTGCAGCTGCATGGGAGGGGCTTCATCTAGAAATTAGGCACTGGCTCCTAATTTCCCCCTGGGAGGGGAAATCCTCTGAGCCCTTCCTGGAGCCGCTCCAGTACATGGTTCAGAGTGTCCCTTCCCTCTCCCAGTTCCGTCCAAGCCCCAGGACTGTGTGCTGGAGTGGCATGCAGGAGCATCCCCTGCCTTCTGGCCTTGGCTAATGAAGGAATTTGCATGCCCTCCCACCAAAGGGCAAACATGAGTTCCATTCCCTATTGATCTACTCTACATACCATAGAGGAACACACATAGATTGGATCAATTCTACCTCGGGCTTTTTGAAAGTCTGTACTTAGCTCTGATGTCAGGCAATATAGCAGAGAACTGGAGTGCATTCAAACAAAGTTTTCAGTGATACCTAGTAGCTATGGGGCAGAAGACAAAAAATGACCAAGTCAATTCCTCAATATTGCATATTTTGAGGGAGGAATCCTTGGCTGTTTATAACACCATCACCTTTGAAAAAGGTCAAAATATGAAATGAAGTAAAATACCGTCCAAATTGGAGGAGTACTGTATGCCAAAAAAAGAATTAGATTTTTTTTTTTATGTCCAGACAAACAACAGAAGAAATTATAAATCAGTATGTTACTTAACTAAAGAGACTGAGTAAGAATTGTACTTTTGGGAACTTGACAGAATTTTTGATTACAGATAGGATTATTTGTGGTATTGCAGACACTGATTACAAGAAATGATTTTGCATGAGGGAGACTTGTCCCTAAAAAGTCCCCAAATATGCAGGACAGCAGAAACCATGAAGGCCTAGACTTAGATGTAAATACACTGAAAGGGGTCGCCCATGCAGTAGGCATGAAAAAATGGCTAGAAAAAAACTTACAGAGTAGAATCTTCCACTGGAAGGAGAATGCTAAGGGTGAGAAAGCAAACAATCAAATGTATACCAAGTGTGGAAAGTATCAGGACCCCAACCATTGTGATGCATATAGAAAGATCTGTTTTAACTGTAATAAGAGGAACCATTTTGCCAAGTGCTTCAGATCCCAAACATAAAAGCCTCAAGTGCACACAATTGAGCATAAAGTAGAAATGAAATTTTTTATAGATACAGCTGAATCAAGCAAAATCAATGAAAGGGACTGGAATTTGCCAGTGGAGGTAGAAGGAACAATGGTTTAATTCAAATAGCATACTGGAACTCAGGTTAATATTTTACCAAAACAAATTAATACGGAAAATTAATATTCAGACCAAAAACGAATGCAGCAAATATCAAAATAATTGCCTATTCAGAAACAAATATACCATTGAAAGGGAGATGTGCTGCTAGCATCCAACTGAAAAATAGACTATACAAATTTCTGTTCATTTTGGTACCTAGGGAGGTGACACCGATTTTAGGTTTGGCAGCATGTGACAAACCAAATCTAGTTAAATGTGTGCTTGCAGTACAAAAAGATACAACAGTCAGGCCTCTTGATGATCTCAGGCATCATGACCCAAACCTGGACGATCTTCTTAGAAACTAATTGTTCCAGAATACAAGAAGCAACTATGTACCTATGGGAAGAAATGTACCTATGAACAAAAATGCAAATATCCTGCAAAAAGAGAAAATCAGCCTCAGTGGTCTATAGCTAATGAATTTTGTGCTATGTTTGAAAGCAAAGCTGCCAAAAGTGTAAGTTAATTGGTTCCCAGTATAAGGACTCGAGTCTATCAAAACTTGGAGGAAAAGCTTCATGTCAAAAACAAATCAGAAACTGGATCTGAAGCATCATCCATCCAGGAGAAAAGGAAAATCTCCTGAAAGACTCTCAGAGACTTATTCAAAGAGCTTCAGAAAAGGGAGAACAGGAAAATGAGTGCTAAAGACTCACTTCAGAATGATGGACGGGTAACATCTCCTTTGTAGATGAACATTAATCGATGTATGTGTTAATTGACTCTTGTGGTTATTGCTAAGAGGACTAATATAGTGATAAAAGTTATAACTTAGAGACACTCCCTAATTTTAGAAAATTTGGGACTTAGATATTCCCTCAATTATGCAGTAGCTATTAGTTAGAGACCAAGGGTCTGAAGAGGTTGCCTACTGCTCCACAATAAAGTTCATTGTTTAGTTCTTATTCGTGTAGGACTGTGTTTACTGAAATAAGTGATTGCTACATGCTCTACAGGTTGACCAGCACAAGCCATGGGACCTCAGGTAGCATGATGAATAGGAACACTCCCTGCTGCACTGCACATGAGGGCACCCCAGACCCTATACTCAGCTTAGTGTCCATGGGTTCCCCTGCTACTCCATGCCACATAGGCACCACAGGCCATAGGTTCCCCCCAACCATGTGCCAGGCTGCAGCACCTTGTTCCCTGGGGCAGGGGCAGGAATTGGAAGCTGGAGGAGGGAGGGGAATTCCAGAGACCCTGTCTGCTGCTGTGGCTGGAGCAATGTAAGGAGTGGCAACTGAGTGGGAGACAGAAGGCTTCAAATTAACCTCTCTTGGGCCACATGCATCCCACAGACTGCTAGTTGGAGAGCCCTGGTTTAGAATATGGTATTTTTAAATATTTTCTGGAATAAGAAAATAGTAGAGATCCATTATTTAAGTAGTAGGTGTTGGTTAGTCAAAATATGATGGTCATTTTACTAAAAATAAATTCTATGGTTTTATTACATTCATTTTTAAACGAATTATACCTAAAATATGTTTAAAAGTAAAATAGCATTTACAATCATGAAGAATCCTGTGTCAGACTGAGAAGCACAGCATTCTACTAGAAATTAGGGGTGGACCAATAGAGATTTTTTGGTCTGATACTGCTAGTCAATTTTTTAAGAAGCATATCTGCTGATATCAATCTGATTTCCAATACGCAGCCTGGCAGCTTGAAGGGCGGTGCCCAGCCAGTAAGTCTGTTGTGGTGGAAGGGGAGGGAGAAGGGAAGGGACATGGGGGAGCAGATCAAGGCCCCCATGGTGAGGGAAGGAGTGGGGCTGCTGCTGAGGCAGGGGCTGAGGCAGGTATCCAGCCAGGGCGGGCCGGGGCATGGGACAGAGCCATGGCTCATTCAGGGGTGTGGTGGGGGGGTGGCTTCCACCACTGCATGCATCCCAGGAGGGCATGAGGGGTATGTGCCCCTGGATCTGTGTGGGGTGGGGCAAGCTGCTGCTGTGGGCTGGGGTGGGGACTGCCCCAGGCTCCTCCTTGTGGGGGAGGCTGGGCCGGGCTGCACTCATGGCAGACGGTGGTGGTGCTGGGTTGGGCTCTTCCCAGCAGGGGCTGGGCTGGGCTGAGCTGGGCTGCGCTCGGGGCAGGTGGTGGCGGCACTGGGAGGGAGGTTGGGGGGCTATGACAAATTTTTGCTATCTAAGGCAGTGGTTCTCCACCTTTTTAAAGGCAGGGCACCCCTCCATAATTTTTTAAAATTTTGTGGCACCCCAACTGAGAACCACTGTTGTACTACATTAGGCCCTATAAAGTTTCAAGCAACCCAAGCCTTACCTGCTATGTTTGCCATACAAAGGCATACCTCACAGCAGTCTTTGAAATCAGAGGTATAAACTTGTTTTGTTGTTTTACACGAGGGCTCTGAGGCACTCTATTTTATTAGTAAAAAGTACCTGTAAAACCTAGGATCATGCTTGTAAATTATAGAGATGCAGACTTTTTACATGGAACCTTCAAAGCTGCCATGCTAGTACAAACCAGTGCCATTTGTCTTGTCCCCAACCACTCTAAACAAAATCATGAAGTGGTAAAGTGGTAGCACACACTAAGAACCAAACTCTTGATGTAATGGGTTTCTACCATGGATAACTTTGCTGTTTTAAAAAAAAAATTTTAAAGGGCAAAAAAAGAGACAGGATATCCCCACCCCCTCTTCCTTCCTCCCAGTTACCAGATCCATGGTTCTCATCAGTGTTGTGCTGCCAACAGGTGGTGCTGTACAGCACTCCTCTAGCAGAGCCAGGTCAAGAAGTGGTTATGGCAACAGCATGTGCCCTTGCCACAGTCCTTCTCAGTTTGACCTTGCATGACATGTCCCAGAAAGAGAGATGTAGGGCAGGTGAAACTGCCCCATGTGCCTCTGTTTTCAGGAGACACATCGGAGTTGAATAGGAAAGAACTGCAACAGAAACAATGTGCTTGCATGCATAATGTAATGCAGGCAGGCATGCCTTTGTGTTGCCGTTATGACAGCAGTTTCACCACTACAGTGGTGGTGCCAGCATCGTGGCACTGCTGGCAGATTGCCCCATGGTACCCCAGCATGCTGTAGTATCCCAGTTATCTAAGGAGTGTGTGGGGAAACTTCAACCTAAAAGAAAAGCAGGAGAGTTTAATTAATCTATAAAGCCTTTAAAAACAAAGCTATTTAATATGACATTCTTTGGTGAGTGGACACAAGACCAGATATTGCATTGCTACATATATCACTTCAACTGAGATGACCTTGGAAGCCAGTAGCATCCCCAATATCTATGACTGTATTAATGAATTTTAATCACTACTGTTAAAGCATTAACACATTGACTTGAGACTCAGGGAAAGGCAACCTGGAGTGAAGAAGGGGCAAGGCCATATTTTACAGTCTAAACTATAAGACTGTGCTAATACTTGTGGTTGAAATCCATCATAATGCATCAATTCATGCCAGGTTTTATAGAAATGAAGCACTACTCTAACCGGCAGCCATAGCATGGATCAAAAGACCAGAGTGATATGCTAATTTGGTTTAAGATGAATAAGCATGTCAGCTGCTGTATTTTATGTAAAACAGAACTTGTGAAGTTTTACAATCAGGTAGACACCAGAAAGGAATTACAATAATCCACCTTGCAGGTGACAGATGTACTATATGGATTAACATTTCAGCTATGGCCTGAGAAAATATTATCCTCAAGCCAGCAAACGCAAACTCATGTAGTGATGATTGTGTGCAAATGGTCACTAAAGAGCTCAAAAAGAATGATGACTATGATTTTCTCTGGGAAAGAATACAGGAAGAAAGAAGTGGCAACAAAGAATGCAAAGGATCTGTTTATATGGCCTGAAACTATCACAGCACCTGAAACATTTTTGTAGCTTTATTTGGTGGCCCAGATTCAGCAAAGAGCCCAAGCGCAAGTAGCATGCTTTGATGTGTATGCAGGAGAGTTGGCAAAATGTGTTTTATTGCCCAGGTTGAAGATGTCTGACTGCTGTGTGTAACATAGGAATGGAGTTAATGTGACATTAGTTCCTGAGGCAAACCTAAATGACTGGGTCAGCTGTGGCTTAAACTGCCATTTTTTCCATTTGTACAAGATAAGAAGACTATGAATCTTTCTCCTTGAAATAGGCACCACTACCATTGTCTAGGCTTTTGACATTTTAAGATTGGATATTGTTGACACTTAGAGTAGATTTGGGAGTCTTAAGGGTTTTTTTGATAGCCTCTGTTCTTATGCAAAATCAGTCCTTCAATGAAGTGAATGCAGAAACTGAGAATTTCCCATTATGAATTTTGCTAGAACATAATACATATCTAGATCTACTTTTATGATCCAAGCATAATTATGCAGTCTTACAATTTAGAATCTCTACAACCAAAAATTCTATGAATTGGTAACAGGTGGCCAGTAGGGCTGTGTAAAGCTTTGGGTGCTGATTCGAATCGGAGGAGATTCAGCCCAATTTGGTGGCTGAATCTCTGAATCAAATTGGGAGACCAATAAAAAGGTCCGAATCAATTTGAAGCTCTCTGAATCAATTTGGAAAAGATTCAGAGAGCTTTGGAGAGATTTGGGCAGTCCCCGCTCACCACTGCAGGGAGCTAAACCTGGACTCCGTGCCGGTAAGTAGGGGGGGGCTCAAGGAGTATGGAGGAAAACATGGGGGAACCCCACCAGGCCCCATACCCTGCCTGCTTCCATAGCCCCCCTGAGCACTCCCCGCCCATTCTCCCAGCCCTGTCAATGGCTGCTCTGCCCAGCCCCACCGTACCAGCTCTTTAAAAAAAAAAAAAGCCCCGAATTCACTGGCTGCTGCAGTGGCCATCAGGGCTTCTGGGGGCTCATGGCAGAGCCCCCCATGCAGCACGGGGCAGTGGCAAACAATGGGCATTGCCCCCCCCTCGCCTGGAAGCAGCCAATGAGTGCAGGGTTTTTATTTTTTAAGTGCCAAGATGCTGGGGCCAAGCAGGGCAGCTATTGATGGGACTGGGAGAGTGGGCAGAGGATGGGGCCTGCTTGATTTGGAGATTTGGCCAATTTGGTGGCAGCTAAATCTCTGAATTGGATTCAGCTGAATCAATTCAGAACAGTGATTCGAATCACTGAATCGAATCACTCCCCCCCCGAATCAGCCGAATCCAAATCCAAAGAGAATACTAGCCACTTCGCACAGGCTTAGCGGCCAGCCTGGTAGGGAGATCTTACCTAAATTCAGAGACTCAGTTCTAAGAGATGCTGGATTACATCTGCAGGCAGGAACCATAGCAAAGGATGCCAGAGGAACCCATCTCAGATCATTGAACCCCTCTTTAGCTCTTCTTCAAACAAAGGTTTATAACATTACTTGATGGATACTGACAAATATGGTCAGAGAAATGTTATCTTGTTGGTTAAGCTAGAATGCACTGACATGAACTCATAATCAAGATTTGATGTCCTAAGACTGACTAGTCTTTTCAAGAAGCTTCTCTTGTTTATGGCTCTGTCATGCCTATGACCCTCCTCAGCCTCATTTATGCTAACATGACCTAACTCAAAATTAACACAACTAAAAACCTACTAAAGCTACTAGAATGCAAGCTAGAAAGATTCCTTCTCATGACTAAGGTCTACAATGGCTGTAATGCACTTTGCCTGAGGTGAAACAGTGAGACCACTAGAAACTAAAATGAATACAGAATATGCCTGTCCATTAATATATTGTGTATCTCATGGGGAGCATATTATGCCACTGCACTAGAATTTGAAGTGGCTTTCTTCTCATTTGAAGTGGCTACCAATAAATTTCCAGATGGAATTAAAGATCCTTGGTTTAACCACATGCTTGAAATGTTTCTCACTAGGAAGATACTTATACAAATCTAAGCTAGATTGGCTCAACACCCCCATCTTCAAATTAGATAAAGATGAAGTTTACTGTGCAGACTTTTCTAGACTTGACCTTAAAAACTGAAACTGATTCTGAGTGTGCCTTAAAGTATCCATGGTTTATTTGTAACAATATTTATTTGCCCTAATGTAAATGTACCAAATAACATCTTCCTATACATCTGTGGGGCATCTTTCATTACAACTGGCTGTTGTGATTCTATAGTGCTCTTTGCACTTTAACATTAAATGCATTCACATTGTAATGAACAATGATATGCAAAGATAACTATTATAACAGTATACTTTTGTTCATGGCATATCTAAAGAGATTTTTAATGGGGCATCCCTCAAAAAATGATCAGTTTGATTATAGCAAATAGAAATAGACAATTAATTGAGAAAAATGTTAGTATATATATTTAGTGTTGGGTAGTTTAATGGTGTTTTATGAGAAGTCAACTAAGTTTCAAAGTTTAAGCTCCAATCTTTATGTTACAAAATAAAGATTAAGTAAATATATGTCACATGGTAAGTCATAGCTAAGAAAAACTCATATAAGTCATAGCTAAGAATGGCAGAATTCTGGTAATGTCTGGTTAAATTTGGACCAGAATTTTAGTTGTACTCATACATGAAAATCATTTTCTATGAAATGCGAAATATGAAATGTGAAGTATTAAATATACTTCACAGAAATATACATAACATTTACTTGCCATGGAAAGCAAAATACTCTTTCTAGGTCTTACTGCTGATTGCTAACACTGAGCCTTTCAATAACTATGCCATGGAAAGAGGTGAAATAGCTCCACTATGTAGCCACATTTCACTGAGCCTGTCCCTATCATCTGTCTTGCCATGGCCCTTGTCAGGTCATAATTGAAACTGGCTTGTAAATATAACCCCCTCATACTGTCTGGGGAAACTTTTCAAAACAGAACCTGATCATTGTTGACACTGGATTTGGACCCAGCACCTATTCCTTTGTTCCGGGAGGGCACAACCCTCAGACTGACCACAACATCTGCCAGTCAATAATAGGCAAATTTACTGATACAGAGTAAGAACAGAAAGGCAACAATACAAACAATCAAACAATTCTATATCTACCAATCCTAGGGCTGTCATCAGAGTCAAAGTACATCTGATCAGGATGCAGGCTCCACTCTGAGCCTCTCTCTTTTGGGTGTCAGCAGTCTGGAGGTGGGATGCCGAGGCCCACAGCCCCCCTCCAGTGGGGTGGATGAGATGGGCTGCTGGTATGTGCCCTCTGTCCATGGTGGCCTTGGGGACCCTTCCTGGGGGATAGGGATGGGGACCCCTCTCAGGAAGGAGAAGGATGAGGACAACAAGGAGAGACAGGAGGGACAGACAAGACAAAGGGAAGGACCCTTTGTTAATTTCAAGTCTCTGCTTTTGTATTCTCCTTCTCCCTTGATGACTCCTGATGACTCTTCATCCATGGCTATCTCTGGTTGGTTGACTCTCTGTGGTCACACATCCACGTAGACTTCCAGGCCTTCTCCTAATTTGGGCTGTTCCCCCAAAACTAGGACTTAGGCCCCCCTGCTCTTGGAGGCATGGTTGCTGGTGTCACTTATCATGTGTTATGGGACAGTATGGTACATACTTTTTTGGTTCCCAGGCTGTCTCCTAGACTATGTGTCTTTCTTGGCCTTGTTGTATTAGACAACCTATCTGCCTTGAAGGCTGTGATCTCATGTTATGGCATGCCCCCCTTCATTCTCAGGCTGTCCATCCATTGGCCTTGCTGTGCTAGACTGCCCGTCTACTTCCAGGGCCATGAGAAGCTGTGTGTGCGTCTCCCAAGCTCTTTAGCAATTCATTTAACCCCTGCTGCCCATCTTGACCCCTTATAATGCATATACCTATATCTATAAGCCAATTCCCCCAAAACAGCACTTTAAATACTGTTTCTAAGCCAACAAACACGCTCAGTAGAATGATGGGCAGATACTGCATCCATCTTAGGAAGGTCAGTGAGACCTTTTTGAACATGCTTAGTGGGGGCAATGTTGATAGTTGGCAGCCCTGCTGGATGTGCCACACATACCTGTGGTAGGAAATATGATGCTAGCAAACAACTTCTCTAAGTACAGCGGAGTCCATTATATGTTCATTTCTCCCAGAAGCATTTGTGAACAGGGGACCAGTTTCCTGCCATGGAATTACCGCAGCAGGAAGCTTATGTGATCACTCTTTGTTTTTTATAGAGCAATAAGACCTGAAACCAGAGTCAAGGTGTCCAGGGATAGCTGTTTCCCCTTCATGGACTCAGAATACAGATTTAAACTTGGGGGTGGTCCTGCTTTGAGCAGGGAGTTGGACTAGATGACTTCCTGAGGTCCCTTCCAACCCTAATTTTCTATGAATATTAGGAGTTCTCCAGGACTGTGCACCTCTGGTTTATGGGATATCCTCCCCAGAGGAACAACATTATGTATATATTGTGGTTCTCAATGTTTTCTTTGTATATTTTTCACTTATTGTTATTGTTTTGCTGTTATTATAAAAGGCATTGACAACTTTAGATACTTTCTTTGTTAGTCACTGAGGCACATTAAATGAAAAGTGTCCAACAATAGGTGCTACTGGTCTATATACTAACTCAGAGAGGTGGTGTACTTTATTCTGCAAAACACTTATATAAAACATTTGGAACTGACATTGGGCTAAGTACAGACAGCCATAAAGCCTGAGGCTAAATCGATTCAATCTTTGCAGGTTAGTCTAAGCTGCACAGCTTGAACCAACAAGCAAGTGAACAGACATTCACTTTTGATTCCAGAAATGCAGCCATATGCCTGCAGTGGCCAAAGCAAAAGCTGGCAGGGCAAGGGGGTGTGGGGGTGTGGGGTGCTAGAGCACACCTCTCTGCTTACCTGGAGAAAACAGCTTGGGCCAAGGCTAACCTTCCCCGGGGGGGGGGGTCTGATACTACATCCATCCAGGTTTATCTTAAACTGCTTTCATAGACGACTGATAGCGGGTACACGGGGTGTATGGGAGTGCCTCCCCTGACGGGGGCCAGTGCCCCCCCACCAGTTGTCACTGATGCTGTCGCTAGGGCTGGTGCCCCTCTGACAGGGCTGCCACCATTGGCGGCTTCTTTGGGTTCCACCCCCGCCCCCCACCCCAGATTCAGGAGGCACTCAAGACTGATTTCAGCCATTTTGAAAGTGGTTTATGTACACTGAACTTCTGTTGTGTTACATATTTGAACTGGTTTCTGATCCCTTATATCAGTTTATGTGTAATTTCTGTCTCTAGTCTAGAAGGTACTGAACAGATATTAGGGGGAGATCTATACCACCAATGCGCTGTATCTGGGAATGACACCAAGACACACAGCCCACTGTTGACCCTTGGAAAAGATTAAGGGATCTGAGGGTTACTTTTGACAGACTCTTTTCTCAGTAAAGTGAGACTTGCAATGAAGTCAATAGAAAAGCAAACTTCATTAAAATTGTCAAATTATGAATATTGCTAACAAATAAAGAATAACGCAATATATATCTAGATACACCTTTACAATCCAAACAGAAATAAGCAGTCTTACAACTTAAAATCTCTACATCTTAAAATCCTAAGAATTTCTAAGTGGTGGCAACTCTGTCAGGGAGACATTACCCATATTTGGAGATTAAGTTCTAAGAAGTGTTGGATCTTCATTACTTCAACAGATGGGAAGTTCAGCAAGAGGAACATATCTCAGAATAGTGAGCCCCCCTGTATCCTCTTTCTCAAATAAGGTTTGCAATGTTATTTGATCAAAACAAGACAAATATGGTCAGAAATGAAATGTTTTTGTCTCATATTGTGGCCAGGCTGGAACACACTGATCTTCACTAATGATGCTGAGGTAGCCTTTCCTAGAATGTTCTGTCACCTGTGACTCAATTCCTTTTATGCTATTTGCTTTAGCCTCACTTATGCTAACTTGGCTTAATTTAATACAGCCAAAGATGTACTAAAGTCACTATAATGCAAGCTAACTGGATTCAAACTTAACACAAAGGCTTACATCAGCCATTCAGCATGTACCAAATCCCAGAAATGCAGCAATATAACTGCCCTTACAGCATACTACTGCTGCTCATCTCATTTTCCCACTACTGGCACTCTTTTCCCATGCTGCTGAATTCAGAAGCAGGGGCAGGGAACAGGGGGATGGGAAGAATTGGGTGAATAGCAGTGGCACTCACTACCTGGGTTCTGGAGCCATATGAAAACAAGTACTGTGGTCAGAGCCCATGTTAATCAGCTGGTGATCTCAGTGTGATCACAACATCTGCAGAGCTCTGGTAGGGGAGAGATCTCCCTGCACATGCAGTAACCACCCCACCCCCCAACACATCCCATGATCCTGGGTCTGCCTACAAGCATGCTCCTTGGAGTTCCTGAACTCCATCTCTGGTATGTTTCTTGGCATGTATTTAGGGCTGCTCTAAAGAGGCTTTACTGTTTCGTTTCCAGGATGTGTCTCGTGTAAAGCAGGAGCCAGTAGGCAAACAGTGCTGCATGGTGGTGCTCCTTAATATGGCACAGAGGTGGTGTCTTTATCAAATTTCAACTTTTTTCTCTTTAGCTGACATACCAAGTAGACATTTAAGAATGTCTCTACCTTTATGTCCAACCCCAAATAGCAAAGAGCAGCAGTCATTTTTCTCCTCATTTTGAGTGTATGTACCCTCTGAAATCAGCTGGAAATGCTGTTTGTATTTCTTTCACTCTTTCACGTTTTCCAATCAGTTTCGGATAGCTGAACTCTACCAAACCACATAATCTTAGCCTTCTCTCTTAGGCCACTTCCATACTTAAGTTTTTTGACACTAAGGGACCAGAGAGAGGACTCTCTTGGGCATGAGGCACAATAGTGGGTGGAGTGGGACAGCTACAGTCTCTGATAGGAAGGTACTAAATGGGGAGGACACCAAGGGATGTGGGGGACTCAACTGGGTGTTAGGAATGGTAGTGGGAGCAAGTAGGAATGGGAGGGAAGACAGGAAGATTTTTTTCTTGCTTATTTTTCTTTATGAAGGCAGTGAATGGGGGTTGGGAGGCGATGTTTGGTTGGGCAGGGGGCACACTCTTCCAGGTAAGAGGCAGGGAAGCGAGAGTGGGCAGCATGGATTGCTTTTGAATTTGGGGGTATTTGGTGGTGATTTATTTTCTATCTTAATATTTTATTTTGTTTTTATAAGTTATTTTGTCTTTTATGATAAGCTGTCCTTAGCTTTTTCAGGAAGGGCAGCATATATATCGAATGAATAAATAAATCATGTTTTTCTGATCACTTGGTATTAATTGTGCATTACAAATATAGCTAAGAAAAATATTAAATTTCTGAGAGATTCTTGATTTTTGACAAGCCTCACTGGTGACAGGAAAAAGCTGCATCTCAGATGACAGTCAGTGAGTGCATCTACACAAGATGCTGACTGCGCAGTAGCCAAACAATACTGCTCAGTAGTATGTCACAGCACTAACAGTGCTAATACACTACTGCACAGTTTTATTAGGCTATTGTGCAGTAGCATCACTTAAAACGCTTTCACTGGTATTACTGCATAGTAACTCTGGTTACCATGCATTTATTTAGTACTTGATCATACAAGTACTAAATAAATGCGCAGTAACCACTTCACAGTAGCATCTCATAGGTAAATACACCCAGCATGTCTTTTAACAACTAATTCCTATATAGTCCATGGAAAATAAATAGCAAGCCACTTGCAATTGTGCCATCTGGTGATTCCCAATAACATAACACTGGATGTGTCATGCAGCCAGAAATAAAACATCCATTAGAGTTTCCAGAAATTATAGATAATAGAGATTTTAAGATCATATAAACTTCTAGCACAAAAGATATTATACCCAACACATAATAATTCTGTTTGGGACCTCATTTTAAGAGAAAGACAAATTAATTACTGGGCTAAAAAAAGTGGTGATTCATGAGGGGCCAGTGACATGGCCTGACTACATTCAGTATAGACATATGGATGATAGTCCAAAATGTATATATATTAGCAGCACCATTAATACTGAAATCAATGAGATTGCAAATAGCTTAGTGTAATTTAAATGGTAATTTAATTTACTTATTGGTGTGGTTTGCACTGTATTTACTTACAGGTCACTAACGTACACGTTAAAAAGTTATCAGGCCTAGTACTGACCACTGCAAAATCCACTAGAAATACTCTTATTCCATCCATTTTACACACGCACACACACATACACACACACACACACACGCACACACACACACGTGTGTATATTTGATACTTCAAAGGCCCAATCTACATGTTACACTTAGGCTAAGTATAGATAGTCAAAAAACCAGAGGCTGAATTGGTTCAATCTTTGCAGGTTAGTCTAAACTGCGTAGATTGAACCAATAAGCAAGTGAATAGACATTCATTTTTAATTCCAGAAATGCAGCCATATGCCTTCAGTAGCTCAGGCTTGAATCTGGGGGGCACTAGAGCATGACTCCCTGCTCAGCTGGAGCAGACAGTTTGGGCCAGGGCTAGTCCAACCTCCTGGCAAGCGAGGGTTATGGGGTAGGTGCAAAGCATCCTGGGATGCTGAGGAACTGAGTTAACGTGAATCTGGAGGGGATCTGGGACAAAAGTTCAATAAAATGATTTAAACTAAATCAGTTAAGTCTGATACTACATCCATCCAGGCTAGTCTTAAACCAGTTTCAGACATTTTGAAAAAGGTTTATGTGCACTGAACTTCTGTTGTGTTACAGATTTGAACCAGTTTCCAATCAGTTGTACTGGTTTATGTGTAATTTTTGTCCCTAGCCTTGAGGTGTAATTAACCAGTTAATCACACTGTCCCAGGGACGCTAGGGTTAGAAGGGTACCCCGGGGCCGGACCAGGGGGGGAGTAACCACCTACTTACCCCACACAGAGCCCGGAGTGAGTAGGGACACGTGCACGGGGAGACCGCCAGTGTGGTTTGTGAGCCGCGCTTATATCCAGCTGGGGCCGGGCGACGCCGGCGGGAGACGCCGCCCGGCTGAGATAAAAGGCGGCCCCGGAAGCAGGGCCAGAAGGGAGGCGGGGGAAGCCCGCAGGGAACCCCGAGAGCTGGACCCATGCCAGCGAGGCACACACATCCAGCCCGGAGGGGCCAGCCGAGGCGGCGGCGCTAACTGGAGCAGCGCCCGG
>NW_005841894.1:2164464-2165865 GCF_000455745.1 Alligator sinensis
GGGGCCAGTGAGAACGGCCACTCGGGCTAGAGCAGCCCGAGAGCGCCTGATCGAGCGGAGGCGGGCACAACTTGGTGCATTGGCCGGGAACATGGAGGACCCCGATTTGGCTCCCTATGCCAACATGCAACCCGCGGCAGCAGGCCCCGCCAATGTCCTGGGGCAGAACCTGCAGGTTCTAGCTCAGATCCTGGACTCCCAACAGCAGATGATGGGTAGGCAACAAGATTGGCTTCGACATGGCCTAGCCTCCTTCAAGATGCCCAAAATGACCAAAGACGACGACCTGGAAGCTTACATCGAAGCCTTTGAGCGGCACGCCCTTATGACGGGGCTCGACCCAAGCTATTGGGCAAGCCAGTTGGGGGCCCTGGTCGTCGGGAAAGCCCAGGCCGCTTATCGGGCCCTCTCGAGAGAGGATGCCCAGGACTACGAGCTAGTAAAACAAGCCATCCTGTACAGGCTGGAAATAAACCCGGAGTACTACCGTCACCTGTTCCGGGCCAAAAAGGGGTCTGATGAGAAGCGGCCCAGAGTTTTGTTACAGCTACTGAGGGACCTGCTAGATAAGTGGGTGAGCCCAGCCGGACAGAACCGAGAGGCCCTGGCAGACCAAATTGTGCTCGAACAGTTCCAGAACGACCTGGAAGAGTGGGCACAACGTTGGGTCCAGCAACACTCCCCACGCACCTGCGATGAAGCCCTAAAGCTGGCGGAGGCATTCACGGTCTCAGAGGTCAGCTACCCTCGAGAGAAACGGAGCCCAGGGTACTCCCCGGGGAGCCCCAAAGAGCCAGAGTGCCGGAGGCCGCCAAGTCAGGGGGCTACCAGGGAATCCGTGTGCTTCCGGTGCGGGCGTAACGGCCATTTTTCTAGGGAATGCCCAAACCAAGCGGTGGAGTGCTGGATCCCTATCGACAAGTCAAGAACCTCGGCCAAGAAACAGAGGGGTCCGGAATCAGGAGAACCAATGGATTGTAGCTACGCGATTGGGGAGGAGAATGCGGCCTGGAGTCGCCCAGTCGTGAAGGCCTGGGTGGAGGGTCACCCAGTGCAAGCGACCCTGGATTCAGGGTGTGCCCAGTCCCTAGTGAGGGCGGATCTGGTAGGGCCTCAGGGCCGGCTGGGGGCCCGTCCCGTGAGGATAGCTTGTCTCCATGGGGAGTCCCGACTAGTTGAGCGCCAGTGGGTTCATCTCAGGGTGATTGAACATCAAGGAGAGCTCCTAGTTGGGGTCATACCGCGATTAGTGTGTGAGATGTTATTAGGGCGAGACTGGGTGCCCGTGTACGATGTCTTGAACAGGGTAAGGGACACTGAAGTAGCCCGCAGAAAGATCCAAGACTATGAAGGTTGGCTGGGCAAAACGCAGGAGGGGGAAGAATCGGAGGACGAGGCAAG
>NW_005841894.1:2166971-2169057 GCF_000455745.1 Alligator sinensis
GTGCTAGGGCACCAGCCACGGGGCCTGTTGCAGGTCTTGAGAGAGGATTGGGAACAGGAAAGAAGCTCCTCTCAAGAGCCACAAACATACCAGAGAGAGTTTCAGCAAAGGATTAAGATGGCCCAGGACCTCGCTCGCGAGAACATGAAGGAAGCCCAGGCCTGACAGAAGAGGAGGTATGATGAGCACACTCGGGAACGGGAATTCGAACCCGGCCAAAGGGTTCTAGTGCTGCTGGTGGACGTCTAGTGACGTCCACCAGTAAACTCTTGACCCAGTGGCAGGGGCCTTTCGAAATTCTCCGACGGGTGGGGCCGGTAGATTATGAGGTCCATAGGCCCGGCCACCGTCGGGAAAAGCAAATCTACCACGTGAACCTCCTACGGGAATGAAAGGAGCCCGAAGTGTGGGTGGCCTTTTCTGAAGCAGATAACGAGGACCTCGGACCCCAGGGTTTGAGGGGAGAAGCCCGTCCCGTCAAGGGGGGCCCCTTGGTCCAGATCAGGGAAGAGGTGGGCCCCGTACAAAGGAAGGAGGCCCACAATTTGGCAGAGGAATTCCGGGACGTATTCCAGGAGGAGCCTGGGTGGGTTCAGGACGCCTTTCATGCTATAAAACCCGCCCCGGGAGCAATAGTAAGGGAAAGGTGGCGACCCATCCCACACCACCTCTTGGAAGCCGTTCGTAAGGAAGTAGACTCAATGCTGAGGTTAGGGGTCATCCGGCCATCGAGAAGCCCCTGGAGGAGTCCCTTAGTACCAGTACATAAGCCTGACGGGTCATTGAGGCTTTGCGTAGACTATAGACGGTTGAATACCTTAGCGACGTTTGACGCATTCCCGATGCCTCATGTGGAGGAACTGGTCGAGAGAATAGGGGACGCCCAGTATATCTCAACCCTCGACCTCGCAAAGGGGTATTGGCAGATCCCAGTGGCCAAGAAAGATCAGCCAAAGACGGCATTTGGCACCCCATGGGGGCTGTACGAATTTGTCAGGATGCCCTTTGGGTTACACGGTGCCGCCGCGACGTTTCAGCGTCTGATGGATCAGATACTAGACCCACATGCCGAGTACGCCACGGCCTATATAGACGATATCGTCATATATACCCGAACGTGGGCACAGCACAAAAGGGCCCTCCGAGCCATCCTGTCGGAATTGAGACAGGCAGGGCTAACAGCCAACCCTCAAAAGTGCGCCCTCGCCCAGAAGGAAACGAAATACCTGGGGTTTCTGGTTGGCAGGGGTGTGATCAGACCATTGGCCGATAAGGTGGAGATTATTCGCAATTTTATGCCCCCGCAAAACTGCCGCCAACTCCGATCATTCCTGGGGCTCACCAATTATTATAGGCGGTTTGTACCCCACTTCTCAGTATTGTCCGCGCCTTTATCAGAGGCACTCAAAGGGCGGAAAACAGGGGTAGTCAGGTGGACAGAGGAGATGACACGGAGTTTCAAAAAGCTGAAACAAGCCCTCTGCGAGGAAGTGGTAATACACACTCCTGACTTCAGGAGACCCTTCGTTTTACAGACAGATGCCTCAGAGACCGCGCTGGGGGCCGTCTTAACCCAGGAGGACGGGGGCAGTGAGAGGCCCGTGGCGTACGCCAGTCGCAAGTTGTTGCCGGCGGAGAGAAGGTACTCCACCATAGAACGGGAATGCTTAGCCATACGGTGGGCGGTAGACTACTTCAGGTATTACCTGATGGGCAGGGAATTTAAATTGGTGACGGATCACGCTCCGCTAAGGTGGCTGAGTACGGCCAGGACCGATAACGCCCGAATAACACGGTGGGCCTTGGCGCTCCAACCCTATAAGTTTTGCATAATACACCGACCGGGGAAGGATAATACAGTGGCGGACTTCCTATCCAGGTGTGATGGGGAAGACCCGCCTGGGAGCAGAGATGACCAGCCAAACGGACAGTACAGCCTGACAGGTACGACTCAAAATGGGACCGAAGAAGCGCCCCAAGGCATCTTGAGGGGGGCGGGGTTGTGTCCCAGGGACGCGGGGGTTAGAAGGGTACCCCGGGGCCGGACCAGGGGGGGAGTAACCACCTACTTACCCCACACAGAGGC
>NW_005841894.1:2169566-2175158 GCF_000455745.1 Alligator sinensis
AAGTGACAGCCGGGCCGGCGGGGAGCTGGCAGCGGACTCGGCGAGGAGAAGATCGCCTGGGACAAGACTCCCAGGGAGAGGGAATCACGAGCCCAGAGAGTAGCCGCCCGGGGAAGTCGGTGGCCTTAGGCCTCCTGGTAGGTCAGTAGCCGGAAGGGGGGCCCATCGGTCAGGGCTTAGGCACCCGGGTTAGAGCCTGGGCTAGGCGAGATATATGAGTTGGAGTTTCAGTTTTAGTTTTAGTTTTAGCTCGGGCTTATTTCGGGGCTAGCACGTGGTTGTAGTGGTGCTAAGGTCTCGGGACCCCGGGTGGTTCAGGACCGAGAACGCGGCGGGGCCGCCAGAGAAAGGCCACTAGAAGACCAGCAGCAGCAGGTGGCGATTGGCCAGGGTGTAGGGGAGGTCGGAGCTCCGTGAATGCCCGCCGAAGGCACGACACCCCGGGAGGCGGCATCGAACGGATACCCCCACCACTGAAGTTACACTCAAAGTCGTGGCAGGCGAGATTAGGGGGCCTCCCGCCACCACCCGAGGCACCTCCCGGGGCTCTCTCACAAACTCGTGGCCAAGGAAAGCTGCCACCCGGGCTAGGGCAGCCCGAGAGTGCCTGGTTGAACGGAGGCGGGCCCACACACTTTAAGTGGTCACCTGGCCACACATTCAGTCAATTAATGGTGTGATAGAAAGAGGAATGAGCTACAAATTTATTCTAAAAAATATATGTAATAATTCTGTAGCTGCTCCTTATCACACCATTAACTGAACATGTGGCCAGGGTCCCCTTTGGCTGGGAGCTGTATCAGTTGATCAGAGCTCCTAGCTGGAGCTCCCAGGTCATGCTGGCTCCTAGCCCCCATGAGTGGGAACCCCATCAGCTGATGGAGCACCCAGCTGTGGGGACACCCCAGTGCCTGGGAAACCACAGCTGATACAATCTCCCAGCTGCAGAGGTGCTTCATCCATCCCTGTGGCTGAGAGATCATATCAGCTGTGGTGTCCCCGTGGCACCCCCATGGCTGGGACACTGCATCAGCTGCAGTCTCACTGTTATGGGGACCCCTGAGGTGGACCCGTGGCTGGAAGTCTGGGTCTGCTGAGGTGTTTTCCATTCATGAGAACTTGCTTCTTGCCAGTGCAGGGGCGAGGTGGTAATAAGGCCGGCAATAAAGTGCAATGGTATCTAATGTCCAATCACACAATCATGTCTCGTGCCATGCATGGGTAGCAAAACTAATATTTTTCTGATAAAATGTGTGGGTGCTACAAATATTAGTGGAATAATGAAAACAGTGGACAAGGCTGTTTGTTTTGCCCTTTCTTTTGCCTTTCTAAAACAAGGTGCGTATCTTGTTTGGGCCCTGTTTTATGCAAAGAAATGTGGCATATGGAAGCTGAAGCTATATGCAATCTGATTAGAAATAAGGCACTATTTTTGTTCCAGTTTGCCAAAGTCAGTTCCCACTGGAACAACCTACTAACATAAGTGACAGCCTCAACAATGTAATATCTTCAAATCAGGCCTGTAAAATGCTTAGATTAACACAGTGGTAATGGAATGAAATTGAAGAGCCTTTAATATACATGAAATTAGACTAGGTCAGGGGCTGGCAACTTTTTACTACCACTGGCCATATTGGTGACACAGCCTCCACCATGGACCACACCACTGAAATTCCCATGAATTACTAAATGCTACAAAGGGCACAGATAGCAAAAGGCAGATGGCAGGACCCTAGGGATGCCTCCCTTGCAGCAGAGAGAATAACCTAAACACAGCAGCAAAGACCTTGGGGACACTGCCTCTGCCACTATGGCTGGAACATGCTGCCAATCAACTCAGTTACTATGGGCTGGATTCAGACTATTCATGGCTTGGATCTGGCCCATGAGCAACAGGTTGCTGACACATGAACTAGGTAATCAAACAGCATTTCTTGCCTTAAACTCTATGGATCTTAATCAACTGCAACAAGAAGTTATAAACACCAAAAAAAGAAAAGTTTGCACTTACAGACTACAGTGGAGAAAGAATCATGAAACTTTCTTCTGTGTGTTTTTATAGGACTCTTTTCAGCTAATTTAAGAACTATACAGGAGGATAAATATTTCAATATAAAATTGTTTCTTTCATAAAAAATTTTCTTTGAATAATTTGGTTGTAATAGTAGAAGTTCCTGAATGAAGCCAGGGTTTTAATTGCACAAATCTCAGCTCTCTTCAGGACTGTAGCCTCAAAACAATCACATACATGTTTCTTAAAGACACTTATACAACTAACTTAGACACTTTTGTTAACTTATAACATGTTTTTATAAATTAATTAAAAGAATAATTTCCAGTCTTTTATTAAAATTAATATTGAACCTATAGTGCCATTTATTAAAATCCATGCAAAAGAAGTGGAAGTGTTTTTTCTGGAGCCCTAACAACCGTTGTAAATGTTTGTCTGCCATCTAGTGGAATATTTCATAATTTTAAATAATATTTGTAGTCCCCAATTTTCATTCTCTCCTTTTGTAATTTATCAACAAGCATCTTCAAAATATGGCAAATTAAAAAAAAATCAAGGTGAAAACCTCACTCAAAATGTGTAAAGTCTATGACAAATTAATGTTTACTGAAGTTTTGGTGGATAAAATCTCCAATATCATTTGAATGAAAAGGTGGGGCTTCATAGTCATCTTATTTAAATTATGCTGTATCTGTTAATTATCTGGGGATTTAAGTTACAAAAGATGAACATGTTGAAAAGTACAGGAGAGATAATCATATAAACTATTTTGTTTTTTCTATCTCTGAGATCTTCAGAAAAGATACTTTGGCATATTCAGACTTACCCACAAAGGCTAAACATGACACATGTTTCCAAGCATTCCAAGTGTTAAACTCTAAACCATTTATTTTCACAAGGACAATACAATTAGAAGTCATTAAATATGCATTGATTTAACAGAAGCAAGGATATGTCAGCTGGCATCCACACCAAATATGCCTCTCAATGCAACAAGGTTTACACAAGTGTATAATGGAGTGCTAGTGAGACACTAGGACTGGTCAGAAACTTTCCATCCAAACTGGACTACGGGTTTCCAAAGCTAAATGTTCATGAAATGTAACTCCTTATCATGAGAAACTAATTGCCTGAAAGCTGAAAAGTTTTGAATAACTCTCTCTGTCTCTCTCCAACAAAATTCTTTAATTGGGGAAAAGTTGTCAGAAAAAGATCATCCGGAGTGCTAAATTCATTGACTGGAACAGGAGTACATGGCCCTCAAATTAAATGAGACCCCATGATTTATGGCAGCAACACTTTGATTAAAAATATTTTAAATTTTGGTTCTAATATTATGGAGAAAGTGGGAAAAAATCTGTTTTGTGACTAGCTCTAGTGCATATTTTTTGCCACCTCTAGTAATAATGGCAGGAGATGAACAATCTGGTCCACCAAAGCCATTTGCTTGTATCCCTTTACTTGCCCACACTTAAAACAAACATAAGATGATTTACCATCTTATTATGAAGTTTGTTTAATAAATACCATAGAGAAAATCCTCTGATGAAAAATATTATGAAAAGTATCATTTGGGTAGCAAGCAGGGACATTCAGATAGTCTAAGAGCATTCATTTACTAGAGCAAATGATCTGGCTGACCTCAGCGTCACACAACAAGAAAAATGGAAGTGAACGAGTGCAACTGGGTTTGCATCATCTAACACATCACACAATGGGAGTAGTAAGATACAGAAGGAAAAAGCTAACCACAGCAGTGGCATCCAGAGTGGCAAACAATATAAATATGACAAGCCACAGCAGGCTCTTGGGAGGCTGGAACTGCATGTCCAAAATATCACAGAATGTGACATATTCCATGCTGATTTATACTCTGTACCATTTAACTAGTTTTAGTAAGGCTGCATGGGGTGCCAGTAAGTGCTGAATATAGTGTAAGACGATTAAAAATACAGTGGTAATTGAAAAGTTGTCCAGCTAGGGCAAACAACCAACCGGCCATTGACAGAAGCAGATTGGCAGGATTACTACTACTTTTTTCCCTATAGAGAAGAGCATAATTCTGGGTATCCTATGAACAATATTAGCCAGATTTACAGATTAAATGTGCAAGGGCACAGTTATTGTTGCAGCATGTAGAACTGACTACTTATGCATCTAATCTGCTAAGTCATTATTAAACTTAACCTGCCTTAACTCAGCTATATACAAGGGGTAAACTTGTACTAAACTAAAGAAAAAGGAAAATAGATTTAACAGGTAAGAATTAGTTTTAGCCCAGTGGTTCCTCATTTTTTTTTCACCGTGACCCCACTTTCAGTCAGCATGTGGTTCCACTTTGAGTCTAAACTTGACTTCTTTAATTTCTGATGGACTCATAACTCTACTCCTTGAGTGCCATGACTCTGTTTGGGGTTAACTCCCAGTATGAAAACTGATGTGTTAGCCCTTCATTCAAACTACAGCTTTCTAAAGTACTTTGAGAATCACAAAAGGAAGTATGATATATGTGTAAAATGGCTTTACTTCTTATCATTATTTAACTCCGCTAACATAAGTAGAACATGACTTTGTTACAAAATTCTAGTATACCAAATGATTACCAATAAGGAATATGGTGTATTTTCTTTGATTCCTTTTATCCCTATTTTCTTTGGCGAAAGAGAATAATATATTTGAAAGTTATCTCTACTGGAATAGCCACCCTACACACTGTAGGCAGGGTGTGTGTAGTATGGTGGGCCTCTAGGGTGGCCGTAAGCCCCTAGAGGACCCCCAAAATTCCTTTTTTGCCCTGCTTGCTCTGGGAACAGTCTCCCCATCACTCACCTGCCATGCCCTGATGTCTTTTATGTTTATAAAAGGGAGGCTACCCCAGGGCTTCCCAGACCTTGTCTTGTTTTAATAACCACCTGGTGACTGTGGTCCTTTGCCTTATGGGCTAAATGCATAGCTTTGTACCTTCCCTACATCATGCCCCATGCCTCACAGATGGCATCATCATGGATGTTCTCTGTTGCATGTCTACACTCATGCAGCCCTCCTCCCCCTCAGACCCTCGATCTCTCAAACAACCCTCCTCTGGTCCCTCAAACTGCTTGGTCTCTCACAAAGCCCTGCTTGAGTCTCCAGGTCCCTCAGTCCCTCATTCAGTCACTCTCTGGGCTGCCAGACCCCTCAGTCTCTCATTCAACTCCCCTTCAAACTGCAGAAGGGACCCATTCTGCATCCAGCCAGCTACTGCCCTAGAGCCTGAAGGGGAGAAATAAATAGCTCCACATCTCCATCCCCCGAGCAGTGCAGCTCCGCAGCCAGCGCTGCCTGACGGGGGCTGGTGAGAGGCGGCCGCTGCACTGCAGCCCCTCATCTGCCCACCTGCATGGCCCCAATCACTGTGGTGCCTGGCCACCCACACACGCAACCCCAGTGGCCTCAGCACTGCGAGCCCGGAGCGTGGGGTCCAGCAGACACTGGCTCCTGCTACCTTGCCCCACAGAGGTCACGCCAGGACCCCGCCTGCCAAGACCCCCTCCATGCTGGATTCACACGTGTTGCTGGGGACAGGAGGAGGCCGGCCAGGT
>NW_005841894.1:2175211-2200271 GCF_000455745.1 Alligator sinensis
GGCGGCAGAGCCCTGTGCAGCGCGGGCCTGCCCGGTGCAGGCAGGGGATAAATGCAGCTGAGTCCCTGCCGCTCTGGCTGTGCTCATCCTGTCCCGAGCAGCACATGGCTCTGCTGCCACTTCTGCTGGCCGGTGCAGACCCAGCCGGCCTCCTCCCATCCCCAGCAGCATGTGGGAAGCGGACCGCACCGGCCAGCAGAAGCGGCGGTAGAGCCGTGTGCTGCTCGGGATGGGACGGGACGAGCCCGGCCGGAGCAGCAGGGGCTCAGCTGCATTTACTCCTGCCTGCACTGGTCAGTCCTGAGCAGCACATGGCTCCACCGCCACTTTTGACTGGTGCTGACCTGGACGGCCTCCTCCCATCCCCAGCAGCACGTGGGAAGCCAGCTTCAGTTGCATGCTGCTGCAGATGGGACAGACCCGCCTGGTTCGGCACCAGCCAGCAGAGACAGTGGCGGAGCCGTGTACCACTCAGGACTGACCAGCGCAGGTAGGGAGAAAGTGCTGCTGAGCCCCTGCTGCTCCAGCTGGGCTCATCCTGTCCCGAGTGGCACATGGCTATTCCTTTTCCCACACGCACTGTGTCAGCAACGTCAAGCTGGCATGGTGTGTGTGGGAACCTTGTCCCTTCCCCAGCCCTTCAGCAGCCATTAGGAAGCTGCTGAGGGGCTGGGGGAGGGACAAGGGGTGGGAATGAAAGTAAACAGTGTTTACTTTCATTTCCCGTCGCAGCACTGCGGGCCTCAGAAAATGCCTTAGCGGGCCGCATGGCGGCCCACGGGCCGTATGTTGAACAAGCCTGCACTACACTATTCCTGCCCTTGCTGAGCAGCTGGATCCCTCTGGTTCCACTCTTTCTGGCCCCTTTCTGGGCCTCTGGACCCTCCTGATCCTGGTCTTGCCTGGACCCTACCTGGGCCTCTGAACTATTTGGTCCTGCTCTTCCTTGGCCCTTGCCTGGGCCTCTGGACCATCTGATCCTGCTCTTGCTTTTACATTGGGGTCAGCTCCCCTAGCCTTTCTCTGCCAAGGGGTAACCCACAAGGCATTGGGGGCTGGGGTTTTAGGGCACCCCAGACTTGATCTTCCCAGGGATTTGTCCCTGGTGGCATTTTCTAGGGGCTGCTGTACCATGGGTAGTCCCACCACCATGACCCCAAACTGCAGTAGGGTGCAGTTTTTTCATGCCCGGGACCAGCTTAGGCCCTGGCCTACATCCCCAGAGTCATGCTGTCCCTGTCCAACAACTGTGGCTACAAGCTCCTTGACTCCTTACTGATGTCACCTATCCGGGCTCCTGTGGCCCCAGCTCTCTATTTCTCAGCCCCTGATCTGTCTGGCTGTCATGCAGCTCAGCTCTCTCTCTAGGCTCAGCTCTCTTCTTCTTGGCTACCTCTGGCTGTGGCTCTTTTACTTCAGGGCCCCTGGTCTTGGTGTTGTTTTGGACCCTCCTCTACATCTGATGGCCCTGTCCCCGCCATCCTCATTCTGGGCCTCCACCACTTTCTCTCCTAGGCCCTCCTGCTTTTTAGACAGCCCTGGCTTGACCATCTTCACTCTGGGCTGCAGGCCCCTGATCCTCCTTCCTTTCTGGCACTGGTCCTTCCTGACTGCAGCCTCTCCTAGGCCCTGGACCCTGCCTGGGTCTCTAGGAACCTCCTCTAGCCCCTTGGTTCCTACCCAAACCTCCAGCCCTCCTGCTAGGGTAATGTTCTCTTAGCAGGCTCCAGATCTTACTTCTGCGCTTTTCTCAGGACCTGGGCTAATACCTGCCCTAAGTCCAACCCTCCTTCTGAGTCAGACAAGTCCCTCCTGAGTCAGGTGAGTTCCTTTACCAGGCCTAACTTCACCTGCTGACTTCCTGAGTCAGCTGTCTCCCTAATAGCCCCGTTCCACAGCTGCCACCAGCTTTGCAAGCTTCCTGACCAGTGTTGCCAAGTTCACTTATAATAAACAGAATCGGGCTTGTTTTTTTTTTTTTTAAGTAACTTTAATTTTTTGAGAGTTGCAGGTTGGGAAGCACCTCATTCCCTTCTCTTTGAAATGGGTTGGGCTTGTTTTTAAAAGCAGTGTCACTTTTTTTTTCTCCCAAGACTTGGCAACACTATGCCTGACCTCTTAAAGTGGCAGGGACCCCAAGTGCTCTGCCACAGTGTGCTACTATAATAGTTTGTACAACAAAGCACTGGAGTTCTTTCTTAATTTTGCATGTTCTTCAGAGATCCACTCACCGGGATTTCATTATCATCAGGCGAAAAAGCAGAGCAGGAAAAACTGATTATTTAGGCTGCAGGAGGTGGCTTGGTCATACTCACTTTTCAGGATTGAATTGTTCATTAATAGTGCATTTGCTACTGTCTTAGCTAGTCTACTTTTAATGTACCAAACACTGCTTCCCTTGGAAGACTATTTTACAATTTAAATCATCTTACTGACAGGATATTCACTCTAAATGTTCCTTTTCTTTATTTCATCCCATTATTTTTTCTTAACCTTTTAATGCTTTCCTATAATTGCATAGATTCACAGACTCTAAGGCCAGAAGGGACCACTAGGAACAACTAGTCTGACTTCCTTTATACATCAGCTGTAGAATTTTTTCCCCTAAAAGCTGGGTTAAAGCATATCTCTAAGGGGGGAAAATCATAAAGACACCATGTGGTAATGAGTCTGTGCCTCCCCTAGTAAGTTTTATCATCTTCACTTCTAGGAAGGTATTGCTTACCGAAATTCAACTTCTAGTCACTGGAAAATTGTCTGCCAGATTTAAAAAATCCCTCTATCACATTTCTTTCCAAGTAGGGGTAATTTTACATGCTGATTAAGTCACTTCTCAACATTCTCATTAACAGGGATCTGGGTTTTCTGTTTCCCACAGGAAAATGGAGAAAATCATGGATTCCCCATTTTTATCAGAGAAAACGCAGATTTCTCTTTTTAGCAGAGAAAACCGTGGATTCTCCACTTTTGCAAAGAGCTCTTGCAGGCTGGCACAGCTCCAGCCTGCAAGAGCTAATTGCAAAAAAGAAACCCCCCAGCCCTGCCTGGAGGGGGAGGGAGAGGGGGGAGGGTGGGGCCTGAGCCTCTGAGCCAGCCAAGGCTAGACTCAGAATCCGACTCACCCTTCGCCCCTGGAACATAGAGGTTAGTGGGGCTGTGGGTCAGGGCTTGGGAAGATGGCTGGGGGCTGAGGGAGTGTGGGTGCCACGTGTGAGCCCCTGCCCCACCCCGTGCCCTCATCCCTCACCGTGGCTGCAGAGCCAGCCACAGAACTGTGCTCTGGCCACATGTCAGCCACCTTCTCCTCCTCCCCTAGGCAGGCAGCAGGGCAGCATGTGTGCAGCCCGCACATGGCAGGCACCACCACACTGTGCCCCGCATCACTTGTCCACAAAGCCCCCCTGCAGAGGGGCACCACTGCCCTCACCCCCTGGCCCTGCTCCCAGCTGTGATGTGCTGCCTGCGGCTGGCAGCACCACCAACTCCCTTAGCCCGCAACCATCTTCCCCAGCCCTGCCCCACAGCCCCCAAGCCCCACTTACCTCTAGGATCCAGGGGTGAAGGGCATGGCTCCACAGTGGCACCACTTGCCCACAAAGCCCTCCCTCCCAACCTGCATGCAGCCGCCACCACCCCGCACCACCACAGAGCAATGCAGCTGGTTGCAGGGCATGCCGCTGCACGTAAGCCCCCCATTTTCCACCCCCAGCCGGACGGCACATGTGTGGCCCACACACGGTGGTTGCCACTGCACTGCCGCTGCTGCACCCTGTGCCACTTGCCCACAAAGCTGTACAGGTGGCCATGGGATGGTAGCGCAGGGTGCTGTGACAGAGTTGCAGTGGTGGCCTTCATGTGCGAACCTCCTGTTAGGCCAGCTGGCATGTGTGTGGCCCACAGAGTGAAACCCCTGCCCTCACCTCTTGGCCCTGCTCCTGGGAGTGGGCATAGGGGCACAACCCCCTTCTTAATCTGCCCCCGCTAGCACCTTCCCTTTCCCCTGCCCTGCCCCACCCCTTCCCCCCACACACACTTACCTGCTGGGGTGGGTGTCAGTGTTTGTATCTGCATGTCTGTGGGTCTAGGGGGCTGTTGCAAGGGGCACCAGGAGGGCTGTTGAGACTGTGGCATGGAGTGCAGGGCACCAGCAGCACTGGGGGGGGGCTGTGGGGGACCTTTAATTTTTATCACGGATTTTGCATTTTTAATTAGAGAATTTGCAATTTTTAATCAGAGAAAACCAGGATCCCTGCTCATCAATAAGCTGAATAAACTGAGTTCTTTATGTCTGTTTTCCTAGGATTAATTTCTTTGTTTCACTTTTGAATGTTGTCTTTCTGCATTCTTCTCGATCCAGCCAAACCAGGCACAGTAATAGTAATCTTACCTATAAGGTCTATAGAGGCAAATCAATTCTTTAATTGTGCTTCATATCTCTTGATTGATTGATTGATCTAGCTATCTAATCTATCTAATCTATTTATCTATCTATGGATATGAAGTACAAGTGGGAAATTGATTCCCTTATATGCTGTACAGCTACAGCTAAGAAATTTAGATAACACACAGTCATATATTTATGTATGACAATATACACACACCCAAGACATTATCATGAAATCCAAATAAGTACATAGATGCCTAAATTCAAAGACATGATCCAATAAAGCTGTAGTCACAGGTAGCCCAAGAGACACTTTCCTTTTTGATCTGAAAGTTGTTGAGGTACCTGCACTTCTACAGTATATACCCAAAACTAACTCAGACTGAATATTTTACTCCTGCATAAGCCCCATTGGGATCCAGTAACTAGGTGGAGCAGCACCCCATCCTCAGAAGGGCCTAATCCAATAGGAGTGATCTGAGCATACTGAATGTACACCCATAGCAATAGCAGAGAGTGACAAAAATGGTGAGGGGACTAGGGGACATGACTAATGAGGAAAGACTGGGGAACTGGGTTTATTTAGTCTAGAGAAGAGGAGGCTGAGAGGAGACTTAATAGCAGCCTTTAACTACCTGAAGGGGGTTCAAAAGAGGATGGAACTAGGTTATTCTCAGTGGTGGTAGATGACAGAACAAGGAGCAATGGTCTCAAGTTGCAGCAAGGTAAGTTTAGGTTAGATATTCACAAGAATTTTCTCACTAGGAGGGTAGTAAAACACTGGAACAAGTTACCCAGAGAGGTGGTGGAAGCTTCATCCTTTTGGGTTTTCAAAACTTGGCTAGACAAAGCTTTGGCTGGGATGATATAGTTGGTGCTGGTCCTGCTTTGAGCAGGGGGTTGGACTAGATGACCTCCTGAGGTCCCTTCCAGCCCTAATTTTCTATGATTCAATGATTCTAGGTTAAGGACTAAACAGAGCATCCTTGGCCATTTTCATTTAAAAACACAGGGGGACAATGTGCTGTTTTTCCATTTTTATATTATAGAAATCATAGAGAAATAAGGCTGGAAGGGCCTTCAAGAGATCACGTAGTCCAACCAGGGATCAAACCTCCAATCAAAGTGTTTTTAGCCCCATGCTGCAGCCAACTGTGCTAAAAGGCTACACAGCTGAACTGAACAGCCACAAGTTTATAGCCTGGTGATTATAAAAACACTTCTCCAGTAAGGGGGAGGCCTGAGTTCAATGCCTTCCTGAAGTTTGAGGGAATTCAAATCCACATGCTACATTTTTCAGAAGAGATCCTAATCACTAGGGTACAGGTTAACTCTTCTTTGGATCTAGGCCTAGACCAGAGGTTGGCAACGTACAGTTTATGAGTTGAATCTGGCCTGCAGAGCCAAAGGGCTTTGCTTCTGTCTGTGCTCATGCTGGGACTGGGCAAGGAGGAGCTGCACTGGGACTGGGCCACTGGAAGCTGCACCTGCACGCAGCTGGGGAACTGGGTTCCTGCATGACTGCCTCTTGTCCCCACCCTCTGCTACCCAGCTGCAGTAAGGGCACAGTTTCCAGCCAGTGGGAACTGATCCAGGGCTGAACAGCTTCCAGCTGGGCCGAGTGGGGAGAAGCAGCAGCAGTGTGGCTGCAGCTGCCTGGTCCTGGCACAGCTCCTCACCAACTGCAGCTGGGGGACAGGGACAAGGAAAAGTGACAGCAGAAGCATGGGTAACAGATCCCAGCTGCCCAGCCACAGTGCATCCTCCAGCTGGAAGCTGTGCTTGTGCCCCAACTGGGGGGTGAAGGACCAGGAAAAGCAGCCTTGGTATCAGCACAGCCCCCAGCTGCCTGGACCTGGCATGGGTGTAGGTAAATCCTCCTCACTGCTGATTTGCCCCCAAAGCCATCCAGCCTGTGTTGGACTGGAACCAGATTGTTCTGGACCATCCCTTGAAAAGATTGCCAGCCCCTGGCCTAGATGTTTTAGACTTAGCATTTACCTATAGGCCATATTGAGGCATTTACCTACAGGCCATATCTAAGATGGCCTCTAAACCCTTCTCTTATTCTTCTTTCCAAGACAGAGTTGCCCATACTGAAAGGATAATCTACATTCCTGTTTCTCAGATATATTACCTTGCATTTAACCTCATTAAATATATGACTTGAACTGTGACCACTTAACCAGGTGATTCAGAAGACTGATCTGTTCTCTTGTTTATTAACTTACTGATCTTTGTGACATCTGAAAATTTAACTCAGAAGTTAAATTTATATCTATATAATACATATAATCTATAGTCTATAGATCTATATAGATTTAATCTATATTCTATAGATATAATCTATATTTCCAAAAGCTATAGTACTTATGACTAACAACCACAATTGAAATGTGCCCTGTTAAATCCATATAAAACAAGTATTTAATCAAAATGTCATATGGTACCAAGTCAAATGCTCTGGAGAAATCCGAATATTTGTATCAACATAATTGCCTTTCATAACTAGACCCCATAACTTTGTCAAAAAAATTTAACAGGTTTGTTGTGAAATTGCTGACTGGCATCAATTGCATTTTTAACCTTTAAGTCTTCATTGATAGAGTTCCACATTCATTGTTCTGTTTTTAATCCAGAATTGACCTCAGACCAACTTGGACTATAGTTTCCTTGTTCATCCCTTCCACCCTTTTTAATCCTTGAAATTACATTATTAGCCCTCCAATCAGTTGAAATATTCAGTTTTGCAACATATGGTAAAAAATAATATTACTGGTTCAGATAACTCTTCAGCTAGTTCATTTAAATCTTCTAGCTGTACATTATCTGGGCCTGCTGATGTGAAAATGTTTAATTTTTAGTAGATGCTATCTCATACCCTTCTTGTTACAGTAAACTTTCTATACTATGTAAAACATATAGCATACATCCTTGGAGACAAGCTCTTGTTTTTTTCCATATATAGAACAGAAATAGCTATTGGACATTTTTGCCTTTACTGTCTCATTATACTGTATTGGTCATGGAACTATGCATTCATTTTGCCCCTTATTATATAGATATAGATATATATATCTATATCTATATATATATATGTTTTCTCATTGTCTTAAATAGCGGCCTGTTGGATGCTGATACTTTCTTGAAAACTTTAGCATCCTTTATAGTCACATGCATGTAACTTGTAACCTATATTTGTTGCCTTTATCTTTCCCTTATATCTAGTCTTTGTACAGAGTTTTCATCATCACTCTCACATCTCCTTTTAACCATGATTTATCTTTTTTTTTTATTTGAGCTAAACTTTTTGCGTGTTAACGTTTCATGGCCTTTTATCAGTTTGGTCATCCAGTAAAATGTCCTTGACCAATTGCCTGTTTTCATGAACTTTTCTTAATTTACATATGTGCTTCCAGTAAATGATACTAATTGCTTTAAGCTTTAGGAAACTGTACCTTTTATAGTTTGGGCTCACTCAAAAGCAGATATTTCAGCACCTAGAGAACTCTACTGATTGATAAGTCAATGTTTCTGGATATTTGGCACCTCAAAGATTAGGTAGCAGTTGAGCAGAAATTTGGGGGCCTACATTAGATGCAGTCACTTATAGGTAAGGTGTAGTGCCTAAGTCCTCTTGTGGAACTTTCCTGTGGCTCCTGGAGTTTATATATAAACCATTAAAATGATGATTCTGTATGGTTCCCCTTTCTTGGATTTCTCTTGTACTTGACAGCTCATGTGCTTTTTTAACTTGATTGCCTTGTTACACTCCTTCCACAGAATGCTCTTAAGCCAAGAACAGAGTGTGTCAATTTACTGCCCTTGTACTACAGTTGCTGCAGACAGGGCCAAAACGGGACCATGAAATTAATTCTTTAATCTTTCATTGTGAGTTAACTCCCAGGCATGTCTGATAATTTTGTTTCACTTCTCTGAATTCCCTCCAGTCTGCCTATGAACAACAAAGCAAAACAGAAATAAATAAATAACACTTCACCCGAACCAAACTAAAACTAAAAAACTTTCTGGCATTAGGAGCTCCAGCACTTATGTTTCTCTCCCAGGAACCTGATATTTTAATGTTTCTCAGAAACACAGAATCTCCATCTTCTGCAATGCCTGGTACTTGGGGCTTAATGCATCAACAGCTTACTTTATGGTTGGGATTGGATTTACAACCTCCTGACCAGAAAGAAGCCTGTATCTATCTTTCAGATGTCCCAGTAGCCAATACCTTTATCCCAGCACCTGAATAGGCATTTATTTTGCCATGAATTATTTCCTCTTGTAACAAAATGAAGGTTTCCTATTAATTTGAATTATTAGCACTAAATGCTAAAACACTTTGGACACTTGTGATATATTTGATACTGAAGAAGATACTCAGTGGATGTATCTGAAAAAAATGTAGCATCACTACATTTAGCTCACACTTTATCAACAAATTAGGGATGCTGCTTATCTTTCCAAGATTTATATCCAAGACACACACTTGCATTTATAAAAGGTCAACAATAAAAATAAAAACAAAAGGCTGAGAGCTTGAATAGCTCCCGATTTTTCTTTTTTTAGTTTCATTTTTTTCCAATTTTTAAAAAAGTGAAACATGAAAATGTTACCTTTGGACCCAGATTTCATTATGAATTGTTTATATATTAAACAATATATATATTATATTATTATATTATATATATTGTTTAAAATAAAATTGTAATAAGTACATATGTGCCTATGTACATTTAGAAGTTCGTTATTTAAACTTCATTTAGAAGTTCATTATTTAAACTTAGGCTGTATCTACCTGTGCAGCTCTACTAGGCCACAGGAAAATAATAAATTTTGCAGCAGGTTAGTACTTGGAAATACAAGTACTATCCTGCTGTGAAGTTTTTTTGTGCATAGTAATACACACATTGGAGCACCCTCACGTCCCAGCCAGCGCCTCTGCAGTACATTGAGCCAGGTAAGAACAGCTCCAGGCTGGCAGACTGGTCCCCGTCCCCCAAGTCCCTTTTAGCCAGGACTGCTCTGACCCAGATCAACCTGCTGTGGTCCTGGGCGCATGTTCAAAATGTGTGTCCAGGAGCAATAAATTCCAGTGTGATATGTGCCAGAGTTTATTGCTGTGAATTAGTGGCACGTGTAGACATGCCCACATTCTAGCAGCTTGTATCAATATCATTTGATACTACTGCAATTGCTATGTTTACCTTTACCCCTATAGTAAAATTCTTGCTAAATGGATCCATGGAAGTACTGCCTGAGCATCCCATCCTGTAGACTTACTGTTGATCTCTATTCACTGCATAAAGTTAGGCATGTACATAACATTTCAGTTCTGGGATGTTAAAAGAACTTCAACTGGCTGCTCAGCCCTAGTTGGTTCAAACTAGCTGTGGAGAGTGTAAGAGCACAGACTTGTGAGGGTTTAATATACTGAAAGGTGATTTGGATCGCAAATATAACAAGAGCCATTCAAACTCTTGTGTTTGAAGGTATAGAAAGATGTACACCTGGTAAATTCAAAGAGGGAGAGAGAGCTGTCCACCTAGAACATGCAGGAGCTCTCTTACATTTTAAGTTTCATATATGCAAGCCAGGAACTACATCAACGAAATAAAACAGCTCCAGCTTTAACCCTGGATGAATATTTGTGGTGGTTCCATTGAACAGGGGAATAAAATGCAAACGGATGCTACAAAGTGTGTTTTGGAAGGGGTACCATATTATAAGCACGTGTAGCGACTTCAGCATAATACAGCAACCTATAGTCCATGGGCCAAATCTGGCTCAAAATGACCAACCTGGCTATGGGTGGCATGGGGGATTGGGCAGCACAAAGCTGCCCTGTGCAACCTGTCCCCTCTTCAGCACTCGCCTCTGCAGCCCTTCCTGCTGCTCTCACCTAACTGTAGAAGGGCCAAGTGTATGCAGTAAGGATAACCAGACAGCTTGATTTTGGAGGGTAAGGGGGCACAGGAAAGGCAGTGAGGAGAGATTAGAGATTAGCCTGTGGCTGGTCACAGGGAGCTATGTTGCAAGCTCCAGCCTGTGGGGGCAAAAGGTTCCCAAACCCTAGTGCAGGGGTGTCCAACCTTTTTGAACGTGGGTCCGGATCATGAACTTTTTATCACCCAGTGGGCCAGCGAGCCATATTCAAAGACCTCACAGGAAGCGGTATCACATCAGGAAGTGATGTCAGGTGACCTTTGACACCAATGAAGTTGCAGGAAGTGACAATGAAATGGGTCTGGAAATGTGGTTTAAAATCCAAAATAAAAACAATATAAAAGCAAGAATGAAATAATACCAAACACTTGAGTAAAATAAACACTTTCGCTTCTACTTACCTCTCAATGAATGAAAGAAGCATAATGCAAGTCGACAGATCAAATGTGGAAAAGATATCAGCCAGAGTGGAAGCTAATCAAAGCTACAAAATATGGGCATTTTTTAGAATAATCTTCAAGATTTACTTTTATTGCATTAATAACTTGTTAGTAACACATCTTTAACAAGTAGTAACAAGTTGAACCCTCAATCCCCCACAAAGAAACAGAAGCAAACACAACCCAAACACTGGACAGTATTTTTACAAAGATTTTTACCAGCTGGTCAGGGGGGAAAAGTGTAGCTGCCTCCCTCCCACATGCCCTGCTTCTTGGGAACAGTAGCGAGCAGACAGTACCAGCCGGGCTGATGATGTAAAGAACTTCCAGTGCTGCTGTGGCTATTTGTTTTTATTCCTCCTGAGAACGAGTAGGGGGTTTTGGGATGTGAATCTCCCCCTCCCCCCCTCACCTCTCAAGCCTGCCCGGAAGACACAGGGGCATGTGCCAGCAGGTAAATCAGGTGGCAGGGAGATCCCTAGCAGGTGGCTGGGGAAGGAGAGAGGTGGGGAAGCACGGTGCAGGCAAGGAATCAGGTATGGCAGAGCTGGCAGGGAAAGGAAACTTCTGCCTGCTGCTACCGCCGCTTCCTTATGCCGCAGTGGCTGCTCATCCTGGGAATCAAGTGACAAGAGCCAGCAACAGCCTTCTGTCCCAGCCCAGATGCTCCCCCCCACCCCAGCAGCTCAGCCGGGTACGGAGCAGAGTGGGGCAGGGCGAGTTGCTGCCATGTGCAGGAGCCCCAGTCTGGGCTCGTCCTCCCAGCTGCAGCCTCCCCAGGATGTGCGGGAAAGGTGCCCTCTGCTCTGCAGCTGTCTGTCTCGCTGCCCAGGCAGCCACGTGTGCCCGTGCCACCCCCCGCTCCCACCTTGACCCCGCACAGCTCTGCCACTGAGCTCTGGCGCCATGCCACCGCCGCCTGCTTTCAAGGATGCCCGGTAAGTTGTCCGGGCACCAGACTGCTAGTCTGAATACCTGGTACCTGTGCTAGGCTGTAGATATAGCTATTAGAATCTACATAGTGCTTTGGAAATGAAAAGGTATAAATATATTGTCACTAAGCACCATCCATCATTCAAATTGGGTTTTTGAACACATAAATGAGAGTCATTCAGACAATGATGTATTTTTACTTGTAGAAGAAAATAATGTGTATTGTTCCTATCAATTAAGATTATTCTTACACTGCATTTATAAATGTTTTGTTTATGAAAAGAATGCCAAGGGTACAATGATTAAAATCTGTTATTTATTGCTTCAAAGTAATTAAACTTCTGTTATGTTATAGGTAAACCTGGAGGTATATAAAGATGAGGTGGATATTATATGAGGGACTGTGAGGTTATTTAATTCCCAGGCTGATAGGAAGCAGAATAATAACTGGCCACACCACTGGATAGCACCCATCTTGTACACACATTAACAGTTCCATCAGAACTGGTTCTATTTTTTTGGTGAAAAGCTTGCACAGTGTAGCCATAGGGTAGCACCATTCTCAAATTTAACTTTTGCAGGAACTATGTTCACCTGTTAAATTTACACATGTCAATGCCTACATCCTGAGTAGCTCATTAGACGTCATCCTGTTATAAGAAGTTTGGTAGGGCTGTTTGAAACAGAAACATCAGTGTCTTTCCATTAAATGTTTATATACAAAAAGAATGAAAGGCAAATGTGTAAAAATCAAATCCAGAAAAATAATTAAAAAACAAATTTTGCTCAGAGGACACGCTCAAATACACAGCCCAAACCAACACTCAGCAAGCCAAACACAGACAACCCCGGATCACTTATCTCCCAGGAGCGTGATCTGGTGCCTGGCTCCTCTTCCTCCTGTTGCTCTCAGCAAACTGCTCTGTGTCTTATTTCTACTTTGTACATGGGTGAGTGCATGGGGTGTGAGTGAGAGAGAAAGGAAAATGTGTGACTGTATAATTCATATTATTTTCACAAAACACCATGCATTGAGTATCTCGGCAGCTCTGAAAGAAAGATACCAGTAGTCGTTTTGTACTTTTAACCAAAGAGAAAGGAGCCACAGACTAATCTCGCTTCAGTGACTGATGTTTCACTACAGCTTTTGCAAGAGGAAATGGTGTTGTTCATAGAAAAAGATGGCCATGATCTCTGATCACTTTTTCCTATGAGAGAAAAATGAGGTGGTCCTCAGGGAAGTTGGCCACCCCAGCTTCTATGGCTATGAAACTGAGTGGAAAAATGGCAGGAAGTGGCATGTCAACATTATAGGCAAGTTCTTCAACTTCATTATTTATTTTTTTTATTTTACATACTTCTGTAAATTGATTTAACATTACACAGTTAGGAAGGCAGACAACTGTTAATTTACTGTGTTTTTCCCCCTGAATTCTTATCTGTATTTTCAGTATTTTGACATTTTTCATTAGCGTTTAATAACATACTAAGGACATTTTCTTATAGTAATATTTTGAAAGCATACTTTTGTAATATACATACCTTAGGAACTCCAAAGTTCTTTAAGAAAAGAAAATAATATTTTCAGTTACAATTTCTATTTTTAGGGGAAAATATTCAAGTCAGAACTGAACTAAATTACAAAGGTCTCATTCAAATAAAGATGTTGTTATGTCAACTAACTCTGATACTACTAATATTCCAGGATAACGAA
Organism: Alligator sinensis; assembly: GCF_000455745.1. Taxonomy (NCBI): domain Eukaryota; kingdom Metazoa; phylum Chordata; order Crocodylia; family Alligatoridae; genus Alligator; species Alligator sinensis. The sequence continues at coordinate 2,188,635 of NW_005841894.1, forward strand.
CACACATAAGCAAAGTTAAATTTCCCAAGTCTTATATTAAAATAGTTTATTCCATACATTTAAAACATAAAAAACAAAAGGTTTATGTAACCCAGGCAACTGGAAGCAAACATTAAATTATGCAAATTACTATTAAAACAAACATGTTTTCCTTTTTTCCATGTTTTTATGCAGCAGTTGAAAAAACAAAAAAAGTCTGCTTAATGCATGTGACCTAAATGATTTATTTTGATTGTACAGCATATAAGCTTTCATATTTTCAAGAAATCAAGTTTCCCCCTCCCCCCCGCCATGCCTCCAGATTGCAAAAATAACACTGCATTGCTGTACTTTTGGAAGGCTTTCTTCCTGACTCTGTAGACAATTTGAAACAATAAACCATAGAATAATCTACTGCATCCTACTCATTTCAATGGGAATACTCTAAATTCTTCTTCATAAGGACTAACTGTTTCACAGTTGGTCAGTTTAACAGATAAAACGAGAAAGGTGCAGGAATTGATGACAGAAGAACTGGTGACACAAAGATACAAGAAAAGAAAAAAAAAAGAGAGGGATAAAGGGTAAAACCAGTGTGATAACAGTAAATGTTCTACTTTGAAGGGAGTACATAGTTCCAAATGTATAGCACAATCTTCTTACCATGTTTAAAGATGGTATTTGGCCTTCTCCAAATGCAACTCCGGTATACTTAGACTAACTAGGATGAAGGTAACACTATTTACATTTTAAAGGTTTGCCAAGGTTGGAATTATGAATCTAATTAAATAAAGCAGCAATGAAATCAATACAATACTCAGTATAAAACTATATATTCCATAGCTGTTTTGTGACTGAATTCAGCTCATTCACAATTTTTAAATAAGAAATTATGCAGTTGACAAAATGAATTAGTGATATGCCAAATAATTGGCTTTACGTACATTAAATTTCATTTTGAAAGTGAAGTGAAAATAATTTTTCACTGTTGTATAGTTAACAGGAAACTTGGGAATATGTTTAAATTACAGTTTATTAATTAAAAAGCACACATGAAGTAATATTTTAAAATTTCAGACCAGTGCAAAATAAACCATCTAAACTGTAATGCACAAGTCATTCAACATTAGTATTTGTAATAGAAAAGTTAACAAGTCATACATAATATATTAACATAGATGAAGTTTCTATACATTTTCTGCTGCGTTCAGTGATCGTACACTACTTGACTGTTTATAAAATGAAGCCTCCAATTTATAAGGAACACGTGTAAGTTGTATTATTTCCAAACACTACTAGTAAAAAGAAAAAAGGAAAGTGGTAAGTAATGAGGAACCATGAGATAATCCCATCAATAGCCATTTCTAAACTCCTCATGATGTTTACATTTTTGTATCTCATTCTTTTCCTTTTAAAAAAGATTACAGGAATGTTCCAAAACCTTCAGATACAGAAAAAAATTAGTGTGTTTCTGAACAGCAGCCAGTCTTCAAATCCTCTGCTAACTCTAGAGCTTGACATTTCTCTCATCAGCAGATATTCACACATGAAGTCAACTTGTCATATTTTCAGCAGCCTAGAAAGAGAAGCACTATTTATTATAATGAAACCACTAAAATAGGTACCAAGGGATAAAGATTAGCTGTACCAAATATAGTCATTTTTTGCAACTACTTTTACTTGGTCAAGAGTGCTTGGATAGCTTAAAGATGCTCATAAATCTTTTGATATATAATTTTAATATGCTGCCAAATGATTCTTTAATAAATTACTTTTGTTTTCAAAATGTTTTTGATTTTCAATATTCCCTATTAACTTAGTAATCACTTGACAAATTTTAACATAGTGAGGTCAGGTGAGAAGCTCTCTCAATGAACTGTATTTTCAACTTATTACCTGTGCACGTTAGGCTAAACATAAAGGTAACATTAGGTTACATGATACCATATTTACCTGAATCCAAAGCTACCATATATTTAAGGTGAAACCCCCACCTACCCTCAGTAGTCAGTCTATACACGGAAAATTATAAGTGTTATAATCTTCCATGCACAGAATCTAATTATTGGAGGGTAGTCTTAAATTCATCCACCCAAAGTAGCGGTTGGGGGGCAAAGGGCCAGACCCCTGCTCCTTGCTTCCCTTGCCTGTGCTGTGCTTGCCCCATGTGCCATTTGCTCTCTGATCCCCTGCTGTTTGCCCTCCCTTGCCACTCAAGCCCCCATTGCCTGACCTTTGCCCCCTGCAACCTTGTCTGTACCAATTCCCATGCCTATCCAGGACTATCCCCACTGCCTCCCTTCCTCCACCCCTTGCAATCCCCATGCTTGACCCCCTTCCACCTGCCCCCACACTGTTTGCACCCCTCCCCGTTAGGGTAGCTTATCACATTTAGCTTTACTTGAACCTGCTTAAGAGGTGAATTATAGTTTTATTCAAACTTTTCTTTTATATTCAGCCTTATTTAACCACTGCTTAAGTTTTTGTATAGCTGCATTATTATTTGAACATTTTTTTTTTCATTTTGCTTGCGTCTACACATCAGCTATCCTTGAGCTCGCTTTCACAGACAGCTTATGTTCCAGTGTCACCAACACACGCATGTGAAATGTAGGCCCTTTTATGAGTTCAAATTAACTGACACTCAACTGAATCAGAGGGACAATGTGACTGGATATGTTAAATGAAAGGTGATAAGGGGGGACCAATTGGACAGTGCCCAACTGTAGAGCCCTTGGAGTTTCTGGAGTTGATGGACACACAAAATCAGGAGTCTGGGGAATGCCCAAATTAAGATGTGTGCATGTGATGTTGAAACAAAGAAATATGCTGACAAGATAAAAACATGAACAGTATGATGATCACAGGGAAACCAACCCACAGTACCTGGAAAAGAAGAGTCAGAGGAATAAAGTTAAAGAAAAAGCATAAAAGGGGGGAACATGGAAGTTGTGTGTGTCTCGCCATTCAACATCTGGACTGAAAAAACAGCCATTACCTATAGATGAAAGAGCTGTGTGAAAAGGCTATATTTCGTTTCGGTTTTGGCCGTTTCGGAGGACAGTGATTCGTTTTGGTGTTTTGAATCACTGTTCCACTTCAATTTGGACGAATCTGTTTTGGAATTTCGATGCTGTTTCGGATATTTGGATTGGCCGGGGAGAGGTAGGCACAGCCAGACAGCTGCAGGTTCTCCCGAGGCTCCTCTGGTTGTGCCTGCCTCTGCCCTGGTGTGGGGAGCCACAGGAGAAGCCCTCGTGGCTGCCCTGCTCAGCCCCATCCCCCACCCCAGCCTTCTGGCACTTTAAAAGGAGGGCTGCGGGGCTGTGCCGGACAATTTCCAGGGGGCGCCTCCAAAACATTTCTGACACGTTTCAGAAGGTTTCATTTAGTTTCAAAGATGTTTTGGAGCCTTCAGTTTCATTTTGGATTGGGTGTTTTCGTGAGCCAAAACACCTCCGAAATGAAATAGCTGCTGAAATTTTGCACAGCCCTAATATACGACCACCTCTACTTTCAGGAACTGATTGGCCACCTTTTCTGTGAAGTCAAGTAACACCTGGGATTAGGTGAGACAATTCAACTAAGTGTTTTTTTCTCTATGTAGAAACTATTAATACACTTAGTATGTTAATAAAGTTAGATTTTAGTTCAATTGAATGATGCGAGGTGTATTCCGTGTTCACTATGGGTTGATTATGCTTTAGCAATCCTTTTGTGCCTTGGGCACATAACATCCCCAATTCCTTACCTCTGGCTGTGGGGCTGTCAGCAGCAGCAATGGTCCTTGCCTGGCCAGGGAGAAGCAGCAGTGGCAGCTCTAGGTCTAGGCAGGTCAGGCCCATAAGGGTCGGAGCCAGAGCTGAATTCTAAACAACTAGGAGAACAGGAGAAAGCTGTGCAGTCTCCCCCATGCATACCTCCTCTTCGCTGCAACGCAGCTCCAGCTTGGCCTCAAGTCAGAGGCTGCGCTACCATCTTTCCTTGCTTTCCCCTCCCCACCACTGGTGATTGGCAAAAAAACACCTTCATCTTGGATTTGAGTACATACAGTACTTATGGCTCAGAGTGACAAGATCACACCCTCTTGTCATATATAAAGAAAGAACAGAACAGTTTGTGTACAATTATGCACACCTGCTCTCTTCCACATTTGATGAAATACATAGAAAGTATGCTTTTCTGCTTTGTTACAGTTTAATACCAAAGTCCAAAGTTTCATTTACACAAATTTGGGACAGTGGATTCATGATGCAGTTAAAAAAAAAAACAAAAGGAAAATCTCTGACCACATGAAGGTGCAAAGCAAACATTTTGCCAAGATTATATTTGGGTTTTGTATTGAAATTGTCCTTCCAAATAAATAACCTACATGTACAGTGGATTCAATCACATAATATTTTCTGCTCTTACAAAATGGCTCTGAAGCTCAAATAGGATAGTTAAACTATTTAGAATATTCACTGTATAGTCTCTTTAAAATAATGTTTTTGCTGACCATATAAAGGAGGGTTGTCCAACTGGCAGTCCCTGGGCCTATTCGGCCACAGCTAGTCCTACAACTTTGGCCATGGGCTCCAGGTTCCCCTTGCCTCACTCAGCTTTTGTTTTCTTTTTCTGTCCCGGGGGGTGGTGTGGCGCAGCCTATGGTGCTGTGGGAGCTGCAGTGTGGTGCAGCAAGGGAGCTGGGGTGAGGGCCACCCACACACAGTGCACTGGTGGTGGTGGGGATGCCACCAACGAGTTGGCTCACACTAGTGTGGTCCTGAGCTGCTTAGAGGTTGAACAGTTCTGATCTAAAATATACTTTGGTTTTAGGATAGTTTCATATGAAAAAGGATCATAGACAGTGTAAAAGAACATTATAAAAATTATAGCCTTTTCTTAGATTTTTAAATGAACTTTGTATAATATTACTTAAAAAGTAAGTTCTTCCTCAATTAAGAGTAACTAACCTAGATATAGAGCTGAAGTAGTGAGGTCGCCAAATTTACACATGACACAAAATTATTCTAAGTGGTAAAGACCAAAGCAGCTTGTGAGGAACTACAGAAGGATCTGGCACTACTGAGTGAATAGGTAACTAAATAGCAGATGAAATTCAAAGTAGATAAATGTAAAATGATGCACATGGACAAAAATAACCCAGACATATCTATATTACAGTGGGCTCAACATTAGCTGTTACCACACAGAAAAGAGATCTGGGAGTCACTGTGGACAGTTCACTAAAAACATCAGCTCAGTGCTCAGCAGCCATCAAAATAATACCTAACATTGTTTGACATTAAGACAGGAACTGTATACAAAACAGAAAGTATCAACATGTCACTTTATAAATCCATGGAGCATCCACACCTTGTATATAGTGCTCAGTTCTGGTTCCCACACCTCAAAGATGAAATAGAAGAACTAGAGAAGATACAGACAAGGACAACAAGGATGATTAGTGCTAAGGAAAGCCTTCCATATGAGGAGAGACTAAAGGGGCTGTGCCTATTCATTTTGAAGAGAGACGCTTGGGGGGAAAGACATAATGAGGCTTACAATACTAAATGGTGAAGAGAAAGTAAATAGGGATTTATTATTCACTCTCTCTCACAATGCAAGAACTAGGGGTCATAAATGAAACTAGCAGGTAGTAAGTTAAAAATCAACAAAAGGAAACTTTTTTACTTTGCATGCAATTAAAGTGTAGAACTTGTTGCCACCAGATATTGTGGATGATGACAGTTTAGAGATTCAGAAAGGGATTGGACAAACTCTTGGAAGAATAGCTATTAGCTATTCGCTATCATCAGTAGCTATTAGCAGTGGAGTTGGGGGATACAGCCTCTGAATCAGAAGTTCCTGACCTAAATCCTAAATACTGGAGGTTGCAAGTGAGAGAAAACAGTGGAGAAAACCCTGGCCATACCCACTTCACTCTCCCTTTCAGCATCTACTCTCTGCCTCTGTGTGACATAGGATACTGGGCAAGAAAGATCTATGGTCTGACCCAGTAAACGGTAATTCTTATCCTACTGACAAAAATCCTTACTAGTTACAGCTGTTTAAGTACAGCCAACAAAATTTGTTTCCTTGGATTTTTAATTTTTATGAGAATGTACACAATTTTTTACATGAACTTCTAATTACTTGTAACTTTTTTTTTTTTTTAAATGAAAAACATATGGAGTTTGTTTTTAAAGATGGCTTACCTTCAGCGCTTCTGTAGCTTTACGTAATTCTTTGATAACAGAGGATAAGGCCTCTGGGTTTATCCCTTGTTCACAAAGCCGCACACAAATAGACAAGGTTTCCATATCCAAGCCAGTGTTTAATATTCTTGAAATCTCGAATAAAACTACAATTATTAAAAAAAAACGTAAGTTTGTTTTTATACATTAAGAGTGTTGTACCATCCAGCCCATATTACGAAGTAAAAGCTTTCTTCCTCTAGCCAGGGGTCCCTTGCCTGCTCCCAGCTAGACAGGCACCTGGGTCTCCTCTGGAGACTGCTGTTGCAGTTGCCCTCCCCTGCTCTTCCCTCCACCCCCTGGTAGCTCCTATGCCAGCTGCCCCAGTTATCAATATGAAAGACCCTGAAGGAGAAGCCTTAGCAGTTGGGAATGCCCTTATCCCCTTAGGGACAAATCAGGAATGGAAAAGGAGCAGACAGTGGAAACAGCAAGGCAGAGTAAGGTCCTGCCCTCTGTTCTTACCTGGCACCAGGTAGACCAGTGCTTCTTAACCTTTTTAACATCAAGGCATGTAGAGTATAGCTCAGTGACTCTACTGGGGTAACACAATTCTCAAAGATTATGGAGGGGTGGCTTGAGGCTAAAAAGGTTGAGATTCACTGCTGTAAACACAGAGCTGCTACACATGGTGCACAGAGTGCACAGCTCTGCTGCATGACCAGGCTCAACCATGTGCTCCATGCCCCAGGCTAGAGTGGGGATGGAAATGGAAGGTAACTGGCAGTGATGGGGAAGGGGCGGGTAGACGTAGCAGCTCTGACACTGACTCTGGGTCAGAGCCACAGCAGCTGCCTGCTAACAACAGCTCCCTACCACCCCAATGCTAAAATCAGAAAACCCCCCAAAAAAACCTTGTCTTGGATTTGAGCAAATCCAGTACTATTCACCTCATCTTTCACTTAAAGAACTGAAGCAAGGCAAAGGATAAATTCTGAAAAGTTGATAAATAATTCAGGAACCTTATTTAAAACCACTCTAGTGTTCATGACTGAAATTACTGGGAGTTAGAATGATAGGCACGTTTGAAAATTCCTCTTAGTGCCTAAATACCTTAAACATCTGGGCCTATTGTAGCCTTTCTTTGAAAGTCAACGGAACTAAGGTCTTCACTGTCTAGGTAACTTAAAAAAATAAAGACAAACAGACTTAGGCACTTTCACAATGTTACCCAAAACAATTTGTCAGGGGCACACAAGAGCCACTTACACGAATGAAATTCTACAGGTGTCATAAGTTTTGCCAGCAAAGTTCTCTGAGACCTAGGGTTATCCTTGTAGGAATGCTCAGAACGGTCACAAACATGGCAGAACTGGATAGCCTGGTGATTATCTCCAATTTAAGCATGTCAAGATTCACAAACTTGGGTATTCCTGTGTGCAAGTCCTCTGAGAGGCCTGGATCCTATACATGTGATAGCACTGAATTCAGATAGCACAGCAGACAGCTACTTAAATTAAAAAGCAGAGCCAGAGGAGGCAGTGTCCACCTTTTATGCAATATCCTAATACAAGGGTGTCCAATTCAAGGCTTCTGGCTGCCCAGACAATCCACCTCTGGCAGAAGGCCAATGGCTTGTCACAGCTCGGGAACCCAGAAGGTGAATTCTGCTGTTGCTCACCTTCCCCGCACTGCCCTCCATTTTCTCTCTGCCATGAACCTCAGTTGCCAGTGGTAACCCAGAATTCCCTAGCAGACAAAGATGTGTGCAGGGAGCAGGCAAGGGCTGAATGGTGGTAATGTCCATCCTCTGACTTCCAGAATCACATTGACAGTGCCACTGGAACCCAACTCAGAAAGTGGTACTTCAATTTACGATTTGTTCTTACTCATTAAGTGTCTTTGGTTTCTTGAGAACAGTAAAACATTAAAATAGAAGTTGAATCAGATAACCATTGAATCAAGAACCAATGAATAGAAACTGGAAGTATAATAAAATGTTAGGTTAGAAATTTAGAGGAAAATCTCCAACCATTAAAACTAAATAGCTCTGGAACAGCCTTCCAACAGCAGTAATGGGTATGAAGTTCTTACTAGGTTTAAAATGGAGGTTGGGTAGTTTATGAAAGTGACTGTATGACATCAATTTTGATATTAGGGCATGGAACATGATCAACCCTTCTAGACCTATGTTCCCAACTAGTGTTTGAAACCTTCTGTTGCCACCCATTCATTCAAGTAAATGTGAAGTGTTACTTCTTATTCCCCTCAAACAAGAAATTTAACTCTTAAACTAATTAAGAAGTTTGAAGGAAAGAATATTTAGCAATCTCTCTCTCATATTTTATACCACCATTGTCAGCTCTTCCCTAAACTATTGTTTACAAAGGTCTTTTCAACAGGCCTATCCAGTTTCCATATGTGAAAATTACTAATGGACACAGTTGATGAACCTAAAAATTCTTCAGCCATTTTCCTGTAACTTACTGCTGACAGAAAAAAAAAAAAAACAACATCAGAGCAACACTAAAATCTATTTTTACTCAGAATTTTTTTAACGTACCTTCAGGTTCCATTATTATTGTATCTAATTATCCCACTATTTCACTATGTCTAGAGATTAGAAGAACTCTCTAGACAAAGACTGGGTACTGAAGGGTGAACCTCATTCTGCCCATTTGTGCCTGGTCACAAAAATAAAAGAAAAAAAATCAACTTGTAACTAACTGAAATGGGCACAATAAAGTTGCGCTGCAAAAAACAAAATAGGACCTGATTCTGAAAAACAAGATAGTTATGAAGAGACAATATCTTGAGCTCACCCAGCATACTTGATTTGATCAAGCTACAGAAAATCACTACCTTGATTACACAGTGGAAAGAGTTTATTTACATTGTTTAACAGAACAATGAACAGAAAAATTCAGGGTCTGGACTCCAGGAATGCTCAGATTAGTGTAAATGTAGTTTGAATCTGAGACAGACAGATGTACAGTCCTCTTATAACAGTATAAGGCTGCCTGGAACAGGTCAAAAGTGGTGCTTGATTTTCCAGGTACCTTTTGAACCAGTTCACTGTGATATTAGATGTGGATACAAAATGTTCCATGACACCAGTTTGGTCAGTCCTCCATTAACTCCTCATTGCATCAACCTCTTTCTCCCAAACTCTATTACCCCTGGCCTGTCTCCCCTTGTGTTGGCATTTTCATCACTGAGCTCCTTTGCACTGCTCGTTCAACCAAAGCTATCCAACAACCAGCTGAATCTGCACTCCCTACTCCACTGTGGCCCCTCATTATGCCTCCCCAGGCCCTAGGAAGTCAAAAGTGCAAATCTAAGCACTTTTCCCTCCTCCCTTCCCCCAGACCACCCCAAGTGAGGCAAGCCCATGGCAGACTTTGCACCACTGCACTTGGGTTTACAGAAGGGAAAGCAGAAAAGGCAAATGCCCCTAGCCACAAGTCCCTCACCATTTGGACCCCGAAGAAAAAGGTCCAGATATAGTGGGCTCATTCCTGCCTCCTGGTGATGGAGTCACAGCACTTCATAAGAACTGTCAGCTACTGGGTCAATTACATACTTCCATCTTACCCAGCATCCATCTGCCTGACCAGGAAGGAGGTTCTGGCCCAGAGGACCCCCAGTGATTGCGAGGTCATCTTCCTGCCTCTCATCCACCTTGTTCAAGGGCCAGTGGGCACTGTCCAGTGCTCACAGCCCCCTCTTGGTGCATTTGTTGTGAACAGAGATCCTGGTTTTCTCCGATAGAAAAAATTCTCAATTTTCAGTTTAAGAAAAAAGTAACCCAAAATCCACATTTTTCCACGATTAAAATGAAGCGCCACTAATATCTACTGGATTTGGTCAAGCTACAGATACATATCTATATATTAGTGGCTTTTCATTTTAACCACAGAAACACGTGGATTTTGAGTTACTACTTTAATCTGAAAATTAGATTTTATACTTTTTTAAATCAGAGAAAACCAGGATCCCTAGCTATGACCCTCTGACCTTCACTTCCATTCCCGCTTTGTAATTAGCTGGTACCTACCTAATACCCACTCTTGCGTTAGCAGTGGCTAACCCTTGCTCCAGGACCCAACGCCTAGGACACCACCGTGGGTGTCCAATAGGCTTGTTTCATCCACGCCAGCCTCTGGGCAGTGCTGCGGGCTCACTCCATGGGATCACACGGGGGCCAAGGGGCCCCTTGGAGAACTCGTTACTGGCCTCTGCCCTTCCCTCCTACCCCATCAGTGTTTTGGAAATCTGTCGCTGAACACTTAACTGCTCCTGGGCATCTAACGGCGGGGCTGTTCTCGTCGTGGCCCGTGCTCGTGTTTCCTTCGCACAAATCAAGCGCGGGAGGAAAGTCTGCAGGCCCGCCGCGTGGGGAGGGAGAGCGCGGGGGGAAACCAGGGCGGCACTCGTTTCCTCGGGGGAAGGAACAGAGCTGCTCCTCCTGCTGCCGCAAACCCCTGCTGAGGCCGGCCCAGCTCCCGACGCTTCGGGCGCCAAATACGAGCGGATCCAACTGGCGCCGCAGCGAGCGCCCGCGCCCAACTCACCGTCCATGGTCTCCCGCACAGCGTTCAAGTTGGCCGCATTACTCGCCATGGTGACAGACAGCGCGCGCCTAACCCGCCACCCGGAAGCAGAAACCCGGAAGCGGAAGCCCCTCTTAACAGCGAAATACATAAAACATATATTCAATTGTATATATTTATTTATATAATACATATTATATTTTTCTATAAAAATATAATATATTTCCTTGTTAGGAGGAAAAGATAAAATATCATTAATTTTTATATAAAACAACAAAACTAAAAAAAACCCAAAACAAATCAACTCTCCTCCCCCCAAAAATCCCACCTCTCCCCGGCGCATGCGCAGTTACACCTCAGGAGCTATTTCCGTCCCTGCCCGGCCCGCTGCGATGTTTCAAATACGTCCCGCCCACTCTTCCGTGAGGGGGGTTACTCGTTCGAATTTGTGAAGCGAGCCCTGCGCCGATTGGGCTGTTCGAGAGCGGTCGCCACGCGATTGGTCAGGCGGGTGAGGCGGCGCTCGATGATTGGGTAGCGGCGGAGCGTGGGGGCCGGGCCAGTTAAAGAGCTGCCTGGAGTCAAGCAGAGGCGGTTTCACAGGGATCCGTGGGCGGAGGCAGGTATCGCTCAATTTTTGGGTTGTCTTTTTTTTTCCTCTTTCTCTATTCTCTCTCTCTGCACAGGCCTTCCTGGGCTAGAGCCCCCATCCCCCCTAGGCTGATTATTTCCTTGGGCGCGGGGGATATCGTCTTTGCGCATGCCCAGAGCGGGCCGGGATTAGGAGAGAATCGGGGTTCTGAGGTGCTAACCCTACGCCCGCGCATGCGCAGAGCAGGCCAGGAGTGGCGCAACGAGGGGCTCTGCGGATGCAAAGCTGGAGGAAGGAAAGAGCCTCGGGGTCCCTCGTCCCTTCTCCCTCCCCC
>NW_005841894.1:2200281-2208364 GCF_000455745.1 Alligator sinensis
CCCCACTGCCCCTCCAGGTTTGGTTGCATATTTCACTTAATTTCCTAGAAATAAAGTTTCAGTGGCAATAGTGTGGCTTTTTTTTAGCCTGCCACAGGCCCTGTGCATCATGTGTCACTTGACTTTCTTGGCCAGCTTGAAGAGAGAGGAAAAAGTTCTTACTTTCTGGGATAAGCATACAACTAAGGCAGTGCTGGGGCCATGTGCCCAATCAAGATATTTCTCATCTGCCCAATCTGGTGTGATGGGTTAAAGGGCACTCATTGGATTCAACCCCTGCCTGTGGTAACTGGGGGCTAAAGCTGCTCTCTAATTCTGTGTGCTGGCTCCAGTCGATGCTAGGGCTATGTCGTCTGGCTTGGGACTCTAGTTAATGCAGCCACTGCTTTCCCCCACAAAATTTCCAGACCTTGGGGACTCGGTATCAAGGGCTGGGTGGGGCTTCAACTGACAAGAGTGCACAAAGCTAGTCAAACACAGCGTGGAGCGGAGGAGGGTTGTTACAGGGTCTGAGGTACCCCAATAGTCGCAGCAGCCTCTGGACTGACTTGTCTTGGGGATCGGTATTTATTGCATATAATGCACATCCCATTTTCCCTGAACTCATTTTTCGGGGGTAGGAGGGGGGGTGGAGGATGCAGGTTTTATCTCAGAAAAGGCCCTGTCTTCTCTGGGAGAAGCATGGTTTTGAGTGGTACCTGTATACCGTTATGCTTTCCATATACAGCCTTTCAGTAAAGAGGTTTCTTCAGACACTTGAGGCCAGATGCTGTTCCGTCTGTTTCAACAGTCCCTAGGCGTGGTTCTCTTCCACTGTGAAAGCCCCAGGAAAACTTAAAACCGTATTGGATCCTTCTCCACCTCCTTGTTGCTACTTTTTTGAGATGGAGTCTTAAAGTTAAGATCAGTGCAGTTACAAAGCAAGGTGTATGGGTTTGGATGATTGGCCGGGAATTCAAACTGGGTGGAATAGGATCATGCTTAGGGTATGAACAGGCATCTCTCATGTCCTGGGACCAGTTGTGCAGGTAATTGTCCTGGAACACAAAAGTCATGTGATAGCTGTGTACATGTTGCCCTTCCAGTTAGAGTTTAGTTAGTGGCTGAACACATGGCTGCTTTTCTGGCATTGATCCAGGGATGCAATCCCCACATGTCTGTTGAGATGCTCTTCAAAATATCCTGGGGCATATTTAGCTATCTTATCTAGTAAACCTTTTTTGGGGTCTGTACTGGGTCAACGAAAATGGCATCTGAATGATGGATTCACTGAGGTTCACATTCAAATTAAAGCCAGGTATAGAAACCAGGCATAGAGTCATTATCCTGTGATAATTACAGTGTACTTGTAGCTGGCCTAAATTTATTGAGCAATTAACCAGTTAATTGCATGATAACTACCTTGCACATGTAACTGGTCTACACTTATTGCACAATTAACCAGTTAGTTGCATAACATGTGTCTCATGTAGCAGGGGCCTAATTCTCTTTCTCTGATTTATCTGAAACTGATCAGAAAACTGACCAAATTTAAACTTCTTGTACTCTCTTCAGTCTGACTAGATTTTGAATTGCTAATGTTTCTCGAAATGATCGTTTCTTACTGCAAAACCATGGGGTACTGAATGATCTAAAATTATAACTTCTTAATTTCCTTCTAGGTATTGTACTGTGTTATGGGTGATAGAAAAGAAGCTAAAATGCATATAACACCGGAAACTCCAGGACGGGTTGCTGTTCTGAACCCTTTTGAAAGTCCAAGTGATTACCATAGTCTGCAGGAACACGTTGTTTCCAGTCCTTCTGTCTTTAAATCAACGAAAGCCTCATCGGTAAGATTTAATCCTTAGTACATGAATATGGAAGAAATAGCAATACTTCCACATACACATTTTTCACACTTCGTAAAGTACACATGATTTGTAATACAACTTGAAATATTTTTACAAGAATTTAAACATAGTTCCTTCTGTGGAAACTTACAGTATTACTATGGTTGGTTTGTTTGTAGTGCTGTGTAACTGTTTTGAAAGTCTTGATGTTACTGCAGTTTTAGTGATTTTAAGAAAACCCAGCTAGTTGTACATGACACTTATTCTAATCGTATTGTTGAGTTAAAGATGAACAATACTGGTTAGCTAGGTTTTCTTTAGAGAAATGCTGTCTGCAGTAACACTTGTTCCAACATTTTGATTCAAGTAGGCTGGGTGTAAGTTTGAACTCAATAGTCATAATGCCCCCTACTCCATGCTTTATCTGGCCTTGTTTAAGGCTTGAACTCTCTTCTATACAGTAGCCTAGTTTCAACACGGAGGATGGGAAGCGTCTCTACCACAGAACATGCAGAGTCCGGTGGTTACCTGAATAACTCCATAGGGAGGTAGTTGATGTAGGTTTGAATCTGGGTCTCTGGTGAGGTCTGTAGCTACTGGGCTATCACATAAGATGGACACCACTAGCACCTTCTTTCCCTTTTTAAAAAGAAAGGAGCCATAACTGCATTTTTGTATGAATGGAGCCTTGTATATGGGTGCATGTTAGGTGTGCTCTGAAGATACAGTTCATGTCTATCAGGGGACTTAGGTAGGGGACTTTCTAGGTTTTGAATTTTAGCTGGTCTTTGGTATAATTTTGGCCCTAGTTGTTCAGACAGGAATCATCTCATGCCACATGTGGAGATGTAGCTCTAGGTGACATACTTCTTGACTTCAAAATTTTCTAGGCACCAATGACTTCAGGCTCCTACAGGGCTAGATGGCAGCTGAACAGCTATTTCTGGATCTCAGTTTTGAATTTAGGGACCTAATTTCTGAACTGGATCTGACCCTTAGATGCATCATTTACCACTTCCATCTCCATTTCTCATCTGTGAAAGGGGCATAGTAGTATTCTCATAGTAGTTCTCTGAGACACATTTGTTAAGAGCTTCGATAATGGAAAGCATCAGTTAATGCAAAATAGTAGATATACTTTGTTGTTTCACTTCCTATGGTATTGGTACTGGTTATTAAAAATAAAATTATTAAAATGTAAGTAGTCACTTTCTCCTTTTTTGTTGTTTAAATATCTAGCTTTCACTGATTGAAACAATTGCTGCCATCTTAGTGAGGTAATGAAAGTGCCGTTCCTTTTAAAGATCTGTGGGTTTTGTTTCCTTTGCTTGGAATAGTAAGCACTATGCTCTTTGTTCTTTTCTTAGACCCCAGGAAAATTTAGGTGGTCTATTGATCAGCTGGCTCTAATAAATCCTGTGGAAATTGACTCTGAAGATGTTCGACGTCAAGCAATGTATTTAAGTCATGCTAGGTATGTTGCTTGTTGTTTTACCTAGTGAACTGAAGTAATATTTGAATACCTGAAAGTTGTGCTTACACATGTACATTTTTAATGTATCTCTATAAAGAGTGAACATTTTCTATTAAATGTTAGTGCATATAACATTGCTTTTTTCCCTGCAGTTATTTAGATTTTTAGTTTGTTTTTTTTTAAGTCTCTGTTATGGATATAAAATCTTGCCTCTCCATTATTTGTCATGCCAAGCTCCATGGAACAATCTTGTAAAGAGGCTGGATTACCTGGGGCAGATTTTGGGCAGAAGCACACCTTTCAGTCACTGGTATGTGGGGAATTTCCTCTAGTTTATTTTTCCTGCCTTTACAGGGCTGACCAACTCTCCTACACCTCCACAGGTGTAGGGCTTTCTTAGGTACACACATGTGATGAGTGCATCAGGACTCTGCCAACAACTTTAACCACTTTTATTATTTTATGGCATGGGTCTGGTATTGGGTACTGCAAGCACTCCACTGTTTCAGTGCCTAATGGGTTGCAAGCCATTAGCAGAGTTTGATATTTCTTGTGGCAGTTTTGTTACAACAACGCAGTCTGGTCTCAGCTGCTGTCCTGTATTTTTACGCAAGAGACTGTCCAAGCTTTCACAGTTTTCATATGCAGCAGCAACCATAGTGGTATCATAAGAGTTATGTCTAGGGATCTACCCAAGTCAAGGTGGCAGCCAGCCAATTTCATGGGCAGGTTGCGGGGCTGGCTCCCATTTTTACGGGCTTATTGTGGCGGGGCTCCCTGTGCCTCTGCTTGAGGGACCCTGGTGGAGTTCCCCACTGCTGCTGATTGATTGGTAGAGGGGGCTCACTGTCATATGGCTCTGCCTCTTGCTACTGATGGGTGGAGAGGGGCAGGGCTGCATGACAGGTAGCCCTCTCAGCCAGTCAGCAGTGTGGGGTGGGAGTGGCTCTTGCTTGCTTGCCATAGTGCTGCCAGCCCCCTTAGTGCCAGTGTGCGTGGCCAGGAAGACTGCCGGCTCGCACTGGGGAGCTAGCATTTTATTTCTAGTAAGTTTTTATTTTTTTTTAATTTTTTTTTTCCCTGTGGATTTCGCAATATCTACAGTATCCATGAAACTGTGATTTGAGTAGGTCCCTAGTTATGTCACTGTTGATGCTTTCACTACAATGTCTTGCCACTGGTTCTATCTGTATTTTTAGTTATATGTGGCAATTTTCTGGAGGTATTGCAAAACTAGTCAGAAAAATGACTGGAAAAAGGGAGATAACAGAGGATGAACATACTTATAAATAACCAGGTTCAGTAATGCAGCCAAGGGCTTCTATATAGTGTTTTGAACTAATTTATAGCTCCATCAGTTATTCAGGTATTTGTCCCAAATGTTTTCTAAATATAAAAACATGTTCTGAAACTATTCACATATAATAACCGTATACAAACACTTGAAATACTTTTCTGTACAAGAGGTTATACAACTAATCGTCAGTATGAGTTTCTTCTGGTTGTGAATTATACTGTTATTAATTACTGAAAGGAGAGTTTTAATACATACTTTGTTGACAGGGAGGGAAAACTGAAAGGCGCAGTTAAATAAATGATTTGAATAATGGTTAGAAAATTGAACTGGCAGAAAACTATAATATAATTTAACATAAGATTTCTTTGGAATTACTATTTTGTATAAGATTATATAAAAGGAAGGCACTAGACAATTCATACTGGAAATTTGGGATTCTTGTATATTGGCTGGGATAAGATGGATAACGTGCATACCGTTTGAAAAGGGATTTATACACTGAGGACAGGTAGAAACTGTCAGAAATAACTACATTTATATACATGTTTCTTTATGTGCTTTCCACTGGGGTTTTTTCCCCCCTCTACCTGGTATTATTCTTCATAGTAAATCTCTTTGTCGTGTTTAAAATAAGGATATATTTAACATTATAGTAATTTTAAAAGTAGACTATTTTTATAAGCAAAGCTCTATTTTATTCCAGGATTTAGATGGAAGAAGAGATCTATTATGAGGACTATTTTTTTCAAGTGTTGCTATTAAAATTGTCTATTGTGGAACTTAGTTTTTTGGGTTTTTTTAAAGTAGATAGTTACAGAGGAACTGCACATAATAAGAATTATTCCTAGCATGGATTTATCTGGTAAAATTTGATACTTAGTTTTAGTTTAAGATTATTAAATGGTGTACACTTAATGAACTTCTAATTTCTAGAACCTCAAATATAATAACAGTATTTGTAACTTGCTGCTTTTTAATTTTCTTTATTTAGACTAGATAAAGAGATGGAAGACAAAAGACAAAAAGCAATTGAAGAGGTAAATAAGACTGATATTTATATTAAATTGTATATTAATGTTATGCAAGTAAAATGAACAGTAGTGCAGCATGCAGCGCCCTGCTGTGCCGAATTGCACCTGTGTGATGGTGATGGTGTAGATGTGAGGTGGGGGAGGGGTGGTGATCCCCCGCTGCCCCGTGCTGCGCGGGGCAGGGGCTCTGCCACAAGCCCTCAGGCCCCAGTCACCACTGCCAGAGCCAGTAAGTGCAGGGCTTTTTTTTAAATTTATTTTTTGTTTTTAAAGCTCCTCACTCACCGGCTGTGGACCGTGCGGATGGCAGCATGCTGTTGCTGCCAGCTGGGGCCAGCACCAGCACTCGAGTCTGCCCAGTGCATCCTGTGCTGAGTGCTGGGAAGAACCCAGTGCTGGCGCTGGCACCAGCTGGCAGTGGTAGCCTGCTGTTATCCCGCATGCAGATCTGGGGGCCCACACCCCCCAGGAGGGCTGTGAGGCTGTGCCAGACTCCTCCTAGGGGGAGCGGGCCCCCCGGATCTGCATGCGGGATGACAGCATGCTGCTGGCAAGTGATACTAGTTTTGCTTTGAAGAGTTTGAGGTGCAGTTTCCCAGAAACCCCTGCACCTATCGCCTTGAAACTTAGCAGGCTTCATGGCCTCAGAGGGAGCTAGCATCCCTGCATTTTTAATCCGAATCAGGCAAAAAATGATAAAGTTATGGGGCAGTTTTATATTTCCCCACTATAGCCTATGGCTGAAACACCAAAATACCATCGAAATTCCAAAACGGCTCCGAAACTGTTTCGGCTGAAACAAAATGGGACAATGATTCGAAACACTGTTTCTCCAAAATGCCGAAACTGAAATGAAACACAGGTGTTCTGCACAGCCCTATTGTGTATAGAAACAAGCACGTATATGTAACTCCATAGATTTCAAATAGGAATTCATAGTGTCAAAAATGGTTGTGGTCTTTTGGAGTTCTTTGTAATTGAAGAATTGTTTTATTAATTTCCATAATCAAAAAACAAGTGAAAACCAAGAACTGGCATATTCTGAGGAGTGTCTTGGGTCTAATGAGAGGTGCCACAGCAGTAGAGACACAGTGTGTCTAGGTGTACCCTTTTATGCCCATGTCATTTAGATTGAGAACATTTAAAAGAAAAGGAAAACCTTCATGGAGTGACACAGAAACAAACTTTTAAAAAAAGAAAGATGTTTTTGTATGCAGCAAGTCGTATAAATTTAAGATTGGTGATGTTGATTATCAAAACTTAATACACAAAGAAGAAAAAGAGAGAAGGTGATATCTTTGCCTGCCTTGTTTGAGACATCTTAATGCATTTCCAAGTTAAATATACTTTTGTGTAAAGGTTCAGAAGACGATGAGATGTTGGACTTATACCATGTAGTAATGGTCTGAGATGAAGCAAGCCCTTGATGTCGTATATCTCATTAGGAAAATCTGCTATTCATTTAAGCCCAAACCCATGAGACTGTGTTGCAGTATTTTATTTTGACATATCTGGATTACATAGACCATGTACAGGTGCTTTATTTCTATGGGGAATTGTCCCGCTCTCTCGGGAGAAACTATGAACATACAAACTTTTAATTTTTCCTTTGGGAAATATGTCTCATCCAGGAAAAACTAGGTCAATACTTAAATGATCTTCCTTGCAAGAGAAGCTCTTTCACCAATAGGACAATGCTCCCTCCAGTTGTCCCAGACTGAATGGGTTGGGTGGTTGGCCCTACTACTCCTTGCTTTTCCAGAGACCTGGTCTGGAGAAGGTGCAAGGAATCTTTCCTTGTGGCTTGACTCCTCTTGGGGACTGTGAAGATTAGAACCGCTGCTGGTTCCCATGGCTTTCCCAGACTGGGATCACACTGATCTAGTGAAGGTGTGGAGAGCAGTAGGAGTAGAAGCTAGGGAGGAAAGTGGATCCGGCTAACTATAGGCCCATTAGCCTGACTTCTATCCCGGGGAAGATCTTAGAAAAGTTTATTAAAGAGGCCATCCTTAATGGACTGGCCGACGCCAACATCTTAAGGGATAGCCAGCATGGGTTTGTTGTGGGTAGGTCTTACTTGACCAATCTCATTTCCTTCTACGACCAGGTGACCTATCACCTGGACAAGGGAGAAGAGATTGATGTCATATATCTTGACTTCAAAAAAGCCTTCGATCTGGTGTCCCATGATCACCTCTTGGTGAAGCTGGCCAATTGTCACCTTGGGTCCACCATGATCCACTGGCTGGAAAATTAGCTCCATGGTCGGACCCAGAGGGTAGTAATTGATGGACGTCACTCATCATGGTGTCCTGTGACCAGTGGGGTCCCCCAAGTCTCTGTCCTTGGACCCATACTGTTCAGCATCTTCATTAAGATGTGGACACTGGAGTCAGAAGCGGACTGGCCAAGTTCGCCGATGACACCAAACTTTGGGGCAAAGCATCCA
>NW_005841894.1:2208374-2210668 GCF_000455745.1 Alligator sinensis
ATGTTGGCTAGCACTATGGAAGAAAGAGACTTGGGGGTCATCATTGACCACAAGATGAACATGAGCCTGCAATGCGATGCTGCGGCTAGTAAAGCGACCAAAACGCTGGCTTGCATCCATAGGTGCTTCTCAAGCAAATCCTGGGACGTCATTCTCCCCTTGTACTCAGCCTTGGTGAGGCCGCAGCTGGAGTACTGCGTCCAGTTTTTGGCTCCACAATTCAAAAAGGATGTGGAGAAGCTTGAGAGAGTCCAGAGAAAAGCCACACGCATGATCAGAGGTCAGGGAAGCAGACCCTACGATGACAGGCTGAGAGCCCTGGGGCTCTTTAGCCTGGAAAAGCGCAGGCTCAGGGGTGATCTGATGGCCACCTATAAGTTTATCAGGGGTGACCACCAGTATCTGGGGGAACGTTTGTTCACCAGAGTGCCCCTAGGGATGACGACTAGGTCGAATGGTCATAAACTACTACAAGACCGTTTCAGGCTGGACATATGGAAAAATTTCTTTACTGTCCGAGCCCCCAAGGTCTGGAACAGCCTGCCACCGGAGGTGGTTCAAGCGCCTACATTGAACACCTTCAAGAGCAAACTGGATGCTTATCTTGCTTGGATCCTATGACCCCAGCTGACTTCCTGCCCTTTGGGCAGGGGGCTGGACTCGACGATCTTCCGAGGTCCCTTCCAGTCCTAATGTCTATGAAGCGGGGCAGGTAGCTGTAGACCGAGTGCCTGTATCCTCTCTCTCCCAGAAAGGTTTCTAGTCATGGAAACTTCTCACAAACAGGTCATCCTAAATTAGGCTCTGTATTGCAGTGCATGGAGAGAGCTAGATGCTTCTAAGTAGGATTAACGAGCACCATCATGTTGACCAGGGAGCAGCCTAAGTTAGCCTATAGAAAATGCTGATGCTTGGTCTGACTGTTAAATCAAGCTGCTTTTCAGGGCTGAGCTAGCTGCTTTACTCACACTTGGAAGTCGTGATCCTGAGTCTGCAGCAGAAGGTAGCTGCTTAGAACCTTTCTTTCAAAAAACTGGCAATGAATTACTTTTTTCTTTCAAAATGTGACTGTTAGAGATAATGGTAGTGCTTTCCCCTTATTCAGTAGCTGAAACACTCATAAGATGTAAGATGTGTTGTATCATATTCATTAAATAACTAGGTTACCTTGGACTTTACCTAAGTGAAGGCTATTAAAAACATGACTGAGAGCTATCATTTGTTTCAAGGAATATTAATCTCAACTGTGTTTTTTAAGTAACTTGCATAACTCAGATTTAAGACATGTATCTTATTTGGTTGAGGTATGCATCTATAAAATCCCAATCTGGTTTGGGAGCATGTATGATTTTTGTTTCATTTCCTCCTCTAGTTTTTCACCAAAAGGCTTATAGTTCCCTCTCCTTGGACTGATCCTGAAGGCAAGCAAGTGTCCCAGTTCCATTCAACTAAATGTAAGTGGGGTTTGGGGTGAGGAGGTACGGTGTGCATGTGTGCGCACATACATTCTGAAAAGTATCTGCTAGAATACATTTGGAGATCTACTACCATGGTCTTTATCAGCTGTAGTTGTTTTGCACAATGAATGCATGTATGTTTCAGTTTTAGGAATTCTTTGTGGGAGATAGGGAATTACTGACAACCTGAGTTTGTGGGGAATGTAAATTTTGGGTGTGAAGTAGGTTTTGCCCACTGCCTGTCACATTACTATGAATTTGATTGTAACCCTAGTCTCTTAGTTTCTGGTCTGTCATATATTTTCAGTAAAATCTTCTCTCTTTGTTTCATTGACAAGGGCATTGGCAGTCCCCTTGTTCTAAGGTTGAAGCAGAGATTTTGTAGTGTAGTGGGAGACTGGACTTTATGGCTGAGGAGAACCCCTTCCAATCCTACCTTCCAAAAATGCATTTTTAAATTATTTTCAAAATCAGCCTAATTTTACGCCTTTTGATTTTGGTGGAACTGCTTTTTCACATAAAGAAACTGAAGTACTTCTGACCAGCTCTGACTATAACCTTCTTCTGGCTTCCTTGCTACTACTTTTGGAGTCCTCTCATCTCTCAAATCTTATAGCAAAAATTGTGTGTATTGGGTTTATACTAGAGATGCACTGATACATCAGTCCGATATTGGATCGTTACCGATTATAAAGAAAATTGAGTATATTGGAAATTGGCCTGATGTGGCCGATAATTTGGCCAATAAATGCCCATAGATTCATAGATGTTAGATGTTAGGGTCGGAAGGGACCTCAATAGATCATCGAGTCCGACCCCCTGCATAGGCAGGAAAGA
>NW_005841894.1:2211967-2223735 GCF_000455745.1 Alligator sinensis
TCGCCAGTGCCTGTGCAATGATGTCGGCCAGTGCCTTCAGTACCCTCGGATGGAGCTCATCCGGGCCTGCCGACTTAAAGGCATGCAGTTCTTCCAAGAGACTCTGCACCATCTCAGGGTCTACGCATGGTAGTCTGGCGCCTTGCTGCTGCCTCTCTACAACCCCAGTGAGAGACTTGTCATGCCCCTCTCTTGGGAACACTGAGGCAAAGAACTCGTTGAGGAGTTCAGCCTTGTCCCCCCTGTCCGTCACCAATTGCATGTGTGCAGCTGCAGTGGAGCCCAGCAGCGTGGAGAGCTGCATGCAGCTGGTAAATCTGGCGTGGTGGAAGGGGAGGGAAGGAGAGTGCGGGGGGCGCAGATCAAGGCCCCTGTGATGAGGGGGGGAGGAGTGAGGCCAGGGCTGGGGCAAGGCTGTCCAGTTGGGGTGGGACATGGGAAGGAGCTCTGGCTGGCGTGGGGGCGGTATCTCCTGCTGCTCCATGGACCCCAGGAGGGCACGGGGCGGGGTGGGGGGAGGGCAGCATGTGCCACCAGATCTGCATGGGGTGGGAGGGAGGCTGCGGCCAATTTTGCGGGAGCTGTCACCGCCCGCCCTGAGCATAACCTGGTGCAGTGCCAACCCGTAGCTGCAGCCTACCCTGCCCATGCCCTGTGCAGATCTAGGAGCATGTGCCCCCCACTCCCCATGCCCTCCCAGGTTGTGCACAGCAGCAGAAGCCGCACCCCCTGGACAAGTCATGGCTCCGTCCTGTGCTTCCCAGCTGGGCCAGGGTGGGGCACTTGCCCTAGCCCCAGTCGCTCCCTTACCGCAGGGGCCTTGATCGCCCCCCTCCCCATGCCTCTTCCCTCCCCGCTCCCCTTCCACTACAACAGACTTACTAGCTGCCTACAGGTCTCCATGCTGTATTGGAAATTGGATTGGTATTGGCTGATAAGCCTCCTTAAAAATCGGCTGTTGGTATTGGCTCCCAAAATCTCTATCAGTGCACCCCTAATTTATACTCACAAATAGTTAAGTACCAGTAGTTATGGTTTGTGACAGTAAATACATAAATTCTTTGGAGTCTCAGGCCAGCAGAGAGAGACTGTATGCCTGATGAAGGGTGACTGAGCCTACTTTTTTTCCAACTATTCAGTTGGTCTAATATAGGAGTGGGCAAAATACGGCGTGCGGGGCCCCTAACAAATTTAGAAAATTAATATTTCTTTGCCCTTGCTTCCTGTCAAAAATGACAGGAACCAAGGGCAGTAGGACCCAGGGGAAGCCCAGCAGGCTCCCACAACCGCAGGGCCCGCCTGGCCCCACCCTCCCAGCCGGAAGCCCCGGTAGGGGCTTCTGGCCTGGAAACACATGGCTGCCCCAGCACTGGAACCTCAGGTGAGGGGGCAGGAAGGGCAGGGAAGGAGCCTGGGAAAAAGTGGCCTGGGGAAAACCTGAGTATGGATGGAGGGAAAGTGGCCCCTCATCCGCCCCGTGGTTGGTGCCCTGTGCTGCAGCCACTTGCAGCCCGCATGGGGCTGCCTGTGCCTGCTCCGAACAGCCCCACGGGCTGCAAGCAGCTGCAGCACGGAGCACTGGTCATGGGGTGGGCAGGGGTCCCACTTTCCCACTGCCCCCTGCGCCCAGCTTTTCCCCGGGCTCCTTCCTGGCGCGGAGGAAAACGGCCCCGCTGGTGCCCCACGCTGCAGCTGCTTGCAGCCCACACTAGGCTGTTTGGAGCAGGCACAGGCATGTGGACTGCGAGCGGCTGCAGCATGGGGCCAGCAAGGGGCTGTGCCCCCCCCCCGGCGCTCAGCACCACCCTGTAACCCGGCCCCACTGCCAGCCTGGGCCTCACCCTCGCTCTGCCCTCGCCCATCGGGGCTGCGCATGGCAACAGCAGCTGTGGCCCCCCCCGCTTGCAGTGCCGGGCAGTGTTTGGCACTGTTGCCTCTGGGCTGCTCAGTGTGAGAGCTCCGGGCGGGCAGGAGCAGCCAACACTGCCTGGTGCGGCAAGCAGGGGGGCCACAGCTGCTGCTGCTGATGGGCGAGCCCAGAGCCAGCTTGGAGCCCAGGCTGACAGCAGGGCCGGGTTACAAGCTGATGCTGAGCGCTGGGAAAAGCGGCCCCTCGCTCGCCCCATGGCTGGCACCCCACACTGTAGCAGCTTGCAGCGCATGTGGGTCTGCCTGTGCCTGCTCCAGACAGCCCTGAGTGGGCTGTGAGCGCCTGCAGCAGGGAGCGCCGGCCATGGGGTGGGCGAGGGGCCGCTTTTCCCTCGCACTCAGCACTACTTTCTTCCCTGTCGACGAGCAGGGGGTCAGGGCTGTGCGCTGTCCCCCGTCTATATCGCGGGGCTGGGGGGCACTGGGTATGAGTGGGCGCAGGAGCCAGTGGCCTATACTGGTATTCCGGTGGCAAGACCAGTATACTGGTCCCAGCTGGCAGGGACTCTGAGGAGCCAAGCCAGCTTCCCCCTCTCCCTGCTGGTGCAGCTCAGCCCAGCTCCACAGACCCCTGCCAGCCTGTGCCCTGCTTTGGGCCCCACTGGTGCTGGCCCTGGGACATTGGTCCCAAGATGGTAACCAGGGGGCGGGGCAGCTGTCAAGGGGCGGGTCTACCCATGCAGCCGTTGATAGCCTGCCAAAACTGGGTAAGCGGCCCTCTGCCCCGTAATAAGTGCCTGCCCCTGTTCTAATAAAATATATCACATCTACTCAAAGAACCTTGCCTGCCTATGTCCTTAAGACCAACAAGGCTACAACCAAAAACTTTGTAAATACATGAAGCATTTTTGAGAAATTCCTCAATACAGTTGCCCACTGTATTTTTACAATACTGCTATTATGTTTAAGAATTGTAAAAAGTTTGACCTTAAGCTGAAACTGATTTCTCATTTGTTTGTTACTTTTGCAATGTTATTTTCCAGGTATAGATCTAAGCAACATTTCACCAATCGGAAGACAGTTAACTGTGCAATCTGGAAAAAACAATGGTTGGTATAAAATGAAAAATGAACAGATGATCATAAATAAGCTTTTTTTTTTTTTTTTAATGTTAACTCTACTCTTTTTTTTTTTTTCTTAAAAAAAGTATTTGATATTGATACAGTAAGATACTTACGTTACTTTTGCTATAGGAGTAAGCATGTTGGAGTATGCTTGCTTGTTCTTTGAAACTCAAATTGCAAACTAACTTGTATTGTGTAAAAAGGTTTTTTGCTACCTTTTTTTAGAAGGGAAGAAGTCTACTAGGCTAAGAGCCTTGTATTAAGCTACAGAATCTTTCTGTAGCATTGTTTATGGAAATGCTTTGAGTATAGTTGAACAGTTTTTAAACTTGGTTCAATTTTCCATCAAAGTTATTTGTTTGCAGAGTAATGTGCTTGGATCATATCAAATGAGACTGAAGAATTCTTTTTTTTCTCTTCCTTTCTGGAAAGATATATAAGGGGAACATTTTAAAGTGTTTCATCCATTTTTGCATGAAATCCCCCTGAGACCTTCCGTAGATCTCTTTCCATTTTCCTTTTGTCTTTAACTCCTTTTTCTCAAAGTCTTCACTTCCAAATAGGGAAGGCTAGAACATGGTAACGTCCTCACCTACCTTTGGGTCTGAATGTGCTTTTTCCAGTATTTAGTATTGCTAGTTCAGGGAGCTCATGCTGATTGTTTATCTTAACTTATGCAACACTTTCACTCTAACTTTTAAGTAATTTTCAACTGTAAGCAATTTACCAAGATAAATGATTTAATATTCTCTCAGCTGATTCTGTTTTTGTTCCCTGCAGCTGCTTGTCAAACAGTATTGTCTTTGCCTGTGGACTTTAACTTAGAAAAAATATTAGGTATGTCACATACTGATTTTTAACAATGAATGTGTAAAATGAAAATCTCTTGCTTGATGTTTAGAAATAGAGGAATAGTCTATTGGAAAGCTGGTGTGTAAATTACTCTTCAGCAGTTATACAGAGTATAGATATTTTAGGGGAGATAACATTTCTTTGGTTTGTCTTGTGGCATCTTTCATCTAAACTGACCGTAATTCAGCCAGGTGGAGGCAAGGTGGTGAAAGGGTTACAAATTATATGCTTACAGTAACAGAAATATTGTTTCTATTCCTCAGTAGAGAGGTTAGTTACTTTTACAGTAACTTGTACTTTAAATGTTCTTGCCATGCAAATCGCAGTTCATGCATCCACTTTATAGGAGTTAGGGTTTTTGTTTTTGTTTTTACCAGAAGTGTCCTTTGGGGACCACACATGCACATTGCTTACTCTCTGCCTCCTAAATGATGGAAGTTCAGGAGATTCCAGCTATTACTTGTTAACTGGCTGCCCTAAATTAAGATGGTCTCTGCTCTTCAGTGGGTGGATTTATTTATTCTCCTCTCCCTTTTTAGGGGAGAACAGGAGCTCTCCAGTTTGAGACCGTTTTCTGTTCCTGATGTAGTTTAAGAATATGGCTCTTGAACTTTATCTAACTTGCTCTCTGCTTTGCAATACTGGCTACATCCTAAATTACTATTTCATTACTCAGATATTTTTCATCCTTCCCTTTGGAGGAGTTGCATGCTTTTTGTTGGCTGCTTTCTGCCTGTTCATCTTTGAAGTGTCCAGAATGTGCAATAACCTTAAATACTTTGTCATAGTTTGGGAGAGGTAGCTAGGAAAGAGGAATAAGAGATTGCTTGGAATGAGTTGGAACACCGGAGTTCTCTAAATCTTGGTGTTTCAAAGTGGCAGTTGTTCTCAAAGCCTAAACAGCTTAACACTTGTGGCTGAACTGAATTAATCTCTTTGGCTCGACCTCTGTAGACAGGAAAAATAATGTTATAACATTTTCATAAAACTTTGACTATAGGGGAGGAGTTTACTTGTTTTTATTACATTGCTTGTCTGTCTTCAATATTTTGACAGTTTCAGTTTTTTTTTTTTAAAGTTGGTTGTTTTTGGGTCCCAGCCTCTTTTTTCCATTCTTTTTCTGAAGACAGGTGAAATTGGGTGGCTTGATTAAACTTTTTTTTTTTTTTAATCTTTAGGTGACTATTTTAAGACTGAAGAATTTGCAGATCAGTCTCAGGAAAACCTTAGTTCCTCATCACTTAGAAGAAAATTATTTTTAGAGGAGAATGGAAGTGTATCTGAGTGTTTATCCCCTTCTTTGCAAAGTCCATGTAATAATCGGCCACCATCCCTTGGAGTGCTCTGTTCAATAGATATATCTCCAGTCCGGTGCAGAAGCCCTCTAGAAACATCTAGCTCAGTAAGAAGTTTGTTCGTTTTCTTTGTGTACATACTGATTTAGCTGATATAAGTAAAGTGAGTGAAGTATATGTGCTTCATAACATTTCACAGGCTGGATTACAATTTTTGGACTAAGATATGAGTGTTAACTCAAAGTGTCCTAGTCAAATTCCACTTTGGTATAGATATTCTGCCTAACTAAATCTTAATTTTCAAATTTCGGTGTTATGCATTTGTTTCACTACCTATGAAACTGTTGTATATCTGGCGTTTATTGTGAAGCAGCTATCCTTCTTTGTGCAGAAGTGATTATATCTGAGCAATATTGAAGAGCAAGTGTGCAAGTGATTTTACTCTATGTGCATGCATCTTGTGATGGATATGGGATCATTTAGTTCAGAATACCCTATCCAAAAAGTATTTTAACTGTTGAGAATATATTAACACTGTCTTTTTTTCATAAATTCATGAAGATTGCTTAATAAAAATGTGAATCCAAGGACTGTTTAGTATTTAAAATGTCCTTTAGTGCAAACAGCTAATCTGATGCTTTCACTTAAAGCAAATCTGCAAAGCAGGAAATTTGTTTTCTGGAAGGGTCCAAATGATCTGGTATGTCAAAACTGCTGCTGTATGGAAAGAAAAAAAATCCCCCACTTTTTGGAAATCTTGAGAATATAAAATATCTTCCCTGGATTTTCAGAGAAATATGAAGTCTCAGATGGAGATAAGAAGCTTTTTTAAAATCTTGAATTGAAAGAATAAGTAGCTGACTCTGTAACAGGTGTTAATTCTCTGAGAGTCAACAAAAGGTGTAATAATCTAATAAAAATTACTTCTCAACCAGGTTTTGACATGTGTTTGTCATAAACCTAATTATCCAGGGACTGGAGTTCCATGAAAAAGTTAGTCACATATGAAATAGTTCAGGACTTGAGTTCTGTATCAACCTTACTTTTTCCCTTTAGGGTAAAGAAAACACTTGAAAGGACAGTGTTGAGCAACAAAACTGCCATGCTTAGTGTCATGTATCTAGATGTGATCTTTTCAGAGCTGGAAAATGCAGAACACAATACATCTTGAAAGTCCAACATGAGCTCACTGTAAATGAGCTGGCAAGGTTCATACTGTACTAGATGACTGCATGTGAAAAACTATTGCATATAAGATCATAATTATGGAAATAATGGCAAGTGTTTGCCATTTTCCTTTGCTCCCAATGAAGCAGTCCATCTCTATTTTGAAATGTCCAAATATAGCTTGACACTGAATCCAAGCTTACACTACAGATGTTTCCTGATGTATTCTTGGTGGGAAGGTGTGATTTGACTGACAGAGCTGTGTCACAAGAGAAGTCACACCAGGAAAATTATTTTTCACTTGGTATAGCATAGTTTGAAGATGGGGGTGGTGGAGGAGAAACCGTTTTGGCAGAAGTGTAGATTAGCTAGTATAAAATGTATTTACAATTAGGACCCCTGCCAATAAAATATGATTGTAGAGCTATGCTGGCAAAAGTACTCTTGGTGGAAACCTGGCCTTAGAAGAAAACACTTCTTCTACTGCCCCTTCCAGGGGAAGGATTTCTTTTGGCTGGCTTATGAATTCAGTTTTTCAGATTTTATATATATATACTTGATATTTTTATATATATATATACTTGAACAAAAAATATACGAACAAAAAAATCAGTGTCAGTGGATAGGCTATTTGGTCTACCATTGCATACAGTAAATGCTTTTACACTGGGAGAAGAAACATTTTCATTTATTTGTTGATTGTGAACGTTATAGTTATTGGTAGTCATCTCTGATTGATTGAAAATATAGTGTTAATTGGTTCTATATGAAGTTTTACTAGGAAAGCATTGCACTTTTCTACAAGGTATCATAAAATCCAATGAGAATGTTCCAGTGGGAATATTCAAACAACTCTGTTCAAGAGTACGAGTGTCAGTGTAGCAGGGATAGAAATTTCCTCAGTAGTGCCATGTATTTCAGATTCAGAGAGGGTTTTTTCATCTGTATGTTAATCTAAAGTTATGCTATGCTTATTCTTTGTTTTAAAGGGTCAGTTTTCCTCAAGTCCTATCCAGGGAGGCACAAGAGCATATAGTCTGGGGAGCATAACCAGTCCCACATTTCCAGAGAAGTCCCCTGCAAATGCTGCTTCTCCTACTTTTTCTCCAATTGCTTTTCAGATAAGAAAGACACCACTGTCAGGTACAGTTTAACTGTATATACAGATTCCTTTCATGTAACTTGTATTTTTTGTCTGAAAATGTTTTTATTTTAATGGTAAATTTGTCCCCATCTAGGGACAGGATACCAGACTCATAGACTAGCAATCTCCTCTGGTATAGCCAATCCTAAATTTAGAAGTAAAGCATGTTAAATATAAAAATGTTAACCTGAATATAAATTTAAAGTACAAAAAATAAACTTGTGGAAAAAGGAATAATGAAGCCTCATGAGAGGAAAGAGTCTGCAAGGGATTGATCTGATCTGAGGAGGGACTTTCTTTTGAAGCTGTATGTCAAAAATAAATATGGGTAATCAGGATTGTAACTTAATTAAGAGTTGGGACTAGAATGACAACTATTAATCGGTAATCCCTTAAATTTGAGCTTGGTTCCCCAAAGATGATTTGATTTGAAATGAAATAAATTACTAGTTCAGAGACCAAGAGATGCTTATTATAATAAGATACCCCAATTGCTTGTAATTTGGCACTTGATGTTATTTATACTCTTTGCAATCATTATACACAGTTTGATACATCTGTGTATAATGATTGCAAAGCTACTTCAATTCTAGGCCTGATTGTAAAAAGTTTTAATTATTTTACCCCAAATATTCTGTAAAATATATATATTGTGTATTATATTGTACAGCTTCTTTTTAACATATTTAATGCATATAGTTAGAGAGCTTTCTTAAAACAAAAAACATGATTTTGCATTATTGGACTGAACTGGAGCATTTTGAACAAAGACCAATTTATTTTGGATGCTATTTGGTACTCTTTCTGTGCTGTAACAGACAGGCCATGGAAAGCAAATCTTTAGCTAGAGTTGGATATTAAATTGCATCTATGAAAATGAAGTATAACGTAGAATGTATTTCTTGATAGAGCAAGGTGACATCTTAGACTAATTCAGAGAAGTGTGTGCTTTCATAGACAGCAACCTACTTCATCAAATGCAACGAATGATAGTCCATTCCTAGCATCTGCTGGGCTAGGGACAGACATTCAAAAAGCCTGAGCTTGAATTGATTCAGTCTTTGCAGGTTAATCTAACCTGCAAAGCTTGAACTGATTTGGAGGTGGATAGACATTCCCTTTTCATTCCAGAAATGCAGGCACATGCAGGCAGTGGCTCAGGCTAGATGCTGGGGGACACTAGAGCAGCCCTTCCTTTCCCTCTATAGTGCAGAGCTGAGGCAGGGTGTGGCCAGGCCCCAGCAGGATGCTCTGATTATGAGGGGTTTAAACCCCTACCCTGGCCTGCACCGTCTCTGGCTTTTCCCCCACTTGCTGCTCAAGGGTCCGGAGCGTTGCCAGCCCCCAGCCCCGGGCTAGCACTCCGAGGCAAAGAAGGAGTGTACAGCACATACATCTGTTGATGGTACTGAGCTTTTCAATCTTTGTGTCTGCCAACCTGACAAGGCTGCAAACCAGCAGGAGGCTGATAAAACCAAAGTGTTTATCAGCTCATCAGCAAAACAAAATCCTCTCTCATGAGTTCAAGCTCTTCTTAACAGCATTTTCCAAGGAGGGACATTACCAGCTGACCTGTTGATTTTTAACTCGAAAAAGTCCAAAGTCAGAGGTTCTCAAACTTTGTGATACTGTGACCCCGAGTGCTGGATGGCTGTGGCAGGGGATGGGGAGCTCACACGTGGCAGCCACTACCACCATCCACCACTCCATGCTGCCACGCGTATCCTCTTGGAAGTTTGCGACCCCCTTTTAAGTTGCTTGCGACCCCCCAGGGGGTCACAACCCATAGTTTGAGAACCCTGTCCTAAGTGGACACTGTTCTGTCTGCTTTTGTCCTGTCCCAGTTAAAGTGGGGACACACACACACACACACACACCCCCACACACCCCCACACACACACACACCCCCCTCTCAGCATAGGCTAGCATACCACATGCCTAGGGGCCATGGGCTGGGGTCCATGCTGTGGGAGCTGGAAGGTGGGGAATCCCTGCTTGAGCAGTGAGGGAAGCCAGGCAGAGCTCTGGCTAGGGAGAAGAGGGG
This sequence comes from Alligator sinensis, assembly GCF_000455745.1. NCBI lineage: Eukaryota > Metazoa > Chordata > Crocodylia > Alligatoridae > Alligator > Alligator sinensis. The sequence continues at coordinate 2,221,463 of NW_005841894.1, forward strand.
TGGAGCCAGCCTGTTCTCTGGAGCAGAGAGCACAGCCTAGCCTTGCCCAGGGCTGCAAAGCATCTGGGATGCCAGGGGACTCTGGTTTAACTTAAACCAGGAAGGGGTCTGGGACAGACATTGCATAAACTGGTATGACCCAAATCAGTTAACTCTGATACTACGTTCAATCAGGTTTATCTCAAACCAGTTTCAGCTATTTTGAAACTGGTTTATGTACACTGAACTTATGTTCTCTTACAGGTTTAAGGCAGTTTCTGATTACTTAAACCAGTTTATGTGTAATGTCTGTCCCTGCTGAAGTTAATTGCTGCATATGAAAGCCCATGTTTCTCTGAACCTGTTAGCCTCTAATGAGCCACCCAATCCTACTTTCTACCTAATTTCAGACTAATGGCTTAACCACCTTTGTTAATAATAATGTGTGGTAAGTAAAACTTTTGAGAATCTTTCTTTCAAAAGGAATATTGATTTCTTTTGGGGATAGCATTGTTTGAATATAATGCTTTCCTTGTGTACCATCTAGTTCAGCTGTCACATTTATAGTTAAGAAAATGTCAGGTTTTCTTCTATATAATATTTAATAGATTGGTTTATTTTTATTTCTATCACGGACAGAACAAAGGAAATTTATGTTTCGTTCTCCTGATGTTCCTTCTTCATCAAAATCAAACATGAGGACATCTCCCAATACTAGGAGTCCTTATATAGATGGCTGTTCTCCAATTAAAAATTGCTCTTCTGTGAAACTTGGAGCATGCAAAGGGACTGCACAATATCAGACCTCCCTCATTAGGATACCAATTCCACTTGAAAATCACAATCAAGAGGAAGATAATAAGGAAAATGCCCCACCAGCAGAAGGCCTGTTTCCAAAAATGGAAAATTCAATGAATCTACGACAGGAAGATGGTGATACTTTTGCCCATGGCACGCATTTGGTTGTGGCAACTGTATCCATTGCACCAGATCTCTCTGAAGCTTGTGAGCAGGGACTGTCATTGTTGCAGGAGATAGAAGGGTCAAAGGAAAATAATACTGTAGATATGGTCGATCCAATTGAGGTGTCAGATGAGAACGCTTGGGTAAAGGAAACGGTTGGTAATAGCAACATGCCAATGACAAGCTTCATGACAGGAATTACCTTCAGTATTGAAAGTTCTCACATGTTCATGTCACCTCTTGCAGAAAGCAGTGCAATTCCTTGTGACAGCAGTAGTATTCAGGTAAAATTCTTCTGGTTTTGTTATAACCCAAATTATCTATTTGCGTTCATGCATGTTTGGCTCCTATTCTGAAGCTGTCATCTCTTATTGAATGGGACCGAATGTTGAAATATAAGACTCTATTTCTTTTTCTTTCCTTGTGACCAGAAATGCAACAACTTCAGAGACCATTTTTTTTTTTTTTTTTTTTGCTAACTGATAAATATAGGTTAATCCAAAACCAGCATTCTGTCTCTTATTGCATTGGCTCTTGTTGCAGCAGATTCATTAGTAATTGGAAAGGACATGTTACCAGTCAGCCTTCTTTTGCTTTACAATTCATGAATAGATTTTTCCGTTTTATTGTTAAGCCTACACTGTTTTATTTTGTAAAAAATGCAGTCTTTAATGTCTAGCCAAATTAGCTGGGTTCAACCTTTAGCAAGTTTGCTAGAGGTGGGGGAGATAGTAATTCAGCTAGATGGTATTGATTCAGTCTAATCCAGTGTGGTATGGGGGCACTTTTCATCTGAAGATGCTGATACTTCTGCTATTAATGGTCACAGCTCAGTGGGATTTTATTGTAACTCTGGTGTACTTCCAATGCGTTTGTTGAAGTTTGAGCTGGAGGTTAAACCTTTTAGGACTGTTACGGTATATTGATAAACAGCTGTCATGTAGCATTTCAGGTTGTATTTCAGTGGTGAGTTAAGTTGCCTCATCACTGACACATTCAGATTAACTATATGTGCTATTCAAATGTAAAATATATTAAATAATGTAGAAGAAATAAGTGAGCTTTATTTGAAATAAAGTACATAGCGTTCTGATATTTAGCTTTTGTTTCAAGATGGACAGTGGCTATAATACACAGACGTGTGGAAGCAGCCTTATGGACACTGTTGGAGCTGAAAGCAGTTGCAGAGAAAATGATCCACGTGCTTATGAAGTTCCAAACAAATCTGAGCATCTCAAAACAAAAGTAAGAGAATATTTTTGTTCCATATCCAGCATCCAGTTTTGGAAAAGCCCTGCATAAAAAAACAAAAAACACAAAACAAAACAAAA
>NW_005841894.1:2223745-2233226 GCF_000455745.1 Alligator sinensis
TTGCTACAAATTGTTTAAGGTCCTGTTTTACTGCATGACACACACAGTCAGCATGCCTGAGGATGCAGGAAAAATTTTAACTCTTAATTATCTTGTGTCAATAAGTGCCACAGAAACATTCTGTAGCCAAACCCAGATTTGCTGCGTCTTAAAGGGTAGGTGGCGGCTGACAAACAACCAGTGGAAAGAGCTGGTTTTTGTGGATGTCCAGTTAATACTAGTTGGAAACAGAAAGGAGTTTACCACACCCATGCACAAAGCCAAGAAATTATCTGTTTGAGAAGAGCAGCATCACCTTTATAGGCCACCAGATTCCAGCTATTTTTCCATTGTCTTTAAACGCTAAAGAGCTCAGGGCTGTTCGTTTCTATTAGAGCATAGCATACCTGGCAATGAAATCAGGTCCTCAAATCCCTGATACCCCTTAGAGTCTCATACTGTTTTCTTATGCTTTGTGGTAGTATGGCATCTTAAAGATTATGTTCAAGATTTTCTCCTATCTAAGAGCTTCCTCCTCCTTGGGAACATAATGTGTTCAAACCAATGTACTCTCCTTTTAATCCTCTGGTACAGGAGGGGGCAATGCTTTTGGGCAGAGTGCCAAAAACACCCACAACCTTGATTTCTAAGATTTTGGTGTGCCAGGGGTGGGTGGTAGAAAGCTGTGAGGGGCCCGATCCTTGTTGTGGCAGCACAGGCCCAGCTACTTCTGTGCTGTCTGCCTCAAGGGGCGCATGCCAAGCAAAATGTCTTTGCATGCCGTGGTCTGGCACACATGCCAGGGGTTGCCTACTCTAGGATTATACTAACACTCTCACTTGTCTCAATGTAAGAAAATAAACAACCTGGTTCAATTTATTTCCTTTCCTACACTTTAGTCCAACCAAGGAAAAGGCAGGTTGCACATGATTGCAGTTTTTTCATTGTAAGTATACCTGAGACTAGTGTTTTCCATCTATCTTATAGTCTCTGAGGAGTTGCCTCCTACATAAGGACTATGACTCAAAGAAGTCAAAATGATGGCTTATCCCACAGTAACTGTGGTTCTTTGAGATGTTTTGACCATATGTGTTCTGTGACCCATACTCTGTTGCTACAGTGGGATCCTGTAACATCTAGATTCTTGGCTGAGAAACTGAAGTAAGTCACTTCCTATGGTTGAGGGCATCTCTAGCTCACACCATAGGTGTAGGCCCAACATGTACTGGTGGCCAAAAATAGAGCAATGGTTCTCAACTAGGGTACCATGGCATCTGAGGTGCCTTGAGATCCTTTCATGGTGTTGCAGGGTGCCATTCTATTAGCACTGTTAGGTGTACAGATATGCACAAGAAACTCAAGAGATTTCAAAGAGGAATCCATAGTGTCAAAAATATCCTGAGCTGTTGTGATCTTTTTAAGTTCTTTGCAACACAAGAATTGCTCTACTAGTTTTCTGTAGTCAAAAAACAAGTGAAAACTAAAGGGCTGGTATTTTTTGAGGTGTGTCTTGAGCTTAAAAACATTGAGAACCAGTGGTTTAGGGTCTAACTCACATACAGTGCATGTGTTCCAGAAGCATAATACCTGTGGACAGTAGGCCTGTGCGAATAAGCAGCTATTCGATTCGGCTTCAGATCTGGCCGCTTTGGATGCCAGGGATCCAGTCCAGAGCTCCAGATCGGTTTCCTGCTTTGACTTGGCTAAAGCAGGTCCAGAGATCCGGCCATAGGGTATAATGGGGAATCAATGAAATATCTATAACATTGTTGTTTTTTGTCTGATTTGGATTAAACTTGCAGGGGTGGTAGCCTCTGTTGAGAGCATGAAGCCTGCCAAGTTTCAAGCAGATAGGTGCAGGGGTTTGTGGGGAACTGCACCTCAAGCTGCGGACAAGCAAAACTCGTGACATGAGTGACACTGTGTTAAGGCGCAGCAGGATGAAAACTGCAGGCCTGCTAGCCCCTGCTGCAGCCACAAAGGCTGGCAGCTGTCAAGGTCAAGGAGATAGGTGCAAGGGTTCTGGGGCCCTGCACCCCTAGCTGCTGACAGGAAAAACTCATGACATGGGTGCTTGTGCAGCTGACTCTGGCTTGGGGCAGTTGATTGTATGTATTGATTATTTTCTCTCCTTAGTCTGTTTTTGTAGGTGTTAATCCTTGCTAATTAACTCGTTATCTAGTAGCTACTAGTTCCCCCAAACCCCTGCAGCTATCTTCTTGAAACTTGGCAGGCTTCATGCTCTCAACAGAGGCTACCACCCCTGCAAGCTTCATCCAAATCAGACAAAAAACAACAAAGTTATAGATATTTCATTGAGTTCCGCATTATACCCTAAGGCCCGATCTCCGAAGTAGCTCTGAAGCTTTTCCGAAGTAGTTCGGAAGCTCCGAATCGCTTCAGAAAGCCTAAAGAAGCCAGCACTTCAATCCGGACATGCTGCTTCGGACACCAAAGCATCCGAATCTTCTCCGGATCCAAAGCACAGTCCAAAGCCTCGCACAGCCCTAGTGAACAATACTGAATTTTGTAGGCTGAATGAGTCTTCTCGTTTTCATTAAGCTAAAGAATGAAGGTGAGGCACACTTCTTTTACTGTGATGACCTGAAACATCTAGGGCCTTTAGAATTAATTTCGTTTTGGACAATTAACTGTTAGTTACTTGAAATGAGCATTTTTTTTTTTTTTTTTTTTTTTTTTTTAAAGAATCACAAAGTTTTATTTGTGCATCTAGGAGCTTCCTGGTTTAAACCATAAGGACAATCATCTGCTGGGAGCAAAATCTCCAGAGAAGCGACCATGTTTCCATAAAGTGAAAACCTACAATACAATATTTAGTCAAAATGCAACTTGCAATTTTGCTACTTGGAAACATACCAGTGAACATCAGATTCAGGGATTACACAGCAATGGTATGTGATTTGTCTTGTGGAGATCCTGAAGAATTTTATATGATATTTTTTAATAATTTATGTTGTATGGTGAATTTTTTTTATGATACTACTACTTTTTATTTCATGGAACAGTCAGTTCAGAGAGCAACCAGTTCATCTCAGCTGAACTGATTGTGCTAGCCACATCTAGTATCTTGACCTAGTACAGGGGTTCCCAACCTTTTTATGCTGAGGACCAGCAAACTGTGGACCAGCCGTGACCAGCATACTGTGGGCAGGCAGCCAACCCTTCTTTATACTCAGTAGGGTTGGCTGCCAGTACACAATACACTGGTCACTTCCAAGCTGCAGTTTGCCCATCTGTGGTCACTTCCAGTCTGACATCCAACCCTCCTGTGGACTGGCAGCCAGCCCAGCAAACCCCATGGCGCAGGGGTTGGAAACCCCTGACCTAGTATCTTCAGCTCCTTTCTGAAACTGGAGAGGCTGTTGGCTAGCATTTTTCCCTTGAGTTCTTTCTGTGAACTGTGGTGGCTTCATATTGTTCCAAAAGCTTGGCTGGAGGTTCAGCTTCTGGAGAAATATCCTTTGAGCAGACAGAGTTTATATTCTAGTTACTTTAGAATCATGGACCTTGAATATACTATCTTATAAATTGCAGTACCCCAAACTAGTGTTCAGGTTTTATTGTGTATGAGCATGTCCTGTGTCCAGTTTGTGTGAATAAAAATCATCAAGGGAAGCCATTGTCATTATCTTCAAACTTACTAAGCTTAGAGTTTATCAAGTAATGCTTAGAGTAAACTTTTCAAATCTTGTAACTGCAGCTCTTTGTAGCCCATTGCCCATAGCATATTTTCCTTGCTTGGTACTAGTGTTTCTAGTTTCCCCACTCCCCACCAGATTTCATCCAGATATGGAGCCTCAATGCATAACTTAAGATTTTATCCAAGTAATAGTGCATGTCCTTTCAAAATATCTGCTGCGATTGCCAGGTACACTTGAATGGTTGCTAATTACTAAAGGTGCTGTTAAATAATAGGGAAGAGTGATTAACATAACACTTTCCACCCCTTCTTACTTTTAGCACAGCCTGTTCCTGGACAGGCTTGAAGTATGTTTTTTGCCCTCCCTAGTCTGGTCTAGCTTATCACAGCACAGGATAGGAGTACAAAATGTGCTCCTTCCTCTTTTTTGACCCTTTCACATCTAATTCATAACTAAACTAGTACCACCTTAACTCCCTATCCTGTGGGATAAGTCTCCCTGATTACGTGACTACATCCTGGCTGATAGTTCATGGTCGTGCTCTCGTTCTCTTTTGCTAGTTAATGTCACTGTAAGGCCTTCTTTAAGCTGACCCTTTGTTTCAGTTCATTTCTTGATAAGTTTACTTTTCCTTGTCTTCCATGCAATAGTATTCTGGAGTACCACTTTGGAAATAGTGAACTAGTTTTAGTTGCCATTGCACAGAAGTCATTGTTTGGTTGGTTAATTACCTTACTTACATATCACATACTCCCAAATTTTGAAGGAAAGGTTCATGTTTTAAGCAGGGAAGTTGATATTTCCACACTGTGCTGGAGGCACTAAAATGGCTGCCAAGCACTGCACTCTTCTCATTTTTCTGGCTATATGCGGCAGGGGTGGGGGCTTAAGCACAGTTCTGCTGTCAGAGTCCCTAAGTCTCACAGGAGCTGCACAGCTTTAAGTTTAATATTAATCATAGCCAAACTGGCAGTAGTTTTTAAAGCTGTGTAGCATGGATCATTCAACCATGGTGGAGTCCTTGCTTTAGCAGGTAAGATCCTAGAGACTTTTTTGTCATGCTGCTTTCCTAGTACAATGTGTATGTTTTACTTGAGAGTACAGGTATGCAGGAAAATATGGTTTCTCATTTGTTCCTGCTAGTTAACTTTCAGTACTCCTTGAATATAGTTCGAATTTTTCAGTGAATTGCACAGTGCCCTGTACTATCCCTTTTAGCAAAGTAATTGGCTAATTATGTTATCCCTAGTACTATCAGAAAATGTCTGGGGCATCACTTTCCTTTATGGAATTCCACAAAGATCTTTCTATCTATATCTTTCCTGTTTAACAGCTGCTCTACCTCCAATCCATCTTTCATTCATTATTAAGACCACTATATCACTTCTGACCTTTAATTTACCTCCCGTGCCTCACTTCACAAGTTTTAGAGATCATGTTATCAAGTCTTCTGCAAAATTGTTGATATTTTCAATACCTCATATGCTGAAACTTGTGTCTGTTTTTCTTGCCTTCACGTGATAGCTGCTTTATCTATAGCAATTCCTGTCTCACTTCTCTGGCCTACAATATTTTCAGGAAAACCTGTCATTACCAAGTGAACCACTTTGGTATCTGTATAGAGCAGCTTCACTATTTTGATACAGAGTGAACTTAATTTTGGAAGCTTCCTATGGACTTTCTCTTGGAGTGTGCAAGGTGTCTGCATTTGCTTCAGGGTGTGACTTCCAGAACACTGCTGAGAACCATGCCCCATCTCTGTAAATCCTGTTCAACATATGCCCAAACCCAGAGGTTAGGGCAAGGTAGGTGGTCCTGAGCATACACCCAGAACCACTTTCAGGCTCGTGCTCTAAGCTGTGCTTCTAGGTGTTGTGATTCAGCCACCCTAAATCACATAGTGCCTAATATCTGGATTTGGGGGCATGGTAAGTATGTGGGAGTACACAGGGTGTCAGAGTAGACACCCTCAGGTGCATCTTAACCCTTTGCTTGTGCAGTACTTTCCCTCTATACAAAATCTAAATTGTTGGCTAGGTACTTTCTTCCCACATTTGTCTCAGTTCTCTTCTTTGCATTGACTTGCTTCTATTTTATCTGTCTCATCTACAATTTGTATAACAAATGCTATATGCAGTGTTGTACCTGTATTGTATCAAGGGTAAAAAAATTAAGACAGACTGAGGAAAATGAACAGTAGCCATGACCACATAGTAAAATCCTAAATGAATAGTGGGGGCTCAATGAGACCAGTCTTTCCCAAAGTAAAGTTCCTCTATAGCAAAGTTTCTGTTACTATTAAAATGCTGCAAATGGGGGTTCACTAGAAAGCATTTAATTGCACCTAATTCACAGTAGACTACTAGTAATCCAGAACCTGTAAAACTGTGAATCAGTAAATATACAGACTTGATTAGGTTAGGTTTCTGAATGCCACCAGATTTAAATACGAAAGAATAGTATCCTAAATGTCACTTCAGTCTACTAGTGAAAAAAAGTTTAGAATTTAGCCTTAGCAGATCATGAGTCTTATCAGAAGTTTTTGTCCAAAAAACAACCATCAGAAAGGTATCAGTTCCTCTCTAGAATACTTCCAGTAAAGTATTCTCTCTCCTTTCCCCCACCCCCTTTTTCTTTTTATAGCAAGTATACCTAGTCCTAGGACTCTGGATGGGATATCTACCTGTCATTCCATGCAACAACCTACAGAAATGCCTCTCTAAAACTGATTAGACCATGGAGGAGTTAGCACATCATAAACCTACAAATGGAATTAGTTTCTAGGTTGGAGCATTGCATCAATTACATTATGAACACTTGAAAGATATGTGAAAAATGATTTTTTATGGCAATAAAACAGTGCCTGAAGTGAAAGCTGTTTAGGCAGACTAGTGTAAGGAATGTAATTTAATTACAGAAAGCTGCATTGTTTTTATTACCTCAGAAGTGATAACTCTGGAAAAATGTATATAGAAATTAAACAGGGAATTTTCTTACTACCAATAAAGTGTATGCCCTGTTTTTTTCAAACTTGATGTTGCAATTTTTTTTTTTTTAATGACTTGGTTTTGAAATGTGTTATCAAATGGATATACTTTTCAGAGCTTCCAATATCTTTCAAACTTCAGGGTTAGTTTAAACAGTCTATGCATTATATAATGATATAGTACAGGGATTGAAAAATACACTGAACTAATGTGCTGGACCACTTATGCTTAGTCTTGAAACTGTGCCACATCCCCAGAAACTGTTCTACTGAGCCACTGATGGAGACAGGTCTGATCACAAAATATCATGGCTATATAAAGATACTTTATACCATGCAGGGGGTTGGACTAGATGACCTCTGGAGGTTCCTTCTAGCCCTACTTCTCTAGGACTTTTTTGAAAAAATGCTGCTTTTTTGTGCTATGAAAAGCAGCATGTCATACAGTCAGAAATAACATTTGCCATTTTACTTACCACTTCTGCTTCTCGAATTAGAAACTACTCTGTTAAAACAGTCTAATGTTTCATGTGATTTGAAGACAGGGATTTCTTTGATGTATTTTTTGTGATTAACATCAAATGGATACTCATGTGCACACCCACATCCATTCACCCAGTCCCCAGTGTAAGATGGGAGAAAAGGGGAAAGAAGATGATCAAAGTTTTGTTGTGGCAAAGCTGGATTTCTGACCTAAACTAGGCTTTGAGTCCCATTGGTAGATCACTATGGATGCTTTCAGGTCAGATTTTCTTTTCAAAGCATACTGTCCCATACCAACCATCAAATTTTTCCCTGTACTGTCGGTAACTTTTAGACTCCTCAGTATGAAATAAAGGAGATTAAGAATGTGGTTTTACCATTTAATGTTACATTTTGTTGAATTCTTTTTATCTGCATATTTCAGGATCAGAAGTTTTAAGTAGTTTCAAAAGAACAAAACAATCACTAACATTGTTTGTTTACTTCATAAAATAAACAACTGAAATAGCACAATTGGGTGACTAAAATAATTTGTAAAAACTGTGTGTGTTATCTGTCCTGTTTTAAATTAGATTATGGCAAGAAGAAACTACAACTATTTATTTTCCTTTTTTAAAGAGGAAAAATCCTTATTAAATATTTTGAATTATGTTTTTAAGTAATCATTTAATCTAGATCTACTGTATAACTTAACTGCAGTAGTCTTGTGACCATCGCCTTCATCTAGTTTTACTTAAGCATATGGCTGACACATTGCACAAAACTGTCATTGTTTACATTTAAGAAAAAAAAAGTTTTAGCAAGGATTTTTATATTATGAATGACTGTATAATTAAATGATTGAATATAATAAAGACTTATTTCTCTTAAATACCTAATGTGTTTTGGATACTTTGTTGCAAGTGTTATATTATAAATCAGACTATTTTAATACACACATGCTTGAGAGAAGAGATTATATGCGCGTGGAGGGTGGAAAGAACCATTTGAATTAAAGCTGATTTTGGTCTGACAGTTGCCTGGTATGGAAGGTACTGGGGTTTGGTTTGATGTTTTTTACCTTAGAGCACTACATTCAACATGGGGGTTCATGAAGATCATAGCACGAGTGGGCAAAATACGGCTCATGGGCCAGATCCAGCCTGCTGATTGTAGCTGTCCCCACAGTGCTCCACATGAGGCTAAGCCCCATCTATTCCTGCCCACACCAGCCCCACTGACAGCCCTGGCCAGCATTCACAGCTTCCTGGCAGCCTGGGTACTGCTCAGCTCCCCCAACCTCCAGTGGCTCTTTCTCCTGCCTACCTACTGCACAGAGCAGCACAGCAGAGTGCAAGAAAGCAGCAGCAGCTGTGGGGATGCGTACCAGGTACATGCCCAACCAGGCAGCTCCTGCCCCAGTGTGTGGGGCTCCAGCTCCAGGCCACCTGCCACTCACCCTGCAGGATGATCAGTCACCCGGGGGTAGCCAAGAGCTGGAGTTGTGGTACTCAGCAGGCATGCCCATGGCTGCTGTTGCTTCCCCGTACTACCTGCTGTTCAGAGTAGTACAGCTGGGGCAGGAGGAGCTGAGCAGTACCTTGGCTACCAGGAAGCTGTGCGTGCTGGCAGTAGGCACAGGGCAGGAGTAAGTGGGGCTAGGCCCCATGCAGAGCCCTGGGGAGCCAGTTGTGGGCTGGGGAGGGCAGACTGCACCACCCAGGTGAGTTCTGCTGCACATGCCCCCTGCCCCTTCCCCCTGGTCAGCTCCTAGGACCTAGTATGCAGACAGTCCCTGCCCTCATCTCCCTGCCTCCCCTAGAGATCTACACCCACACACAAAATATACAGGAGTAAGACTTTATTTTGAGCTCATATGCAATCGCCTCTATATACGCTACTCAAATCAGGACAAAAAATATTTTAAATAAAATTAAAATGTCATAGATGTTTGATTTTTAGTAGAAGATGTTTTTTTATCTATAATATGTTAAAAAGATTAGAAAGATTTTGCATGTGCAGCTTCACAGTTCACCAGAACTCATTAAGTGGCCCACCAGCCAAAATAACTGCCCTCTTCTGCCATAGATTCATAGATGTTAGGGACTGGAAAGGACCTCTCAAGATCATCAGGTCCAGCCCCCCTGTGCTTGGGCAGGAAAGACTTATGGGGTTAGATGACCCCAGCAATGTGTGCATTCAATCATTTTTTTGAAGGTATTCAGAGTAGGTGATTGTACCACTTCTGGGGGGAGTTTATAATATGTCATAGTGCATATTATAAGTTACTTTCATTATTCATTTACTTTTAAGCATACCTGCATGTTGTAGCCTTTGCAGAAGCTTCTTTTGGAAGGAAGGGGCTGCTTGTTATGATTCCCCTCCCCCCCCC
>NW_005841894.1:2233236-2238732 GCF_000455745.1 Alligator sinensis
CAACACAAAAACACTACAAACCCAAAACACACCCCTTCCTTTAACAGTGAAGAGGACATTTTGGATATGAAGGGCACGTTGTGCCCAAAAGCTTGTCTTCTTTTCCAAAATACATAGTTGGTCCAGTAGACTATATTACCAAACAAAATAGGCTTCTCGCATATTTCCTATACCATAAAGGCTAAAACACTGCCTGGAAACATCTCTCTTTTCCTTTTCAAACACTGCCTGGACGCATCTCTCTTTACCTATTGATGTCTGAACTAAGTGAAATAGGTATAGTCTTAAAAGGTAGGCTATTTGAATTTATCAAAAAGTGGGAGCAGAAGATAATAAGAAATACAAACAACAGCTATAGGGACTGATGAAGGAAGAAAGTAGGACTAATATTGTGAGAACTTGATAAAGCTAACAGTTTATGGAGGAAAATACCAAAATATCAGAGTTGAATAATTTAAGTATTTTTCAAAGAATACAATTATTGAAAGGAGGGAGTCCAAGTTAATGAGCTGCTCAATGGTAAGAGTGATAAAGACAAATGACAAGTATTTTCTAGACACAAGTCACTTATTTGAGAAACAGGATTTTTGTGGGCGATACCTTTTTGGTTTGAGGAAACAATAGAATCAAGAGGTAATCAGAGTACCTGCTGACTTTTAGAAAACTAGTTGGGAACAGAAGGGGTACAGTGCTATGGAAATGAGCTTGACTCCATATTAGTTTATATTGTCTTTGTTTTTGGTGACATTGGGCCAAAAAAAGCAAGCTGAAGGAAGTGATCATATGCCCAGTTTTGAAAAAGGGAATGTAAAGGACTACCGTGGGAGTTTCTTCTTCATTACAGCATCTCAGATCTGCTCTCTCATTTACATATATGCCCTTTATGCACATGAGATAAGGACAGCATTAGTGAGGATTGCAAGAGAAAAGGTTTGTTGTGGATCAAATACTTTCAGTTCAACTGCTCAAAACATGAGATACAATCAAAATGCATAATTCATAAATACTGAGATATTTTCTAGGATTGGCCCTCTTAGCCATCCATGGATTAATTAACATTCCTTTACTTAACCCCTGGGAGTGATCATCCTCAACTGTGAAGGATCATTGCTGCCATAGACTGTAAAAATATATTAGCATTTCACAAAAATGGCCTCTGCTACAATTAAAGAATGTGGAATCCAATACAAATATTAAAATTTCAGTTATATTATCTGAACAACTTTAAATTGAGTGAAACATCTCCCGTATTTAACCTAATTATAAAATTGGTGTAGATGCACTATTCCAGGTATTTAATGTGGATAAAGGAAAATTGACGGAATGATTTTTTTTTTTTTAATCTCATTTTGCACTGAATGTAAATAGCCTTCATCAACTTTCTGGATATATAATATGGTACGAAGGTAGTTGAGACTGGAAATAGGACTAGTCAAAAACAACAACATGCCTGGTTATAAACCAAAGAGAATAGCTTAGATTCCTGGCTGCTAGATGACTAAGGTATCAAATCAGGCAATTTACATACTAGGAGAATTAATTTCTTCCCTCATCTAATTATTAGTAATTAAGAAATATCTATTTTTCTCCTCAGGAAATTTTTAGCTCTAAGCAATGAAAAGGCCATACTTCAGAAACAGGAAAATCAATTAAAAGGGACACTTGTGTATACCAACTTAAAAAAAAAAGAAGAAAAACTAAATATGGTTTAAATATGTTACTTAATTCAAGTGGCTGTAGAGGAAAATATATAATTGGAAACTGCAGGGAAAACCAATGACCTCATCATAGGACATATCATTGGGGTAAAGGAAAACAAAGTATCAGTTTCTTTTGTAAGGCCTTCATGCTAATCAAGGAGAGGATGGAGAAATAATAATGAGGGAGACTAAAGAGTTGCAGTATGAAGCTACCAACAAACAAGGTGAGCCTACATGAGACATGAACTGCACAGTAGCTGAATAATGCTGCACAATAGCATGTCACAGCACAAACAGTACTAATACGCTACTGCACAGTATTATCCGGCTACTGAGCAGTAGTGCACCCACAGACCCCTATGCTTGGCTAGACTTTGGTCCGTTACCTCTCAGGGAAATGTACTAATTAAGTTATGGGTGCAGGGCATGATCCTCTAAACTTTTTGGACCTGTTCCAATTTTTCGTTTTTATATAAATTGCCAGAAGTAGAGTAAACAAATGAGAATGAATCCCTGAACTGCTGTTAGGTCATGCTGCTAGTATGAAAGTAACAGACTTCAATTGCCTTAAGTAGTAGAGGGTATTTAAAAACCTCTCTTCCCGTGACCCCTAGGTAAGTACACTAGACTAGTGGTTCTCAACCTTCTTTGTATCAGGACCCATTTGTAAAGATCGATAGCCAGTCCTAATCCACAGCGCCCTGGCCCTGGCCCTGCCAGTGCTCCTCACTCCCAACCCACTGTCCCCTGCCCCCTCGGGCCATGCTGCTGCTCCTCGCTTCCACTCCCAAGGTATACAGTCCCACTAGAGGGAATGCCTTACTGGGCTTGGTGTTGGCTACAGGGGAGGACCTGGTAGGGGAGCTGCAGATTCATGGTCACCTTGGGGACAGTGACCACCAATCAATTGAATTCCCATACAGCCATACGGTAAGATACCTAGTAGGGTGGAAGTGCTTGACTTTAGGAAGGCTAACTTCAGTGTGCTCAGGAGTCTAGTCAACAGTGTACTGCAGGATAAGAGTATTGGCGAGATGGGAGTCCAGGAAGGGTAGTCATATCTAAAGGAAGCGATCTTTCGGGCACAGAGGGAGACTATCCCAGTACGAGGGAAAGGAGCCAGAAAATTTCTTTGGCTAAACAGGGAAATCCAGGGGAGCCTAAGGGCCAAAAAAAAAGGCATATAGGCGGTGGAAACAGAGGGAAGCTACCAAGGAAGAGTATACCTACTTGGCCCGCGCTTGCAGGGAGGCAGTTAGAAAAGCCAAAGCAACTACAGAGCCAAGGCTGGCAACACAAATTAAAGACAACAAAAAGTCTTTTTTTAGGCATGTAGGGAGCAAAAGGCAGGCACAGGGCAGCATAGGACCCCTACTGAACATGAAGCAATTAGTGACAGACAGAGGGGACAAGGCTGAGCTATTCAATGAGTTTTTTGCCTCGGTGTTCCTGAACAGGGCTCAAGACAAGTCTGCTAATGGGTTCTTAGACGGGCATCAGAAGGATGCCAGCCCACCAACTGTTGATGCCAACTTGGTGCAGTGTCACTTGGATGGACTGGATGTGTTCAAGTCAGCAGGCCCGGATGAGTTGCATCTGAGAGTACTGAAGGAATTGACCGGTGTCATAGCAGAACCACTAGCACAGCTGTTCGAGCACTCATGGCACTCGGGTTAGGTCCCGGAGGACTGGAAAAGGGCGAATGTGGTCCCTATTTTCAAGAAGGGGAGGAAGGAGGATCCAAGTAATTATAGGACAGTCAGCCTCACCTCCATTCTTCGAAAGGTCTTTGAAAAAGATTATGAAGGATCATATTTGGGGGAGTCCAGCAGGAAAAATAATGCAGCAGGGAAACCAGCATGGATTTGTAGCAGGTAGATCATGCCTGACCAATCTGGTTTTGTTTTATGACGGTCACAAAATGCATAGACGCAGGAGTAGAGGTGGATGTCATTTTCTTGGACTTCAGCAAGGCCTTCATTATGGTATCTCATCCCAGTCTCATAAATAAATTAAGAGACTGTGGCATAGATGTTTACATGGTCCGGTGGGTCGAACCCAGAGAGTGGTAGTAGACAGGTCGGTATTGGCCTGGAAGGATGTGGGTAGTGGGGTCCCGCAGGGTTCAGTCTGTGGACCTGTACTCTTCAATATCTTCATCAGTGACTTCGATATGGGTGTGAAGTGTACTCTGTCCAGTTTGCGGATGACACTAAACTGGGTAGGGAACGATTGCAGGCAGACCTGGACAGGTTAGAAAAGTGGGCAGTACACAATAGAATGAAGTGCAACAAGGACAAGTGCAGAGTGCTGCAGCTAGGGTGCAAAAATATCCAGCACACCTACTGGCTGGGAAGTGACCCTCTCAGCAGCACAGAAGCCAAAAGGGATCTCGGAGTCATAGTGGGCTCCAAGATGAACATGAGTCAGCGTGACAAAAATCAGCAGCAAAGCTAACCGCACTTTATCATGCATCAGCAGATGCATGATGAATAGATCCAAGGAGGTGATACATCCCCTCTGTGCGGCATTGGTTGGACTGCAGTTGGAGTACTGTGTCCGGTTTTGGGTGCTGCACTTCAAGGATGTGGATAGATACGAGAGGGTCCAGAAGAGCGGGCCACTCGTATGGTCAGGGGCTTACAGGACAAGCCCTATGAGGAGAGACTGAGGGACCTAGACCACTTCAGCCTCCACAAGGGAAGGCTGAGAGGTGATCTTGTGGCTGCCTACAAATTTCTGGGGGATGCAGCAAGGGATCAGAGATGCTCTATTCACCAGGGCACCTCTTGGGGTAAATAAGGAACAATGATCACAAACTGACAAAGCAGATTTAGGCTAGCTATCAGGAAAACCTTCTTTACAGTAAGGGTGACCAAAATCTGGAATGGGCTTCCGAGAGGGGTGGTGCTCTCCCCTACCCTGGGGGTCTTTAAGAGAAGGTTGGATAAGCATCTGGCTGGGGTCATCTGAACCCAGCACACTTTCCTGCCTAGGCAGGGGTTTGACTTGATGATCTGTTGAGGTCCCTTCCAACCCTAGCATCTATGTATCTATGAAACCCGCAGCCCCCTGACCCTCCCCAACTCTGCTGGAGGGAGCCCCCCAAACTGACCCTATCCACGCAGGCGGCAGTGGAGCAAGTCTAGCCCCAGCACAGGCTGGAGGGAGGAGGGGAAGCCTGTGGCACCTCC
This sequence comes from Alligator sinensis, assembly GCF_000455745.1. Classification (NCBI taxonomy): domain Eukaryota; kingdom Metazoa; phylum Chordata; order Crocodylia; family Alligatoridae; genus Alligator; species Alligator sinensis. The sequence continues at coordinate 2,238,131 of NW_005841894.1, forward strand.
CCCCTTGCCCTGAGCTGGGGCTCACATACTGCACCAGGCAGCCTGGTCATGGTCCCTCTTGCCCGCCAAGCAGCATCTCCCAGTTGCCCTGTCTTGAGTATGGGCACTGGCCCCGGTGATGCCAACCCAGCCACACAGCTCCCCACTGCCCTCGAAAGACCCCTTATCCCCACCCACTTCCCCTGCTGGAGGGGCAGGTGCCTTCCCCCTTGCCCTCTTACCCTGATGCAGCCTTGGCCATTTCCCCCCAATGGCAGCAGGCACCCTCCCTCCTCCACATCCCCATTCCTTCCACATCTGCACCCAAGCACCCTGGGATAGTCCCCAAGCCCTAGACCTCCCATCCCCACTCCCCATACACTTACCTGCATCCAGCTGCTAGGGCTGCTTCCATGACTCTGTGTGTGTGTGCGTGTACGTGTGCGCTGCCTCATCACCCCAAGCAGCTGCTTGTAGGCTGGAAGGCTGCTAGCTTGCAAGGGGAAACTCATGGTTTCCCACATTTTTCTGGGACTTGCTTGCAACTGTCTCAAATATTCTTGTGACCCACGGGTTGAGAAACACTTCACTAGACCCTAGGCCGCAGAGGCATTGTCATTCCT
>NW_005841894.1:2238763-2246052 GCF_000455745.1 Alligator sinensis
CCTGAATAAAGTAGCAGAAACATGAGCACTACAGCAGAGCTTATATTTAAAGGTTTACTCAATTCAAGGAAACCATGAAATCCAGAACTGTCTGCAAAATTCAAGAGAAAAAAAAAATGCTGATCTTCAGTGGGATCCAGAAATCTTTGTTGTGACTGCAGCCCAGCCCTGCCTGTGTGAAGTAGGATTTCTTTTGTCTTGTGCTGGTCATTTAAGTCCTATTCTAAGGCAACTACCATGACTGGATTAGGTCCCAGCAGAGAAAAGTCAAATACTACCAATGCTTGAATGCCTACCAGCTGCTTACCCAAAGAACCTTGTCTACCAGCTAGTTAAATATCCAAATTAAAATACAGAGCTTCAAAACCCCTCTCAGATGCTGCTTAAATCCCCACAGAAACTGAAGTCCCTGGGTGCCTAAATGCTAATGCTGGGCATGAACAGAACCACCTACACACCTTGACAATGCTGGCACACTGGGATTCACAGACAAATTATTCCTGTTTCCCTCATTTACTCAAACAAAACAATCTCAGGAAAGAGAGGCAGCAGCCTCTTTTAATCCAGTATACTGATGATTAAATCACTCACTTGAAATAGAGTTCAAGTACCTATTGTCTGAAAGAATCTGAACACACACCCCAGATGATAATTTAATGAGCAATCTGCAGCATACTCTGAGCGAGGGCTCTCCCAGTCCTTGTTGAAACTTCAACTTTAAATGGAATTAAGCATTCACTGAAGCAATGAATCAGGCTCCTCCTGTAAACAATTGTACTAACACCTTGCAAAATTTGGCATATAGATTAAGAAGACTCAAAGATTTTTTTTTGTACAGTAAATTACATTCATCCTGAAAATTTCTGCCCTTTGATTTCCCATTGTTGTTACAAAATGAACTACTAAAAAGAATGTTCCTTCACTTTGTACAAGTATTTCTTTTCACCTGCCAGATGAAAACATTGATGTATTTGGTTTAAAAACTTTTACAAATATACTTGCATGTTTAAATAAAAATGCAAATATTAAAAAAATTACAAATGCATACCTAAAAGAAGGTTTTAAAATTGTATGATGTTTCTCAGCATTTACAATTTCCTCCTCAGACACAAAGTACAAGAAAATAGTTGTACTAATTAGCTGCTAAAATGCAGCTATTTCTTCAGCTTTTTCTTCTTCTTCTCTGGTTCATCACTAGCTTTCTCCTTCAGTGTTGTCTGATCTGGAACACCACTTCCTAGTATCTGCCACATAAAACAGAGTTAAAAGACTTAATTTGCGGTCTTCTCAAAGAGAAAAATAATTTGAGAGGAGTTGGCTTTATCAGATTTAGATAAAACTACATACAGATACCACTACAAGAACACCATCTGATCACAGGTATTCAGAATATGTCAAAATTACTATGTAAATATCAGTGTCATAATGATAATACTGGAAAACTGGAAATAAAAGAGAATAAGTGGAAAAACACATTTAAAGTAAGAACAAAGAATAGTGCTGAACCTAATGGACATTCAAAGTCTTGTATTATAGTTTAAATAGGAGAATAATATAATACGTCTGAAAACAGACCCAAGTCTTTTCTAAATCAATGTAAATCTCAGAAATGTAGAATCAGAAGAAGTCTTCAAGAGATGGTTTAGTTTATCTCCCTGCAATAAGGTAAACACACATAAACTTAGGTGGTTTATGAGAAGTTTTCTAGCCTGTTCTTTAAGTGTCCAGAAGGAGATTCCACCATCTCCCTAGGGTGGAGAAAAACGCTACTTAACAATTAGAATGCTTTTCCTAATATCCAACCTAAATCATCTTTGCAGCACATTTATCCAATTCTTTCTTGTCCTTCCATAATGGCCAGAGAAAACAATTGAATGCGTTATAAAGACTGTATTTATGCAGTGAAAGAGAGAGAGAGACAGAGAAAGACTTATGTCCCACCTCTCTTTCGTAGATCAAACACACTCACTCCCTTAACTGTTCTTGAAGAGTCATGTACTATAGCCAAGTACAGCAAAAAGTTGCCTCTTATGTTTTACTGGTATACCCGTTATTACACATCATGAATGTCATCTGCCTCAATTTTCAACAGCATCAACTGCTTGATCATCGCTCAGTCCCTTTTCTGTCATACTTTTTCATTTCCAGATAATCCCTATTTTGTGTATTTGCATTTGATTTCTCCTTAAGTCTAGGACTTTGCATTCATCTATATTCAAATTTATTTGGTCGATGTCAAATTCCTTTTGGATTTTGATTCTGCCCTCCAAAGCACTTGCAAGACTTCCTCCAGTTTGCTATCATCCACAAAATGTTTTAATTCTTACAACATAGTATTACTTTATGAAATAAAATATATTAAATATAGTAAATATATAAAATGTATTATTAAATATTTATTTAAATAATCCACACACATTGGCAGTTTAAATACTGTCAGCGAGTGTGCATGCATGTGCCTGCACAGACACACACAACCTACATGCTCTTTTATTTCTTCAGCTTTTTCCTCCTGCTTCCCACCCCTGGGAGTGGGGCAGCAAAGCTCACGTAGGGCCAAGGAAGCTGTGGCTGGGGGGAACTAACAATTCCATGCTCTGAGAGGCAGAGCGGGCCCAGCCCTGAAGTAGCAGTGGGGGGTGAAGGGGTGGGCAGACACAGGCCTCTGCCCCCGACCCCTGTCAGTCAGTCAGTCAGTCTTGACGGGCAATTTGCCAGTTCTATATAAAAATAGCTGCACATATACAGAAACAAAAAGGAACTGCTATTCCTATACTAGATTGTGCTTTACAGAATTCTACATTAACACATTTATGTAGCACTTGTCCTGATCAGAGAAGAGATTCAAATATTTTTAGATGGATTCTCCTAACTTTACAACACATTTGACATCTGTCAGAGGTGCTAAATTCTACAAGATTCTAAGAGTTGTAAACTGAAGCTAAACATTTCAGCCATATCTATAAATCATCCCCATCTGCGGAAATTCCACTAGTGAATTTTATTTTAGAAAATCTTTACTCAGTGATATTCATTTTAAAGAGTTCTGAAGCTTACAGAAGCCCCATAAGATTTTTCTTTTTTTAAATACTGTCAATGAAGTTAGACTGTTTTTACTAAAGTAGATGTGACTTGAGAATCACTGTTCTCTGCTACTGAAATAAATACTGTTTTTAAAGCCAATATTAAATTCATTATAATAAGATTTAAGATTACTACATGGTAATACAGTGTTGTGAATTGTGAAGCTGGTTTTTCTTACCTTAGGTTCTATCAGTGCCATACGGATTTTCTGGTGTTGGATATTGGAAGCATCCAACACGATGTTCACTTTAACTTTGTCAAATGTATAAAATGTTGTATCTTCCACAGTAAGAGATGGTATCTAAAATTCCAAAGTTTTTTAAACAAGGCATTTTGTATACAAGTATTCAACTTTTGTAGCTAATCCCCAGCCATTATTTATTTTCATCAATTGTATCTTTTCCTAGCTTACAGCAGACAGCGCTTGAAATTCTTAATATTAAAACAGATACACATAGCAAGACAAAATGTTTCTGTAGTTTAAAAAAAATACTTTAAAAATACCAGTTAGAAAAGAATACTGTAACCTATACAAAGTATTCCAGTATTAATCAAAAACTGTACGTTTTGCAGTACTTTTTTATATACAGAGATATAGATATCTTCAGTAACAGTTAGTGAAATGCAGCCATTTTCAGAATCTTTTATATCTAAACTTCCAAGCATGAAAGCAAATTGTTTTTTCTACAGCTTAGTTTACAAACTATAAAAAACTCCTACAATATCCCCTGTATCCAACAACTACACAAATATAAAAGTCATTGTGCCAAATTACTGAATCAAAATCCAAAACCACCCCACTGTAACATACCTCTGGATTATAACTGAGACTTGGTTTTGGTTTATCTTTTTCTTCAAAGAAGACTGTTCCTTCCAAACCAAACTTGGGAATTAAAACAACAATTGCATTCTTTCTTACAAATAAAATGTATGCCTCCTCATTCACCACTCCTTTGCTTTTGAAGAACAACTGGAACAGAGAGAGATTGTGAGAAGGAAAGAAAATGTTAAAAAGTATTGCTTAAAACAAAAAATGTAATGGCTTGATATGAAGACAGTTATTCAACAGTCACAAGTAAAACACATTCATATTAAAATGATCAAATGTAATTATAGTATCGAATAACAATTTAATTTTTTTTTTTTTTTTTTGCTATTCAGCAGCGCTTTGAATCATAATTCCAGGCTATATTCAACATATTAAAATACAAGATCAATTAGGCAGCTTTTTAACAAGAATCAAGCTGTACTTGGCAGCATTTACAGTATTTCTAAAAACAGGAAAAATGTAATAGAATTGTTGAAGGCCTCTCATCTATTATCTTGAATATATGCTCTTCAGAACCAGAGCTGCAATACCCAAATCCCCACACCCTGCAAAGAGAATATTATTGTAGCCTTAATTATTCCTTAAATATTTCATACCAAGTGTTCTCGTTATTACCCTATACATCCCATCAATATATTCCCTACTGATATCCAAGTCTCTCCTACAGTTTGAAAAAGGAAAATGCCCTAATCTGAAAACTACTTACCTGTGTATGGAATGCAACTGATGCTCTTTGTGCATACTGAGCCATTTTATGCCGATAATTGAGATTTTTACACAGGTCTGCTAGCTTATGTTTATCTGTGAGTTCTGGATAAGTACTATCTGCCCGTATTGCCACAGCCAACAGTCGGTGTACTATTATATCAGCATACCTGCAGAGATTAAAAAGGATTACCCTTGTATCAGAAAAAACTCATTTCTTGCACATTTCTGAATTCTATAACTGAATGCACATAAGATAATTTTTTTTTGGCAATTATTTAGTTGGTCTAATAAAAGATATCACCTCTGCCCCAAGAGTTTTGTCTGCCTATGCCTTTAGACCAACATGGCTACAACCAATATCCCTGCATTTAAGCTATTTATTTTAAAGATCTTGACCAGGCCTCAGGTTTTATTAAACTATTATGTTTGCATGCAGTACAAACCAAAAGAACTATAGCTTAATTAGTTATCACATAGTATTGTTTTAAAACTGAAAACAAGATGATAGATAATCAGTTTTAATTGATATACCACTTTTTTCTTTTGAAAACTTTCATAAGGTCAAGTACCTCCTGATTGGTGAAGTAAAGTGTGTATAAATAGGTGATGCTAGACCATAGTGATGAAAATCATTGTCCATTCCAGAACAAAAATAGACTGCTTGCATCATGCAGCGAGTGGCCAAGATTCGCAATAGTGTATTTAGATATGGAAAATCAGGAGTTTCAGCTTTGTCCAGAGAGTCAGCTAGAGCCTTTGCTGAATCTGTCTTAATTTCCAAATTCTGTTAAAATAGAAAAAACAGATTACTGCTGCCAAATCCTTAAAATAATGTTGTATATTATGTAAGCACATAGCTGCATCATCTTAGCACTTCAGACCATACCATGCATATTATCCCATGATTTAGCAAAAGGAAGTTATACTTAACCAATTTAATTTCCTTCTTTGACAAGGTGACAGTCTTTGAGGGTGGGAGGGAAGCAGTGGATGAGAGCCTTGACTTCAGCCAAGGCTTTCAATACTGGTTCCCCATGAAATTATTATAAGTTAAGGAAATACAGTGTAGATGAAACTACTCTAGGACGGATGTACAACTGCTTGTATCATTGTGTTCATAGTGGCCATAGATTCATAGATTGCTAGGGGCTGGAAGGGACCTTGTAGATCACTGGTAATTCTAGTTAGGAACAGGTATCAAGGAGGATTTCCGAGGCATCTGTCCTGTGTTGTACTATTCAAATACCTTCATTAATAACTCAGGAGATGGGACTGAGTGCATACACAGTTAATCTGCAGATGACACTAGGCTAGGTGAGGTAGCAGACACCTCAAAGGACAGAATTACAATTCAAAATCACCTTGGTGAAATTGGAGAAATGGTTCCAAACTTAACTGGATCAAAGCCAATAAGGATAAGCGCAAAGTACTGCACTTACAATGGAACAATCAAATACAAACTGGCAAACAACTGGCTAGACTGTAGTACTACAGAAAAGGAGTTGGAGGTTATAGCGAACTGCCAACCAAATGAGTCAAAAGTGTCCTACAGAGACAAAAAAGCCAATAGCATACTGGAATATATTAACCTCAAATCCACATTTTTCTATGATTAAAATGAAATGCCACTATAGATATAGCTTTTTTTAATCTGAAAATTGGGAATTTTTTTTTTAAATCAGAGCAAACTAGGATCCCTGCAAATCATTCTATCACTACTTAGGTCAAACCCAGAGTACTGGATTCAGTTTTAAGCACTGGACCTCAAGGATGTGAAAAAAAAAGAAATTCAGAAAGCAACAAAAATAATAATTAGTCTAGAAAGGATGACATACCAGGAACAGCTGGAAGAACTAGGGCTATTTAGTCTAGAAAAGAGATGATAGAAGGTAGATTTTAGAAGAGTCTTCAAATACAAAAAGGGTTGTTGTAAACAGGATGGCGATTAATTATTCTCTATTCATACTAGACAGACAAAATAAATAAAGCTTGATCTTTACCATGAGAAATTTAGTTTAAGCATTAGGAAGAACCTTTTCACTATGAAGGTGGTTAAGCACTGGAACACACTTCCTAAACAACTTGTAGAAACTTCTGAAGATGAAGATTCTAAATGCAAGTTAGATGCTTGGCAGGGATGGTTTAGATAAGGATGTTCCTGTCTTGAACAAGGGGCTGAAATAGAGCTGGGAGAAAATCATGAGATCAGCTATTTTTCTATGATGATTTTGTACATCTGTAAGTCATCCCTGAAGTACTAACTGCCCAATGGAATATCAGTCTTACAAAGAACTTGACCACCGATCTCTGATAAACCCTATAAGAACCTAAGACAGGGAGGCTCCCTTTAACAGAAGGCAAAATTCAATTGTTCAGGTCAGACCTCCTAATTTCAGTCTATACTTCTTTTCTGAATTAACTGCATTTTTCATATATATGAATATATATACTTAAACATACATGAGAAAGAGAATATACACATATGGACACACATGCAAGTAATTTTAAGGCAGCAATTCTGGCATTAATTTGCACCTTAGTTGATTTGAACAACTACCTTTTATTACTTGACTCCAACAGCAAAATTTCTTTCAGTACATATTAACCCAGCGGCAACCTTCTGGATCAGAGATGGGTGGGGGCTAGGACTTGTCACTGCATCTTCCTG
>NW_005841894.1:2246083-2257924 GCF_000455745.1 Alligator sinensis
AGGGGTCAGATTCAATGGCTCCATGGGTTAAATTTATCCCATAGGCTGTAGGTTGTCAACAGATCTATGAACTCTTCCTGAAACTGTTTGTGAAACATATTCCAAGTACACTATTAATGTAAGTAAAAATTGTTCCCTTAAAGAGTGACCTGTGACAAGAAAGGCTATACTATACCTATAGTTTACAAGGAATGAAAATGCAAGACTAAAAGATTAAACTATTTCCCTTATCCGAACATAGGTCTTTGGTAACAGATTGCTGATTCTTTTGAAATTAGACTACCTACTGCAGTAGACAAGTAGGCCCAAGATACAAGAAATGGTCTTTCAAGACAGAAATGCAAAGTATTTTACATATACTTTGCAAATTTAAGAGGGCTACAAGAGATAAAAGTGTAATTAGTAAAATAACAAAGCCTTTTAATTAGAATTATTTTATTCCGTTGTATTACAAACTTGCCTTGGATTTTGCTGCCTTTACAAGGATGTCATAATTTGATGGAGGAGGAGCCGGATGTTTTCGGAGCAAAGCACATTCTGAGAACTCTTCATAAATTTTCTGTGCTACAGAGATATTGGCAAGCAACATAAACTCTTCAACCATGGAATTTGTTTCTCTGTCAAGAGGAGACATTTTGTAATTTTGTAAGCATTATTATATTTCGGATTGGCTTAAATATATATTAATATAAATGATGCCTTTTCATTATCTATAATACAATTACACAACAGAGTTTAGTAGAACTACTATGTTGTAGCAATAATCAACATCAAACAGCAAATTTAAAGAAGCTATAAACATGAACCTAACTATTTACAGAGGCCCAAAGACGAGGGAGTGAATAAAGCAAAAGAATAAACAATTTTATTTTAGAGTTAAAATGTAGGATTTAATTTTAAAATGCATTTTTTTTTTAATGAATCTATGAAGTCAAAATAGCATTGCTTATTTAGGACTTAATACAAAATATTTCTCAATGAGACTTCCTACATTATCATAAGTTGGTTAATATTACTGTCCTAAAACTAAAAGCACGCTAACAGGAGAATATCACATATGAGTACAAGTATGCAAAATAAAGCTGAGAAGGACTCAGGGGATTTTTTTGACTCAAAAGTTAAGTGGGATAACCAAGAAGCTGGCTCAATAGATGAGCTTGATGCCTCACTTTCTAGAAGGCTTCAGTATTATCATCGCGCACATTCTATAAAACCCTTCAACTTCATTGTGCCTCTGTGCATGTAAGTTTTGTATTTTTCCCTGATCCTTGTATTCCTCATCCAGGCTGTATCTACTGCTCCCCACAGAGACTCTGATCTAATGCCCCAGCTAAGGCTCTCTGTCCTCCTTCCAAAGGTACTTGTTTCTCCTCATCATGGGGACAAAGCTAACAGATGTCCTCTTTCTAATTCCATGAACTCAAGTCCTTTGGGAAGGGGACCCACGAATGCAGCAAGCTAGTTCTTCCTGAGTTGGGTCTGAGGCTACTGAACTGGTGAACTGAGCCCTTATCGATGGTTATACAGCACCATAGCAAAATGGCAGGAAGAGGGAAGTGTTAAGTCTGCTGCAACACTAACTTTAGGCATTTAATTGTTTTTAAAGTGTGGTTTAAGCTCATCACATTTTCTAGAGCAATCAAATTTCATAGAATCAACTGCCCAGACTATTAAGTGAACTTGGCACTTCTACCAAAATGCACAATACATACTTTAGCTCCTTAGTCTGCAAATCAATAGGATCATGAGTTTCACTGTCCATATGGAAACGGACTTCAGGTGAGGAAAGTGTCAAGGCCCTGTAAAGGATAAATAAAACTGGAAGGGTTAGTTTATATACTTCAGTTGCAAGATCTGATTTTTCAATAACTGCCATATAACTGTAATTTTATTCTTACTGTCAAGTCACAGGAATTTGCTTTGCATGTCTCAAGTACAAAAACACTATTGTATATCTATTATTGTACTTTTTATTATGACTGGAATGGATCTACATTTCTGCATCCTCTTTCAAGGATAAAGAAAAATTAACATATATCTATTTGAAATGCATCACTATTATTAGATGAAAGGTGGAACTACAATCCTTCTTCATATGCTTCCTGTATGTTGAGGCGCTTAATATGATATTTATCAAAACTGCCAGGAATCATTTATTTCAAGTTTCCTAATGGCTTCAATGTTCTAGGTTTCTTTTCTTCCTTTTTTTTTTTTTTTTTTAAGAAGCATATTGACATTTCCTTATCTCAAAAACAGATGCTTAAAACATTGAGCCTTGCAAAGTGGCTTTGCTTAAGTGAAAGTAAAATGTAATAACAATATTCAACTTTGTAAAGGGGTCAGTTGCATATTTACAGTGGATAACTTTTCATAAGAACTATCGTCCATACAACACTTAAAGTGAGATATCCCAATTTCCACATATAAAAGAAGGAATTCACATACAAATCTCTTTTTTAAATAGTTATCTTAAGCAGACAAAATTAAAAAAAAAAATTATTGGGTGAATTAACATTCTGTTTTATAGTTTGTATTATTTCAAAATGACAACCTGGCACTCTTCCTTGAAACTCAATACTCGTAGACAGATGATCTCTCCTGATCATAAGACTAAGGACATGTACACACAGAAAATAAAACAATTTACCCATTATCTATTCTTCTCTTTTTCAGAATCTTTGCTAATTTATTTAGCCCACGTAAGCTAACAGTGATATCATCATTCATGCTTGTTGAATCAATTCGCATCTGTGCTTCAGCATATGTAAGAGAAGCCTTGGGAAAAAAAAACAAACAATTTGACAATGCCGCATATAAAATAAGTATTGGAGTAGTGGACTGAGTTTTTATGTCTTCTGGAAACATACGGTATGGTTCATTGTCAAAAATCTCCTGAAAACCACCACAAAGAGACAATGAACCCATGCTGAATTGCACTCAAAACCTAAATACATTTCACTATCATCAGGGGACCACTAACAAATGGAAGACCTACATAACAAGCTATGCAATAATTAGTAATTACATTGAAACCTACAAATAAAAATAACAATTGTTATGTATGTAGGGTCTGATTTTCAAAGGTGCTGACAACCAGCAGCTTTCACTAACTCTAGCTGGAGTTGTGGATGTGAAAAAGCAAGCTTATAATACTTATGTCATCCAAATGCTACAATATCAAACCAAAGCATGCATCAGCTTTAACATTTATTTTCCACAACTGAATTCATTTAGTCTAGACCTTTGGTGCTTTTAAAAGGCCTTATATAAATCAATTCGAAAAGTCATTTTACTCATTTAAAAAACAGAAGCTTGAAAAAAAAAAAAAAAAGAAAAGAAAAGAAAAAGAAATAGGAAAGAAGCCATTTTTTTTTATTTGTTGAGCCAATGTTTGAAAAGTTCAGTCTCTAACTTTGATGCTTATTTTCACAGCAATAAAATTATATTTGAACTGAATGCACATAACCAACCTTGGAATTAATAGCGCTTTTTGTAAATCTGGTTTTTAAAATTTCAGCTCTGTGGTTCATTTCCCATATACATGAAAATGCAAGTCTTAAAAAAACAAAAAGAAAAAAGGGAAAAGATGTTAGACAATCTATGAGAAAAAATACAAAAAGGACAACATTTGGTAAAGCAGCCAATATAAAGGATGTACAAATACCTGTCCACATTAGATCTCAGGGAACATAAGTTGGAACTAAGCAACTCTGGAACCATATCAATCCTCTGTAAAATAAGGGAGGAAAGTTTGTTTACTAATACACACATGTATATTTTTCTCCACATGATACTCAAGTATTTAATAGCATGAAAATAGAACTGCTAAGGTTTCATTAAGTAGTTCTTCCATTGATTGTTTCATGAAAAATGAACCATTTTCCAGGTTTTGAAGACAGAAAAAAACAAAACAGAACAAACTACAGAGCTTCAGAGAAAACTTACTGCCTTATGACAGGGTATACAGAAGTTTCCATTCTCTAGTTGTTAGTCTTGAAAAACAATGATGGTCCACAAGAAATACTATGTAATAAGGACCAAAATAAATTGAACCAAAATAGATAAATGTGTGTGTGATGCTCAAGTCTCTGTAGACTCCAAAAGATTTGGCAGCCAGCAAGGAAAGATGAAAGTTTAATAGATTACATTTTGACCACCCAGCCTTGACAGTCATGTTACCCATAAGTGCTACACTATTGTACTTATTTTAGTACCCTGTTCTTGTGTCCAGTTGTGCTTCTGTCACTACAAATTGCTGTCAGCTCTTCTTTTCCTGACTCATGACCAGTAAGTTAAGGAATTATGTCCCTGGTCCTCTCTTTTCAAGTTACCAATTAGACACAACTAATATCCCAATTTTAGATGCAGATGCGCTATATCCCAACTTTGAGTTAAGATGGGTATTAACCTTATAAACAGATTTCTAAAGTTAATATGCTTCCTACTACACTTAAAGCTGCCCTTTAAAACAATCCTGCCATGATGGCTGGCAGCCTTCTGATACAATAAATGCTTCTTTTGGTAACATATTATGAAAACTTAAATGTAAGCAAAAGGTCTCCATTTTATTAAAACTGGAGATGCATTTCCATCCCAAAGAATTAAAATGCATGGAAAATGTACCTCCCATGTAAACCAAAAATCTCAATGAAAAGAATAATTACTTTTTCACACAGATACACTGTTGTTCCTCTTTTTGCTGACTCTTGATCTAAAGCATTTCCTGGTTGAATAAAATGGCTGACATCTGCAATATGCACACCAACCTGGAAGGGAAACAAAACACACAGTTTATGAGGGAGCAATGGTTTTCAATATAAAAGATCCTGAGGTTCACATCTCTCTTTACCATTTCATCTCTACAGCGGCCAATGTCACATGAACAAGGAAAATTAAATTAATTTGGAAATGAGAGTATCGTAAAATGTGGACATGAAACTATTTTCTTTATGGGCACTTAACTTTTATCAGCATGGTAACTCTTGTCTGTAGCACCCCACCACCCTCCACACCTCTCTTCCATGTCTCCAACCCAGGCTGCAGTTTGTTTGCTTTTCCTTTGCTTTCTTGCCCTCTAATGTTGACGCTCTCTAGTATTATGATAATCAGATAATTTAAAATAAAAACTACTAAAATTAAAACAGAGGTAGGAGGTAGAAACAAGTGATTTTTATCAAATTTTAATCCCCCCACAAAAAGATCTATACACCTTTAGATTAAAGCCTTTTATTTTTTTCCAGTTTCTAGAAATTTAGGTTTGATTTGTCAGTCTTAGCATTAAATTTCAATTAATGTTTCCACATTCATTTGTTTAACACACAAGCACCTCACCCCATGCAAACAGGTACCAGCGTTTACTAGCTAATAGAACAATAAGTGCTACCCGACAGACACGCAGTTTTCAGATAACATAAAAACCTGTGTGTGTACCTACAGGACAACTCTGGCTCTACAACAGGATCTACCCAGGTGATCATTAAGGCTAAGTGGAATGCCAATGACTTCTACCTGAATGGTTCTGGATGCAGGGTTGAAGCCTTTTAACATACGCTGTTAGTATGAGGTGCACCAATATATCGATCATATATCAATTCACATTATCAAAAATTAACTTCACTGGCAATTGGCTTTTTTTGGCCAGTGTAGCCAATAATGTCACTGATAAGTGACATTTATGCACAGATGCAGCATGCATGCGGCCAGGAATGCAGCCCAGCAGCTTGGAGAGCAGTGTCCTGCTGCTAAGTCTATGGGGGAAAAGGGGTGGGGAAGGGAGCAGGGTAAGGCAGGAGCAGGGGCAGAGGCTACCCAGCCAGGGCAGTGCGCGCAGCAATGGGGAACCGCCCCTCCCCACCTTCCCTGGATGAGCCATCCGCAGGGTCACAGTCACCATCCTGGCTAGGTAGCGCCTGCTCCTGGCTTCTTTCCCTCACTCACCGTGGGGGCCTCAATCTGTCCCCCCCCGCTTCTCCCTCACAGACTTACAGGCAGGAGGCTGCTCTCCAAGCTGCCAGGTGGCATTTTGGTAAATCAGCTATCAGATCGGTATTGGCCAACATGGCTGATTAATAAATCGGCCACCAGTATTGGTCATGAAAGTCTTTATCGGTGCACCCCTAGTTAGTATTAAAGAAATGTGAACTATACACACAAAACAAACTAATAAAACTTAAAATAAATCAAGTGCAGGGCCAAGTACAGATATTCTTGATTGTTCCGCAAACCTTTCTGTGGACCACCTGAATGGAGCTCATGGACCTGTGGTGGTCTGCAGACCACAGTTTGAGAACCAGTTCTATAAAAGATCTTATTTTACCTGTGTATAATGAAAATAGTACCTGATCATCATAATGCTATAACATTTCCTTCTACCCAAATAGTGAGGGCACAGGATAGACTAGGAGTACCAGGGTTCAATTCCCAACTCTGACAGGAGGTTTGCAAAATGAAACTTCATAAAAGGTAGTTAACACCAACATTATTTGAGAAAAAGGAAACACATGCATATATAAGATATAAAAGTAAAGAAACAAAGTACCTCAAGATTTCCATTTTCCAGTGCTCTACAATGTAATGCATCATCAATATCAGTACAGCTCGGCGGATCCACGCTACAGACACACAGATGCCTTAAGTCTTCTCTATAGCTCATATCCTGAGATTTTAAATGAGTTGTTTTCAAACACATTAAAAAGAAAATAGTAATTTGGAAAAAAGTAAAAGTACCCAAGTGATTTAGAAGCACAAAATACATTTATCCTTCTCCATATTAAAGCAGCATAATGGATACACAAGATAGACAGATGTATAAAGTATTTGTACGTCATGAATAAATAGGGAAAAAGCCCCACGTTTTTCCATTTATTCAGAATCAGCATAGTTCAAGCAAAGAATCAGTAACTAAGAAATTCAGAACTGAAATCCGTGTTCTGACACTCAGTGCCAATGAACCTGATCCGGTCAAGAGTTTCAAAGTTTAGAAGAATTAAAAATTAAATGCATGTAGTATGTGTATACAAGATCACAGAGGCTAGGTTGTAAAGTTCCTTAATGATTACAAATAGTTACTGTACTTTACAAGGGTAATTTCCCCATATTTAAGCCATCACAAAAATCTACTCAAGTTTTGTTAAATACGAAGTTAATTGCTCTTCACTGAATCTGCTTTCAGAGACTTCACACAGGTACATAACACTTTGAAAACCTCATGCCATGAACATGCAGATTTGAGGAAAGTTGCTCTTCCCAGTTTCTGCTGCACAGGGATGTCCAAGAGCAAAACAGTTTAGTTTGGTTTTGAAGGTGAAACTTGCAATAGTCACTGTATTCATTTAAAAACAATTTTAAATTTACCTTTTCTGTAATGCTCCATGGCATTTTTGGTAGGAAATTAAGAACAGCCTGAGAGAAAGGTTGATGGGGCACATCATGTTCAAGCAACAGAACTTCTGTCTCAGTCTCTTTATCCCCAGCAGTTCCCAAGTTCTTTACAAAATGACCCTAAAAAACAATATAGGCATGTAGCTTACTGAATGTCTTGAGATATGGTTGTTCAAAAAAATGAAACAAAAACAAACACTTTAGATAATAGCACTGTAGACTATTAAACAGTTACCCCATATACAGAGTGTCATTCTCCCCTCAGCTCTCTTAGCTTGGAGGTCCACTGGTACACCATCTGTGATCTACATATTTCCCAAGAACTTTCCCCTTCCTGATCAAAAACATGCAATCTGAAAGACAATTCCTTCCACACCTGAAAAGTCAGAATGACCTTCCTCACTTTTGATATTCATTGACCACCCACTAATCAGCTTCTTTTCTTCTATTGTTTGTCTGCTACCCCAAGGAATTCCCCTTCCCTGCCCTCTCCTCCCCCTTTACAAGTGTTTAATAGGCTGCGACTGCTTTAACTGCTCAGACCTGAAGAAGAATGTTTTATATTATTTTATCTAACTCTACCCCAACCACACAGTTGGTCCAATAAAGACTATTATCCTAAAAATTCTCACGTAATTCCTGGACTATCATGGCTACAACATCACACTGACATTACCCTTCCATTTAAAGAAATTTGACCCCACTCTTAAATTGGAGCCGACATGTTTCCTCCTTTAAAAAAAATCCACTGTATTCTTTACGCAGCAATGGTAATCTTTCAACAGCGACTTTAATACTTTTGCTACAAAATTCTGATTCCTACCCTCAAAATTCAGTCCGATTGGTACAGAAACTTAGAGGAACGTCGTATACCTAAACGAAGCATCTCAATCCAAAAATAATTTAGGACCAAAAAACTTTCACTTGGGAGTAATAGGTTAGTAGCAGCTGGGAATGTCCACCTCTTCCCTTTTAAAAAGCACCCATGACTGAAAAGTCTTGTTTCAGTTCCTTTACAAAATATTATGACTTAAAAAAAAAAAAAAAAGAAATGTCCTCAGTTATCACTGCTAAAGTATGTGAAACTCTTATTATTTATTGTAAATTATCTACCATAATACTATTATTAGTACAGCCCCAAATTAAAACTATTATTTTATAAAAATCAAGTGGATACATAACAGAAAAAAAAAAAAATTTGTATTTTAAACTCACATTAGGATACCTGGCATTTCTAGGCCAACCGTCAATAGCAACAATAATTCTTTGTCCTTCTAATGTGGAAGCTTGTCTAGTTTCTATTCGAATTCGAGGGATTCTGCGATCGGCTGGTGTAAATAGATGCCGTCTTGCCTGTAGGCACGGAAAGGAGGAAAAGGAATAACTATTTTGCTAAAAATAAATAAATAAATAAATAAAATAAAATGTACACTGACAACAAACAGAAGATCTGCTTACCTCTTTTATCTGTGATTTGGAAAGCATGCCACAAAGTGGTCTCCAGTTTCTTTTTATAATACCAACTACTCTTCCTGTTGGTCTTGACATGTTCTTATTTATGGAAGTTTTGAGCTGATGTTTAAAAACATGAAATTATATTTGAATTCACGATCCTGATATGTATAACTACAATATGCAGTCTAAACTGAACCTTCAGAGTTGAACAACTTTATCAGTCTGTGTAATGGT
Organism: Alligator sinensis; assembly: GCF_000455745.1. Classification (NCBI taxonomy): domain Eukaryota; kingdom Metazoa; phylum Chordata; order Crocodylia; family Alligatoridae; genus Alligator; species Alligator sinensis. The sequence continues at coordinate 2,255,153 of NW_005841894.1, forward strand.
CAAACTCTACTATGACATCATAAACAGAACCAGGTCTTCTCCCACTCCACATCTTTTATACCTCTTAAATGTCTGGCTAGTGAGAGAATTTTCTTGTGGATCAAAACAAGTTTTCACCCTAAAATTTAAAGATGACACAAACAGGATGCAAAGAAAAAAAAACCCAAAAAACAAACAAACTGTGAAGCAGGGGTGTGCACAGAAACACCCCTGAAACTGAGCGAGTCAATTCACAAAACTTATAGAAGAGTGCCTCAAGTCCAAAAAGTCTGAGTACCACTGCGTTAAAAGATTATTGTTTGCCACAATGTTAGCCTTTGCTCTTTTCAAGCAAATACTGATCTATAGACTTGTATAGGTTGTAGACTTTTATATTATCTATACACACACATGCACTTTACATAAATAAACTTCTTTTTCTTTTCATACATACACACACAAGAAAAGAAAAAGAAATGGCCTGGTAAACCAAAGGATCTATGTAAATTTGAAGAAAGCTTTTATGAAAAATGTGATTAGGAATATACAAAGAAGAAAGCGTGTTTCTAATGGTCAAAGGTCTTCACGATTCTGAACACTAGGACTGGCTGAAAACTGGAGTTTCATTTACATAAAAATTCACCCTTGTGTGAAGCATGAAACTGGTTCTACTGGACACAACTTTAGCACTGTCTGAAAACAAATTTTATTTCAAATGCACCAAAAACAAGAACATACGAAGAACAAGATGAGAAAAATAACCTCAATTTTTCATACCACGTTTTCCTTTTCCTCTTCTTTTTCAGTATCTTCTTCATTTTGGCCCTCATCTTGCAAAACCACTGAGGATAGTGCTACCCAATCACTTTTTGCCAACAACTCCACAGCAACAATATCTTCATGAACGGCTCGGTTTAAATGTTTAAGTCCTTGTATAATTATCTGAAAAAAATAAAGTAAAATAAAAATCTAACAATGCCTTGAATGTTAAGTCACGAAGTGTTGCAGGCAACCGTTAGAAGTCCTCCTGCAAGTAGCATCAAAGCTCCCTGGTATCAGGCACAGCACATACAGTAAACAGACGATAGAAAAGGATCTCTCTGACCCAAATGAGTAATAACTCATAGTGACAATAATTATTACTTTTCTTTCATCCAACATGCCTTTCAGTTTTCTAGGATTTTCCCTTCAGGCCTAGAGGTTTGTATGAAAAGATTCATTATTAATTTTTAGCCTCCTGCTGAGGGCTTGAGTGTCTTCTATGTACTTTAAGTGCAAATCATGTGAATTATATGGCTTTCAATATAGTCAAAATGATTTGAAGAAGACGGCAAATATTCTGCACATATCCATAAGAGTACTTCATGCATAGCTCCTTGTCTAACACAGGTGAACTACAACAACAGTCAATTAAAAGGAACCTTTTGGATTAAAAAAAGAATTAAGACTAATGATAGAGAAAACCAGGTGGAAAAAACAGCCTCACATGCACATGTTTCATGAAAAAGTAATAAAGAAGCCATTGATGACAGTTAACATAAGTGAGGAAAAACCTGACTTAATGACAATGGGGTAATCAAGATTATTTCCACTTCATGTAAAAGAGTTGTATAATCGTTTAGAGCTCCAGTATGAAACTAGAGACAGGCCTGTTGAAAGTCTCCAGGTTAGAGTCAGAGGCAAGAGCAGCATGGGTGATGCTGTGGTGGGTGTGTTCTATAGACCACCGGCCAAGCTTCAAACAGCTAGCAGAAGTTTCCAGATCACAGGCCCTGGTTCTCATGGGTAACTACAATCACCTTGACATCTGCTGGGACAGCAACACAGCAGTGCACTGTAATCCAGGAAGTTTTTAGATGTGCTGGGGACAACTTCCTGGTGCAAGTGTTGGAGACATACTAAGGTCTGTGCTCTTCTTGACCTGCTGCTCACAAACAGGGAAAAACTGGTGGGGAATGTAGGAGTGGATGCAAATTTGGGCAGCAGTGACTACGAGATGACTGAGTTTAGGATCCTGAGAAAAGGAAGGAAGGAGAATAACAGAGTAAGGACCCTGGACTAAAGGAAAACAGACCGACTCACTCAGGGGACTGATGGACAAGATCCTCTGGGAGGCCAGTCTGAGGGAAAAAGGAGTCCAGGAAAGCTGGCTGCAGTTTAAAGATACCTTACTGAGGGTGTAGGAATGAGCCATCCTGATGTGAAGGAAGACTAGCAAGTATGGCAACATTTCAGAACACAGTGGGGTCATGTGGCTCATCTATGTAAATCCTCAAAGCTAAGGAGGATTTAAGCACATTTCAAAACATGATATGAAAATGAAAAACTTACTTCTTTGTTCTCTTCAGCATCTCCATGAACCCATACTGTAGCTTCAAGATAATTCTCTCTACTGGCTCTGAAAGTTCCTTGAAGGTAAGTGCCAGATTTTATGCCTTGCTGTAGCTTACTAAGGGGAAGATGTTCTGGAAAAATTACTCTTGCATTTTCAATTTCATTCTGTTGATAAAAAATTCAATTAGTTGTTGGCTCACTGAAATCAGTTATCGTAAATCTGAGCTTATCAACCCCAAATTCAGGCTACCAAATTCTAGTCCAAAAGCCAGACACCACCATTTGCTGACATAGCAATCCAAATTCACAACATGTTGGATACTATTATGAACTACATTAGTGCCTCAAATGGATGCATAAAAAAAAGGCAGCTGGAACTACCTCATACTGGGAGTTCCTATGTGCCAGCAGCTAGCTGTATACCAAAGATACAAACTATGCACATGTCCAGATGAGCAG
>NW_005841894.1:2257955-2265129 GCF_000455745.1 Alligator sinensis
CCTGGGGACAAGCAGCAGTGGCACACCTTGTGCAAACCCTATGATCACATCATTGTAAGATAAATCAGGTCCCTCAGTTTTTAAACTGGCACTAGTAGTTCCTGCATTTAAGTGCAACATAATCATACTCCAAACCTTTTACATTGTAAGCTCTTAGAGAAAAGAAGAGACACCAACATACCCCTGCATCAGATATACAAGCAAGACGATCTACGAGATCAGGATTAGCTATCAGGCTCTTAACATACTCTTCACCTATAAGAACGCACATAAAGATATGTAATTATAAAGACATCAATAAAATTTTTACGTCAGGAACAATTCAAACACTTGATATAATTGAGCTTACATGTATAAGCAGTTATCCCTTCTTCTAGAGCCTTCTCTTTATTTTTTCTGTCATTTGTTAGAAAGATAACTTGTATCTTCTCCTCCGTATTCATTTGCTTTAGATGTTCGTTGTACCATTTTACTGCTACTCTGATGGCTCTATCATTGCGGTCATTAGAACTTTCTCCTTGCTCTTGTTCTATATACGTTTCTCTGTAAAATAAGAATAAAAATTTCCAAAGCCTTGTCACTACATAAAAAAAAGAAAAGAAAAAAAGTGTAGAACAAGTCGAAGAGTGTGACCCCTCATGAATCACACTGTTACTACTAATATCTATAACATACCTAACAATTTTGAAATTGGAGGAAGACAATAACAATTCCAACAGTCTTGCCACTGAAAATTAAGATGGATACTAAGGAACTTCAGATGAATTTCATGAATCTAGTTAACTGAGTGACATAACTGCAGATAATTAGCATAGATGCATAAACATAATAAACTCCAGAAATAGTACTGGAATTTACTTCTGAGCATGAGTAAGTCCAAATTAGGGCTGTGTGAAATTTCAGCCGCCGTTTCATTTTGGATTCAGACATTTCGAGGGTCGAAACACCAAATCCGAAATGAAATGCAAGGCTCTGAAACAAAACGGGCCATCTGAAACATTTCAGAAATTTTCCAAAATGTTATGGATGTTTCAGAGGCGAACTTGCAGGGATACAGGGAGGGGGAGGAGGGACTGCTCTGATAATGACATCTGTAGCTGGTGGCCAGTGACAACGATCTGTCCCCAAGGTCCCTTCCAATCCCAGTGCTGGGGAAATGTTCAGGTCCCTGAACATTCCCCCAGTTTCCAGTTTGATTCCCCTGCTCCTCAATCTTTCCCCCAGCTCTTCCCAGCGAGCACGGCCCCCCAATTATGTGGGATGACAGCAGGCTGCCACTGCCAGCTGGTGACGGCGGCAGCTCTAGGCTATTTCCCAGCTGCCAGCAGCAGCCTGCTGAAACCCCACAGGCAGATCTGGGGTTCGTGCTCCCTGGGAAGAGCTAGGGGAATGATCAGAGAGCTGGGGAATCGAATCAAGAGCTCTGGCTGACAGGTGGATCTGCCCCAGCTCCCAGGCAGCATGCAGCACCCTGCCAAGGCATGCTGCACCCACACGATGGTGTGGATGCCACGTGGGGTGGGGGTGATCCCTGCTGCCCTATACTGCGTGGGGGTGTTCTGCCACAGGTGCCCAGAGGCCCCAGTTGCCACTGCCAGAACCGGTGAGTGCAGGGTTTTTTGGGTTTTTTTTTTTTTTTTAAAGCTCCGCTCACCGGCCGAGCGCTGGGAACAACCCAGTGCTGGCACTGGCCCCAGATGGCAGCCTGCTGTCATCCTGTATGCAGATCTGGGGGCCTGCACCCCCCGGGAGGGTTGCAGGGCTGTGGCAGACTCCTCCTGGAGGGAGCAGGCCCCCGGATCTGCGTGTGGGATAACAGCATGCTGCCACTGCCAGGAAGTGATACTAGCTTTGCTTTGAACAGTTTGAGGTGCAGTTTCCCAGAAACCCCTGCATCTATCTCCTTGAAACTTGGCAGGCTTCATGGCCTCAGAATGGGCTGCCATCCTTGCAACTTTCATCCAAATCAGGCAAGAAATGACAAAGTTATAGACAGTTCTGCGATTCCCTATTATAGTCTATAGCTGAAACACCGTCACAATTCCAAAACAGCTCCAAAAAAGTTTTGGCCAAAACGAAACAGAACAGTGATTTGAAACACCAAAACAAATCACTGTCCCTCTGAAATGCTGAATCCAAAACAAAACGAAACAAAACACAGCCATTTTAGACAGCCCTACAAAACACCAAAACAAAACACTGTCCCTCCGAAACACAGAATTCAAAACAGAAATGAAATGCAGGCGTTCTGCACAGCCCGAGTCCAAATTAGTTATAACCTTCCTTACAGAGATTTATGTATTTGTGAGAGGCTCAGTGAAGACTGACCGCTGCTGCAGTTAGTAAATAAAATGAATAAATTATTTAGCATGGCAGAAGTTGACACTCTTCTGCTACACTGTATTCAGTGCTTTAGGCACCTCATTTAAAAAACAAAAACAAACCTACACTGCAGGAATATTGTAAAGCTCAGAAATGATGAAAATTAATCTTATTGAGAACACTGACATAACTTTTCAAAAAGATTAGAAACACTAAACTTGTTTACTTTAGGAAGAAGTGGAAAAAACTTCAGAGAAGGTGCTTGTGAGAAGGGTAGTCTTGTGGTTAGGGTAATAGATTCATAGATTGTGAAGTCGGAAGGGACCACAATTGATCATCATGTACGACCCCCTGCCCCTGGCAGGAAAGAGGACTGAGGTTAGATGACCCCAGCCAGGTGACTATCTAGCCTCTTCTTGAAGACCTCCAAGCTAGGTGATAGCACCACCTCTCTTGGAAGCCCATTCCAGATCCTGGCCACCCTTACTGTGAAAAATTTCTTCCTAATATCTAACCTAAATCCACTCTCAACTAATTTACACCCGTTATTCCTAGTCACTCCCTGAGGCGCCTTAGCAAACAGCACTTCCCCTATTCCCTGTTGACCTCCCCTAATAAATGTATAGGCAGCCACAAGATCTCCCCTCAGTCATCTCTTGTGAAGGCTGAAGAGATTCAGCTCTCTCAACCTCCCCCCGTAGGGTCTATCATGAAGGCCACTAATCATGCGAGTGGCCCTCCTCTGGACCTTCTCGAGATTCCCCACGTCCCTCTTGAAGTGTGGTGCCCAAAACTGGGCACAGTACTCCAACTGCAGCCTGACCAGTGCCGCATAGAGGGGGAGCATTACCTCCTTTGATCTATTAGTCATGCACCTGCTAATGCACAACAAGGTGCGATTGGCTTTGTTGATGGCCTCGTTACACTGCCAGCTCATGTTCATCTTGGAGTCAGTTGACTCCAAGATCCCTCTCTCCCTCTGAGCTGCTGAGAATACTCCCCAACCTATAGGTGTGCTGAGGGTTCCTCCTTCCCAGGTGGAGTACCTTACATTAATCTTTATTAAATTGCATCCTATTTCTCTCTGCCCATTGATCCAACCTGTTCAGGTCGGCCTGAATCTGCTCCTTGCCCTCCGGTGTACTAACTTTGCCCCATAACTTGGTATCACCAGCGAACTTGGAGAGGGTGCTCTCCATGCCCTCGTCCAAATCGCTGATGAAGATATTAAATAACATCGGTCCAAGGACCAAACCCTGCAGGACCCCACTGCCTACCTCCCTCCAGGCCGAGAAGGAACCATCCACCACAACTCTCTGGGTGCAGTCCCTAAACCAGATGGCCACCCACCTGACCGTGTAGGCGTCCACTCCACAGTCTGCTAGCTTCTCAATGAGGATAGGGTGCAAAACTGTGTTGAAGGCCTTCCTAAAGTCCAGGAAGACATCAGCCTTGGCTCCCGCCTCCTTTCTTCTCTAATGTTTAACTTAAAGTCCTAGTCCAATCAGATTTTCTGCGTGCCCTTGAAAGAGGCATTTAAAATATAAAAACGTATTTCCCCAGTTTTCAACCTGCAGAATGGTAATAATACTTCCTCCCAAAAGAGAAAGTTTATCACAATGAAAGAGGCCGAGTTTTGAGAAAAGAACCACTGCCACTCTCGTGATCTGGTGCCCGATATACATATTTGTTCATTCAATTTATGTGCTACACTTCTTAAAGATATAATATTATTATTCTCAGTTCATCTCTGCCTACAGGCTACCAGAATACAAAACAATCCATACAGCATCCCATAATATTTACAGGCACTTGTATTATTTTTTCTTAAAAACATGAGTAAGGTAGCATAAATAATTATGCTGAGTAAAAGCAAACTGAAACAGTATTAAATATTATTCTAAATGGGATATAAAAACAACCCAAGGGATTCAACACTTTGTGCTATTATTAAATTAACTAGCTTTTCAAAGAAATTAGCTTTTTTGGGCCTGAGCAGGAAGCTATTAAAAATCAATGGGTCTGATTTCAGCAGGCTTTGGACCTGGACCTCAGTAACTGAGAAAAATAAGTCATTTACATTTTGTGCTACCTTTTATCCAGAAGGATAGCAAGATGCTTTACAAACCTCACATAATATTTATAAACATTTTAGTGAAGTGTAAAGTGAGTCTAATACTCATAGAAGCAAAATGTACTAATTATTTAGTACAGAGGTATAGCAAGCTCCTTCAGTGCCCAGGGCAAACTGGAGGGTGGGGAGCAGGGGGCGGAGTTAAGGGTCCCAGCAGCTGCGGAGAGAGAGAAGCCAACAAGGAGTGGGGTGGGGGTGGCTTTAAGGTTTTGGCAGTTATCATGGAAGGTGCCACTCCAGTGAAGTCATTACATCTTTTGTCTACTCCCATGTAGGCACTACCAAATGTCATGCTGAGCAAGGAAATTAAAAAAAACACCTCATAGAATCAAGACTCTGCACTTGATCAACACGCAAAGAGCTGACAATGGCTACAATATAAGCAACAGGCCAAAAAAATGGGACCAAGCACTGTATTATGCAGTTAGGTAAATTATCCAGTTAAGTGAATTACCCAGTTTGCATATAAATGGATTATACTGGAAAACACTATACTATGCATGAAAGAAAAATAAAGAAACTGATTTTTAGTTCATGCTTCTAATGCTTTAGAAATTCAGATATTTTGTGTCATTTGTAGTGGCAATGCAAAATATCAGTTTTGGGGCAGAGATGTAGGAAAATAAGTTTCTGGTGGCATAACAAACGTGCACATTGATAATGCAGAAAAACACCAGGTGAGGTTTCCATGTCATGGGTCCAGACTGAAGGACCAATCAACTGCCAAAAAAAACAATTCAGGTAGCAAGTTAGAAAATAATAAAGCTGGAAGTTCCATGTTCAAAACCAATCTTTTCTGTTTGGAAAATGTCTTTCTGCAGAGACCTCATTTATCAAAGGACAAATGTATTTGAGAGACTCCAAAAGCATTTGACTTTTAGCTTTATGCATCTTTTAAGCAGTTTTCACCTGATGAAACTACACCTGCTCTTTTAGTAATGCAGGGGTGCTTGATCATTTGACTCTGAAGCCAAATAAGTACTATGGAGCTGGTCCATGGGCCAGATTGGACCATGCGTTCCAGGTGCAGACCCACATTGCCCTGTATGCCTGGATCAGGCTCTGCGCAGCCTTGGCTGGTCCCTGCATGCTGGGATCAGGCCTTGGGGGCCCGCACACTGCAATCAGGCCCCATGCATTTCAGCACGTCAAGACCAGGCCCTGGATAGTCTTGTTTTGACCCCCACAAGCTGGACCCTGTGCCAGGATCAATCCCTGGAGCCCCACATGCTGGGATCAAGCCCCATACTGCCATCCATTCCAGCATGCCCATAGTGGGTCCACTGTGGCCTCTGCTTGTCTCCTACAAGCAAATGAAGTAGGTCCCTAATTATATACAGGTATAAGTAGGGACAAATGGAATTCACATAGGAAATATGCTGTGCACTGGCTCCTTTAATCTTGCAGTTTACCCTGCCTGCTAGGGCTGAGCCTTCTGTGCTGGCATCGGGCCTCCTGACACAATCTATTGCACTGTGCCCAATCCCTAGGGCCCTACGCACGCAGACTGGGCCCCACACAGCCCTCACCCTTCTGTAAGGAGTGACCTAGAAACCACTACTCAAAGATGAAGCAGAAGCAGGGTACTGGGTTAAAGGGCTCATTTAAATACTAAAAATCACGCCCCTAGGTGGGGAAGAAGTATGCTAATGAAACACACATGTATGTAAATGAGATACATGGCTAAAACACAGGTACAGAGACATGCTCAGTAAAGAACTCCTTGCGTCACTCCTTTATAACCAATCAGCAAACAAGGATGCTTATGAAGGCTCAAAAACTCCTGTATAAAAGATGCTTAGAAATAGTAATCTGGTGTGCTTGTTACGTGAAATTATTCCGCTCGCACCTTTTATTGCTAGCAATAAACCTTCTTTGTACTTTTACCCCTGGTATCTTTATTGGCCTTTGCATACCGGGCACGATCCCAGACTTGAGCTGGGGCACAACACTTCCACCATACCCTGTGTGGCCTCGGTTTGACCCCCAGGTGCTGGAATCAGTCCCCGAAACCCCACTAGGCCCTGCACAGATCAGCCTGGGCCACACAATCCTGGGATATGGGCCCTGTGTCCTCCAAGTCAGCCCAGGGGCTGAAATTTGGCATCTCCCCACCCCACAGTGGGGCTAAAATCTGGCAGCCCCCTCCCCACCTCCACTGCCAAGTTTCCAGAGGTGTGAGGAGAAGCCCCACCACCACCGCTGCCTGCCGGGGCTCCAGCACATTTGCCCGAGCACAGCTTCGCAGCCCCCCAGGCAAGATTCTGTCATGTGAAGGCAATATAAAAAATATATCCATTTTGGGGCAGAGATGTAGAAGAAAGAGGTTCTGTCAGCATTGCAAACAAGAAAAAAAAAAAACACAGGGGGAGGTGACCATGCAGGGCCCAGACTGAAGGCCCTATCAACAGTCAAGGAACCCAATCCAGTGGCAAAAACGGTACCAACTATTGCCTGCACAAGCGACACGGGGCAGCCCCGGCCCGCCTCACCGGTGATGCTCGTTGGTGAAGGAGTAGAAGTGCTTGTCGGGGCTGGCCATAAGGTCGCGCAGGCGCTTGTAGACCGGGGCGCTGCGGGCGCGCACCTCCTGCAGCACAGTCTGCAGCAGCACCACGTTGCGGATCGCCGCATCTTCCACGATGTCGATCTGCGGTGGGGGAGAGGACAGGATGGGGCGGGTCAGGACGCGGCCCTCACCGCCCCGCCCCGGGGAGG
>NW_005841894.1:2265229-2278537 GCF_000455745.1 Alligator sinensis
CAGGCGGCGCCGGGCGGGGCCGGCACGGAGCCCGAGCAGGCAGCCGCGCCGCAAGCGATGTCGTCGCGCAGGTAGTGCTCGCGCACCACCTTGCGCACAGCGCCCGCGCGCGTGCGCTGCACGAACGTCCGCGAGGTCAGCATCTCACGCGCCAGGCCGAGCGAGCGGGATACCAGCCTGGCTCGCGGCGCGGCGCGTTCTAGCGTCCTCCGGAACCGGAAGGAAGCCTGCGGGCGCTCCCGGCATGCAGCGCGGATGAGGCGGGAGCGAGGTTGCGAGCAGTGTTGCTGTGGCGACGGTGGCCAACGCTGCGTCGTGGCTGAGGTGAGTTTGGGGAGCAGTGGGGGACTCTCTGCGTCTGCGCGGCGCCAAGCCCCCCCCGCTGGGGGATAGTCCCCAGTGATTCCATGGGGAGCGGGTCCCGGGAGAGTGTTGGGGACAGCGCCGGCCGCACTGCGCTTGCGCGGCTCCAACCCCCTTTCCTGCCCACCCAGGGACAGCCTCAGTGGACCCAGTGGGAGCCGAGGGGAGAGGTCCCCCCAGCAGGGATGGCGGACAGTGCTTTGATCTTGGCCTTTCCCTCCCCAGGCCCTGGTTGGCAGTTGAGCCACCCCCTAACACGGTGGGGAAGGGCAATGTCGCGGCCGGGCACCAAGGAACCGCGGGTGATGAACGTGTCCAGCTCCCTGGAGTTGGAAGACATCAGCTTGGAGACCACAGTGCCCACGGACGACCTGTCCTCCTCCGAAGAGAGGGGCGGTGGCAGGAAGGTCACGAGGCAGTTGCTAGAGCGCAAGGAGCTGCTGCACCGTCTGCAGGTGCTGAAGATTGAGCTGTCGCAGAAAAACCTCATGCTGGACAACCTGAAGGTGGAGTACCTGACCAAGGTGAGCGCAGCCCCTTGCTTGCCACTGTCAGTGCCCGGAGAGTAGAGCAGAGTAGTGTTGGACATGATCATCATCATTGTGGCAAGGCTTGAGCAGCTTTCGGTTGCTGAGCAGCTTCGGTTCTCCTAACGCAGGGGTGATCAGCTTTCGGCCCATGGAGTGGTGGCATGTGGCTTGGGCTCCACGGGCCAGAAACTTTGCTGGTGGGGGAGCAGGGGCAAGTAATCCTGCCACCTTCCCCCTCTGCCAAATTCCTAAGCCTTGCGCAGCCAAGTAGGGACCAGGCCATGCCCTTTATTCCCCCTGCACATCTGCATCGGGGCTGGGCTGTGCCCCCTTAGCTCCTCCCTACCACATGTCTGGGTTGAGGCCAGTCTGTGCCACCTTACTGCCTTCCCCCCTGCAGTTGGATTAGAGTCAGGCCATGCCCCTTTGCTCCTGTGCAGCTGCATTGAGGCAAAATTCAGCCCTGCCTGACTGCCCCACGCACCAAATCAGGCCCACCAGTGGGATCCAGCTTGCAGACAGATTGAGCACCGTCTGTCCGACCTAAGGGGACAGAAAAAGTCGGGCACCGTTGTCCTCACTGAAGTCAGGATAGGTACAGCTGAAAAGGGACGGTTGTTAGTTCTGTCTTTCTGTGTGCTTCAGCACTTCAGGGATTTCTACTACCAAGAGAAGAAGACATCTTCACTCATAATTTAATATTTATAGCATTAGAAATTGTTGGAGGGTTGTGCTTATTTCAGCTCTCACAAGATCCCTGTAAGATAAATGCTAAAATGTTATTTCTGTTTTTAAAGAATAAAGAAGATGGGGGAGCTGAAGTGAGGAAAATTAATTGCTGTATGGTTAGTACAGCAATTATCCAGTTAAGTGAATTGCCCAGTTTCCAGCTCCTTTGTAAGTGGACTATACTGGAGACTATAGTTAGAGAGGAGGTTAGGACTTGAGAATCCTGGGCTTTTAGTTTTGCATTTATTAAAGTTTGAAGTGGGGAAAAGTTTCAGCCTCCAAAGACTCTAACCTCTTCAGGTCAAGTAATTTATTATTAATCTCTCAGCACACCTGTATGCTATATAGATTTATTGTTATAGTTGGGGAAAGTCAAGCCATATAAGGGCTTGCCAATGGGAGAGGGTTGAGAAATACTGACAGTGGAGTAGACCAGGGCTGTCCAACCAACTGCACCTGAGGGGTTAACATTTGACCTATATGCTTCTGCCCAGATGCCACTCCATATCTTAGGGTGGTAGCCAGGATCTCTTCCTTCTCCAGTTTCTGGTTCCTGCCTCTGCTGCTGGCACAGCGAGAAGGAGGCCAGACTGCATGTGTTATGTGCAGGGTAGGGGAGGAGCAGGGTTATGCATGCTGAGCTCTCAGCTAAAGAGGGAGGGGAGCCAAGTTGCTAGTGCTGTGTGTGGCAGGTGGGATGCCCATATCTGCACATCTGGGCAGGGGGTGGGAGTGCTGTGCATGCTGGCCTGTGCTCAGCACGTGTGGCTGGCAGGTGGAAGCTGGGTTGTACATACAACAATGAAGAGCTGAGCTGCACGCACAGCATCATGGGCCTAGGGGAACAGCTCCCTATCTCCCCAGTAGTTGAATCGGCCTGGAGTAGACCATTGAGTGGTCTGAATTACAGCAACCTGTCCTGCCTCCTCTTTCCTGAAAGTGCAAGATGGGAAAGAACAAAAGGTCTTACTGGGTTTGTGTGCATTCTTAATACTGTCACCTTCCTGTATTGGTCTCTGGTGTTATTTGCGCTTGTTTGTCAAGTTGAATTTAGGCTTTATCATGCAGTTGGATTTGAGTAGGTGAGTGTCTCCCCCTGCACAGCTCCAGTTGTGGAATCTTGAAACATTTCTTTGTAGGTTCTTTGGGGCAGGGGTAGTTTCTTGTTTTGTTGAGATATTTAACAGATTTTTTGAATTCTCATTAAATGATCTTGATTCATTTAGGTCTGTATCATTTTTTCCCCTCTAAATCCTTTAAAGGAAATAGAACTATTTTTTTTCCTGTGAGGAAAATGACCTGTTTTTATGTTTTTATCCGTATTTAGATTGAAGAGCTAGAAGAGAAGCTGAATGATGCTATCCATCAGAAACAACTGTTGTCTTTACGACTAGATAGCCAGTTGGCATTGCAGCAAGAAGATGCCAGGTATGATGGAAAAATAAACAGATCTCAATGAGACATACTTCAGCGATATGCAACAAATTATCTGGCTCCTTTGCGATGGCAACACCACATGCACAGCAGGTGCATGAGCGCTGGGGCTGCCATGGAGATGTTGGGCTGCATGCAGGTGGGGTAAGACGCCGTGTGAGACGCATTCTGCTCTACCAAGCACTGGATACCTTTACAAAAGCAGCTTCTCCCTGGCGGCCACGGGAATTCAACTGTGCGGGGCCTGCAGGTGCTGAAGCAGTGGCGTGCTCTGGGGCTCCAAACACACCTGGCATTGCTGTCCACATGAGAGTCTACCCTACCCACCCAGGACAGCAGCACAAGTTGCACAGGGAATGAGGCTTTGCATAGGAGCTGCGGGTGGGGGGTGACATGGGAATAAGCAGCCCACCCCCTTTCTCATTGAGGGCCAGAACAGGCAGGATGTGTGTGTGTTTAAATGCAAAACAAACAGAAAAAGGTTTATTTATGTCAGTAGTTTAAAATGCCTTGCACTATTACTAAATATTGGTTATCAGATCAGCACTGGCCGATATGGTTGGTTAATCATCAGTTATTGTTATTGGTGCACCACTACTGAAATTCACATCAGAAATGCACTGCATGGCAGTTTCTTTAATCTTGCAGTTTTCCCAAATGCACCCCCATGCCTTTGCCACTTGCTCTCGATGGCGAGGAGGCAAAAACCAGTTTTAAATATGCTGCAGTTTTTGCCTCTCATCTTGTAAGCAGCAAGTGGCAGGGCCACCAGGTCCCCTCTTCCAATCAGCAGTTGGAGGCAGAAACTGTGGCACATATAAAACTATGGTTTTCACGTCCCCTCCAATCAGGGATAGATGTCAGGGATCCTCCGCCAGTCAGCAGCAGGGGAGAGCATGTAGAAGAAACTGCAAAATTAAAGGAGCCACTGTGCAGTACACTTCTGGTGCAAATTCCAGTGGTCCGTAGCTATAGGTGCCACCCTGCCTTGCCTCTTGCCTATCTTCAGGCTATCATGGCTAACTACATCTCATTGAAATTTGCAGTTTCTGACCTGCCTAAATCCAAACTTTATTTTGAAATGTTCCCAAATGGCATATTCAATTCTGTAATCTTCTGAAACATTACAAATTGGACTTTATACTGGCTGACTGTAGGACAGTTTTGGTATGTAGACTTCCTTTAGTGAAGTCTTATGTTGGAGAGTTTTTAATTTGTGGAAGTCTCTATCTATAAGGACAGGAAACCTTCGCTATTCGTGGGCTTGGCATTCACGGTTTCAGATATTCACAAATGCTGAACCTGCATTTTAAATACGCTTTATGCACTTACAGGTGCTCCTCAGGAGCTCCGCACTTGCTGCCGCTGGGCTTCCGCTGCCGCTGGGCTTCCACTGCCGCTGCGCTCCCACTATCACTGCCAGAGCTGTGCTCCCCCTCCCGCCAGCTGCCGGGGGACACTGTATTCATGAACGCGGTGCCTTATTTGTGGATTTTGCCATTCGACCATAATCTCAGATCTGCTTCAGTCAGGTCTTACTGCAAACAGTATAACAACTCTTAGAGAAACATCTCTAAATAGTGTGTTAATTGTACAATCTGTAAAGTGGAGTTACTTAAGGGAAATAGAAGTACTGTAATATCCATATGCTAAAGTGCTATGTACCATGTAAATTAGTATTATTTTTAAGTCTAGTCATAGAAAGGTTGAATTTAATTTTTTTTCACATGCATAAGCCTTTCTCTTTGCAGTCCTATTTTCTGTCCCCTGCCCTGTATACCCCACCCAGACATAACTTCTATTTACCCTTTTGGCCAAATATACATGTAACCCTTCTGCTAGGGTGGACTGTGAGGCCTGCTTTGGTGAGCCTCATGAAGTATGTTGAATCAAGGTTGTTCCTGAGATTTTGTCTTAAGCAAGTCAAAACTTTTTATAGTATTTAAATATTTAAAAATATTACTTTCCAAATAAAACCAATTGCATTAGAACTTTTAAGGTTGAAAGATGTTTTCACAGAGTTCAAGTAAAACTCAAAGGAAATGTGGTTTTCTGTATAAAAAATTTGGGTCTATAAAAAGTAACTTGCTTAAAATGTCTGGAAATTAACAAGTAGTAACATGTTAGTAAGAAATTTAGCTGATTTCCACTGTCATTTGATCCTTCATCACTCATGATTAAACCAGCCTGACATTCAGTAATAACACCATATTTAAAAGTTCCCACCAAAAACAGAACCCCCCCTCCCCCCCGCCAGATTTCCCCTTTTATCAGAGAAAACCGCAGATTTTTCATTTTAACGGAGAAACGTGGATTTTGCTCTTTTGCAAAGAGCTCTCTGCAGGCTGGCAGTGTTCCAGCCTGCAAGGAGCTGTGGGGAGCAAGGAGGAGGGTTGTCAGGGAGGGGGTGTCATGTGCATGTATGTGCATATGGCCACCAGGCAGCCTGGAGACCAGCTCCCATAGTTAAGGGGAGCAGAGTGGTGAGGAATTGAGGCCTCCATAGGGAAGGAAGCGGGGAGTTGGACAGGGCAAGGCTGGGGCTGGGGCTGCTGCCCAGCTGGGCAGTGCATAGGGCTTGGGACCCAGAGCCACAATGCACAGCTGCAGGGCCCTGGTGGAGAGCGGGATGAGGCTATGGGTTGTTTGTCTGGGGGTGGGGGTGTTGGGCCAGCTCCCTGCTGCTATGCACGCTTCCAGGGGAACTTGGGGGGCACATGCCCCCAGATCTGTGTGTGGGGGATGGGGGTTGGGGTGGGCTGCCTGCTGCGGACTTGGGCTCCCCGCCCTGCTGCCCTTCCTTGTGGCCTCTATGGCCCAGAGGGCAGGGCCCAGCATGGCAGGGAAGACCCGTTCCAGGCAGGGAACCTCATTGCGGCTGCTATGAGCCCTGCACTGGTCTGGGGACGTGCCCCCTCCTACCACAGAGCAGTGGGGGAGGTGGTGTGGAGTTGTGCCCCACACTGCTCTGAGTTTGGTAGGGAGCGCGTTGCCAGGGCAGTGTGGGGCTTGCACCAGCCACAACGAGCTTCCCTTTCCAGCCCCACTCTGCCATGCCATGGCCGCTGGGCTGCAGAGGCCCTAGGGTGAAGGCAGTAGGGCAGGGAGCCCGAGCCTGCAGTGGGCAGCCCACCCCTGCCCCATGCACAGATCTGGGAGACATGTGTGCCCCCTGCCCCTCCCCTCCTGGAGTGTGCGCAGCAGTGGTGAGCTGGCACCACCCCTTGGTCAAGCCTGCAGTGGGCAGTCTGGACCACCCCCCATGGGCTCCACTTCAGCTGTGCTGCATGCTGGGGAGGGGGAGCCAGGCTCCCTGCTTGGGCCACAGCAGTTGCCGCTGTCACTGTCTCTCACGGGTGGCAGCTGGGGCTTGGACACTGATGCGGGGGGCAGGAGGCTGCAGACCCATGTCCCTGGTCCCATTGCTCAGGCAGCTGGGGGCCCACTCCACAGAGCTGTTGGGGCCGGGGAGCTGTGGGTGGGGAGTGAGGGGCACCTTCAGGGCTGTGTGCGCAAAGTGAGAGGCCTGGACCTGTGTCTTGGTGAGCTAAGGGGCAGGGGAGCTCTGATTTTTCCATGATAAAAAAAAACAACCAAGGTAAAATACCTACACTTACAGGTACTTAGAATTTATTTTACTAGTATGATTGAGGCACCAGTAGGCTTCCAAATTGCTTGAAAATTGTAAATATATCAACAAAACATTGTGTGCATTTGATACCTCTGTGTGTGTTAGAGAATTTGCCATTTTTATCAGAGAATTTGCCACTTTTTATTAAGGAAAACCAGGATCCCTGATTTTTAGTATGATTTTAGGGAGCTGGATAAGTGCATTAAAGTATGTTGGAAGTGGAAGGAAATTTGTGCTATGGTGTGTGTGAGAGAAAAATATTAAATTTCACGTTTCAGTTGAAATTAGTGTTGCTTTAACTGGTGATTTCTTATTTTCTTGGTATTTGTGCTTGCTAGGAATATAATTTGGCAGTTGTAATTCCATTTAACTATGTTTTTTGGTTTGAACATATTAAAAATGAACACATCTTAAAAATCTGCTTGGGCTGATCATGAAATGGCTCACGGATGCTAAGCTTGCCTCTGATATTGACTTAAATGTCTGAGCAAGTCACTTAACTTTTATCTTTGTGATTCTTGTTTTACAAGAAAACTTTACTCATCTCCGTCATTGGTATTGTGGGGATTGATTAGTTATTTAACAACCATTCTGGTGTGCTTATTACAACTTTTTAATGCACTTATTCAGAAAACATCAGGAGCTAATGAAACAGGAAATGGAAACCATTTTACTGAGGCAGAAACAACTAGAAGAAACAAATCATCAGTTGAGGGAGCGAGCTGGAGATATCCATCGTAGCCTGCGTGACTTGGAATTGACAGCAGATTACTATGAGAAACTGAAGTCCCTTTCTGAAGATGAGCTTTCTATCCCTGAATATGTTTCTGTGAGTAATTAGTGTTTATATTACTGTTCAAAATTATAAATTGACATAACTTTTACACATCTTCACCAAGTCCAAGGAACGGGTTCTCTTCCTTCCCTCTACACCCTTCGTGAGTCAGACTCAAACCAGCAGCCTTAGTGGAAGTCAGTTTTAATAGTTGTTGGACATTCCCTTGACCTGATTAGGTCATATGAAAACTTGCAGGCTACAATGTTTTTTCTTAAATCCCTGTCATTTGTTTTGTGGGTCTTGGTTGGTGCCTGTATTTAGAACCAAACTGTCAGGAGTTTGGGTTTTTTCTTCTTTTTCTTTTTTTTTTTAAATACTATTCATAGATTGTTTGTAAGGCCTGGAAGGAACCTCACAAAATCATTGCATCCAGTCCCCCAGTACTAGGAAGGAAAGACACCTGGAGTCGGGTGACCCCAGCTAGTTGACCATCCAGTCTCCTCTTGAAGATATCCAGAGTAGGTGATTGCACCACCTCTGGAGGGAGTTTATTCCACAGTCTGGACACTTACTGTGAAGAAGTTTTTCCTAATGTTAAGCCTGAAATGGTCTTCGGGGAGTTTGTGGCCATTACTCCTGGTTTTTCCCAAGATTGCCTTGCTGAAAAGTTGTTCACTGAACCCTTGATGTATTCCTCTGATGTAGCGGTAAGGTGCTACCAAGTCCCCTCTCAGCCTTCTCTTTTTTAGGCTGAAGAGTCCCAAGTCCCTTAGCCTTTCCTTGTATGGCTTGCCTTGCAAGTCTCTGATCATACGGGTGGCCACACTTTTACCTTCTCTCATTCCTTGGATGCTCAGACCAGCAGAATCTTCCTGTGCCTAAAGAATGGTGACTGCACCTGAAAGCTTGCTAAGAATTTTTTTCCAACTACTTAGTTGGTCTAATAAAAGATATCACATCTATTCAGAACCTTACCATTAAAATGCCATGCAATTTTTTGTAGATCAGTGGTTCTCAACCAGGGTGCTAGGAGATCCTTGCTTGCCATGGCAAGGTGAAATTGCTCTGTATATCTCTGTTTCAAGGAGATACATGCAGAGTTGGACCAGGAAGCAGCTATGGTGGGACAAGGTGCTTCTGCCTTCATTTATTCACCAATGCTGCTTGCACATGTTAAAACAAAAAAAACAAGCCCAAACCCCCTCCCCCCCCAAACAAACAAACAAATAACAACCTGTGCTTTATTGAAAGAAGCAGCATGTTACTTCGACCCAGCTCTGGAGTGTATATATAGATCGGGTGCTTCAGCGGGGCTTTTTGGTGATTTTAGTTAAAGTTGATTCAATCAGCTATTAGATAAAAGCGCCAAAAAGGCTCCATTAAAGCACCTGATCTATACAGATGATAGGTGAGCTGGGTCCAGCTGAGGTGCTGCCTCCTCTGGGCATCTGCGGGGTCTATGCCAAGTTTAAAATGCTGGGGTTTTTTGTTTTCTTTTTTTATAACATCTGCAAGCAGCTCTAGAGGTGGCACAGCAGCCTAGAGATAAATTTTAAGTGCCTGTTGCTGCTTTTTTTGGTGCTGTTGGGCAGACATCCACATGCCAGAGCTAGAGATCAGGACAGGGATACTTGTATGCTGCGTGTCCTGGAGGGGCAGAGCAGGGAACTTCATAGACAGTAACCAGTAGCTGCTGCTAATGGAGTCAGGGCTGGGTACATCTAGGCCTCCTCCTTCCCTTCCTCCTACCCTAGTGTAGCAGCCTCTGTCATTAGACCAGGCAGATCAATACAGTAGCCTCAGATGAATCTCTGGGAAGCTGCTGCGAGCAATTCACTGGCCAGAGCCTAGCTGAGATGGGATGGGACAGCAGCAGACCTCAGATTGCAGAATAGGGAATGTGTGCATCCTCTGTGTGGACAAAGGAAGGGAGCGCTATGTGTATGGAGGAGCAGGTGTACCCTGTGTGCCCGTGTTGCAGAAAGGCTCTGCACATGAGTGTGTGAGCACACAAAAGAAAGGAAACATGCATGTCTGTGCAGGGCACTGTACTAAATCAGTGTATGAAATGGGGGTGCCACTAAATTCAGAAAAGTTACAGAGGGGGCCTTGAGTCTGAAAACCACTGTTCTAGAAGCAAGGCACATATAAACACAAAACATATTTTAGATTTGAAAATTCTGTACATCGGGCTAAACAGCACAAAACTTTGGGGGTGGGATTCAAATTTGTTTTATCTATATTTTGATTAAATGGAATGCATGTGAAGCATTGTAATTATTTACACATGTATGCTGTTATCCTCTTCACGAGGGCTGCCCCCCCACATACAGTTTAGCGTAAGAGTTTTATTTAGTGACAGATCAACATGTTTTGATGGTTATCAACCAATGGGAATCTGTCTTTCTTAAAGAAACATAAACATTCAGAACAATATTAGAACTGATTATTTTAAGCAAGGTTTCTTCTTTGCTGATTTAAGTCATGATATAAATTACTTTCATTTAAATGTGGCAGGGTCAGTAGTGTTGTAGCTGTGATGGGCCAGAAAAAAGTGGAGGCAAGGATTTTTATGGGTGGTACCTTTTATTGGACCAACTGCAAGGTTGGGGGAGATTTCAGTAAGCTTTATAGTACAAAGCACCTGATGAAACATGCCTTTTACTTGAAAGCGTGTCTTCTATTCAAATATAATCTGTGTAATTCTAAAAGGATCCAAAAACGTTAATATTTTGTACTACAGTTAAAAGATTAGGTATGTCCTAAATATTTTGAACAAGTTTTCAAAACTACTTGAAGAAAATGAATGACTGTTGCAGTTCTAGTACAAAGAGATCTGCCCTTCCAAGCAAGTAATGTAATCATTTTGGAGTTAGATTCAATAAACTGATTTCTTCAGGGGGAAAAGCAAGCAATAAATCTTGGATTACACTTCTATTCTGAAAAGTGCTTGTGTATACATGACATCTTTGTGCATTATTTGCTTGTTTTAGTGCAATGTTTTCCAAACTCTTTCACTCCACGGCGCACTTACCTAAATAAAAAAGTACCACGGCACACTGGATGTGCGGGGGGGAGGTGGCAGGTGGCCAGCCGAACGCTGACGGGGAGGGGTGGTGTGCAGCCAGCCGGATGACATTTTGGGCTGGAGCCACAGCCCCTGCCTGACTGGAGCCACGCTCCCCATCTGTCTTGTGTCCACACCAGCAGCAGGTGGTGGGGTGTGGCTCCAGCCCAGTTGGGAAATGCTGTTTTAATTACTAAAATATACTCTTCTTCTTTATTTTTGGAGATTTCTGTTCCTTGATATGCCTAGTGTGCTGAACTGCTCCTGATTTACACCTGTAAAATATTGTTTTCACTTGGCTTGCAAACAAGTATGAATACAGTAGGGTTAAACAGCTGAAGGTAGAACTTGTAGGACCAGTAGTACTTTTCATTCCATCCAGGAAGAGCACACATCAACTGCTGAAACTTCCTTAGCCTGACGGAGGGTTTTTGAACCCAAAAGCTTGCTTAAAAATTGTTTTTCCAACTATTTAAGTTGGTCTAATAAGAGATATCAGATTCACCCAAAGAACCTTGTCTGCCTATGTCCTTAGACCAACACGGCTACAACCTACACCCCTGGAACTTGTCATACAGCATTTTTATGATGTGAGTGGAAAAAGATGCAGTTTTCTTTGTCTAGGCTGCGGTCCTAGGAACATCTTCTTACCTCCCATTAATTTATATATTTTACATGTATGTGAAACAAAATAAATGTAGAATATCCTCCAGCTATATCTTTCCAGAAAGTAACTTAATTTTAAGGCAATTTGTTTTTTTGTATTCACAAATTAGCCTACAATTTGAAAATATTATGGGTTTTTGTTTTGACTTTTCCTAACTCCAAAAAACAAAGGAAAATCAAAAATTTTAAATGCCAGGAGAATTCTATAGATCTAAGTTTAATCTCCCAGTGGTATTGTATATGGACATATACAGTGTCTACATTTTAGAATGCAGACACTGGGAAAGCCTTTTGCAAATGGAAGCAGATGTGTATCAGTCTACAAACTCTGCGGTATAATTAATCTTTATATTATAAATTAGAAGAAGATAGAGAATATTGGGAGAATTATTTGACAGGGAGATTCTTTATAATGGAGACCATTGAAATTATCTATTTTTGAATCTCCTTTTGTTTCTCACTCTCACCTCAAAGTTTTGAGGGTCAATAATTTGCTTTGAAGTTTCAGTAGCATTCTAGTGACCGATCATTATCCTCTTGCTTTCTCTCTGGGCACATGTAGTACCCATTGTAATCAAAATTATACCAATTTTTTAAAAGAAAAGAGAGAGAGCAGGGAAGCAATAAAAACCAGTGCAACTTTACCTTGTCTAGTGGAGAAAGGGTCAGGGATAAAATGCTACTTGTGTAAGTTATGCTAGTGTATGTTTTATCTGTTTGTATCTATTCCAGAGTAGTGCTTTGCCGCCTTCCACTGCCTACTAGTGAAGTACCATAATAACTACCTATTGTAATTAGCTATCCTGGGATAGCTGCTGACCTTGTTCCTGAACATTATAATTTACAATGGTTTACAAGTGGATATCAGTTATACTTATCCCAGTTTGCATCTGTCTGTGCTCTCTTGCTCTCAGCAGAAAGGTTTTGTCATTTATATTCCCCCTCTATATCTGCACAGCAGTGCTTTTTTAGCAGTGATTTACTGAAAAGCATTATGAATTGTAGTTTCACCTTTCTTCTGGGAGGATGAAAAAAAATATTTCTTTGCAGATTGTGTGGGGATAATATTGATTTTTAAATTAATGGTTGGTTGAATCAACATGAAATTGAGTAAGAGAAGCCAATCTTGTACTTGAACATATTGTGTCTAACCAGTATGTGAGTTCAAGAAACAGGACAAATAAAAATCAAGAGCAAAAATGTATCTGAGACTATTGGCAGCAAGTAGTGCATTAGAGTACAGTATACAGAAAACACTAACATAAGTACTGCATGCATGACAAAATAGTCTTTAAAGTGTGTAAGAGTATTTTTCAGGTTAAAGAAAAAATATTTTAATATATTTTCAGCTGCTGTATATTTCTTTAATCTCAAGGGAAATTTATAGATACCTATATATTTTTTGAGAAGTAATAGTTGTTTGTTTTTCCTAGGTTCGGTTCTATGAAGTAGTCCATCCATTAAGAACAGAATTAAATGAACTGCAAGTGAAAAGGGATAGTCTAACAGAGGAATTAAGTGATTATAAGGTCCAGCTGAAGAGTGTGATGGAGGTTGGTATACTTTAGTTATCCTGTTTAAGAAAACAATAAAGCATCTCTCCTGTAAAGAAGGTACAGGTGACCTCCAAATCAGGTGGAATATAAAAGACACAGTAGTGCAGCATAACTTTTTAAATTCTTATAAAGCAATGGTTTTGTCTAAGTATAAAAATAAAGTGAGTTAATGTTAACAGTTAAAAACCTACATCACTTTCATTAGGAAGTTTTTAATATTTCTCTCTCTCTCTCTCTCTCTTTCGGCCTGGGGAGTCCTCCCAGTCCCTTCCTGTCCCAGTTCTCCCCGGGGTGGCTAGAGTCTCGGGCGCTGGGGCCCCGTCAGGTGGAACACCCGAGACCCCCACTCCACCTCCCTCCACCCCTGCCCCAACCGAGGTGGTGGACCTGGAGGTGGAGACACCCAAGCAGCCTGGCCCGCCCCCTACAGGGGAGGTGCCAGCTACTCCCCAAAAAGCGAAGAACAAGAAGAAGAAAAAAGAAGCGTCTAAAGGAGCTCCTGCCCCTTCAGGGCCTGTCTCGGACAGCACCGGGGAAAAGGCAGCCAGGGAACC
>NW_005841894.1:2280547-2281383 GCF_000455745.1 Alligator sinensis
CTGGGGCAGCGCCCCGGGCCTTGATGGACTGCCCGTGGAATTTTATAAAGCCTTCTGGCCCCTCCTTGGGCCCAGCTTCTTCCACGTCTTCTGCGAGAACCTCGCCGACAGGACCCTGCTGACTAGCTGCCTCCGGGCCGTGCTCACCCTGCTGCCCAAGAAGGGGGACCTCAGCTGCCTGAAGAACTGGCGGCCCGTCTCCCTCCTGTGCGCCGACTACAAGATTCTGGCCAAGGCGCTGGCGAACCGTCTCTACACCGTCGTGGTCTCCATCGGGCCCGAGCAGAGCTGCTGCGTGCCGGGCAGGTCCATCCATGACAACTTGTTCCTGCTGCGTGACCTGCTCACAGCCGCGGAGCTTTTTGGCCTGGACGTCGGCGTGCTCTCCCTGGACCAGGAGAAGGCCTTCGGCCGCGTCGACCACCGGTACCTGCTCGGCACCCTCGAGGCCTTTGGCCCTGGCCGTCGAACCGCTGCTGAACACTCTGCGATGTCGCCTGGCCGGCCTCACCCTGCCACCGGCGCCGGGCCCTGCCACCAGCCCCCCACTCCGGCTGACGGCGTATGTGGACGACGTGACCATCTTCCTGGGCAGCCAGGAGGATGTGCGGGCCCTGGTGGATTGCCAACGTGCCTACGAGCTCGCTGCCTCGGCCCACATCAACTGGGGCAAGAGCGACGCCTTCCTGCTGGGGACGTGGGCCGGCACGCCGCCTCCGGACCTGCCGGGAAGCCTCGCCTGGCGCCGGGAAGGCCTCAAAGCCCTGGGCGTGTTCCTGGGGCTGCCGGCCTTTGCGGCCCGCAACTGGGAGGACCTGGCGGAGGGAGGAGGAGCC
>NW_005841894.1:2282501-2292510 GCF_000455745.1 Alligator sinensis
GTTCCGCCCCTGGACCCGGCGGCCTCGGCGGCCTGCCCCTTCTTCCCGGGGGTGCCGGACGAGGACATTTTCCACACGTTCCTAGACTGCATCTGGCTGCAGCCACTCTTTGCCACCCTGGGCGCGCTGCTTCGGCCGCTGGGCCAGGACTTCTCCGAGGACGTCTACATCCACTCCTTCCCCTACCGGGCGACGGAGCAAGCCATGGTCAGCCTGGCCAACTTCCTGCTGGGCCAGGCCAAGATGGCCACCCTGAAGAGCTGGCGAAACCGGCTCGCTGGGACCGGGCTGGTCGACGCCCTCCAGCCCTGCCCGCCTCTCGCTCGAGTTTGAGCACGCGGTCCTGCGGTGGACGGTGCCCACCTTCGAGGAACGCTGGGCCCTCGAGGGGGCGCTCTGCCGAGTCGAGGCGGGGCGCCTGCTCCTCGCCCTGTAACACCTCCGGCTGCTCAAGCTGCAGACACGCGTCCAGCGGGCCGAGGCCTTAGACTTTGCTTCATGCGGGTCAACCCCTGCCCCCCATGGGTGTCCCCGCTGGCAGAAATGTAAATATGTAAATAGTCCTTTGGCTTGCTATGGTTTTTTTAATCTAGAGTGTACAGGCAGGCCTTGCAGGCCGTGAGCCCAGGACCATGTCCGTGAGGCCCAGGTGTTCGGGCCAACCTGTACATACTCCTTACTGGCCCCGATTTGTCACCCTCCCTGGAATAAATGCCTCTTAAAAGTCAAAAGTCTTTCTTTCTTTCTCTTTCTCGCTCTTTCTTGTAAATAAACCCCGTGACTCATGTGTCTGGAAAGTTAGTGGTTGGGGTAGCACCACCACTTTCCTGATGCCAGTTCTCTAGACCCATGGGGAACCCCTGGCCCTGTGTACTTGATTCAAACATGGAAGGCCGGGTGGGGGCAATGTTGGGTCCCAGGGCCTAATCCCAGTGTAGAGAGCCAGAAGTGGGCAGTGTCGGACCCAATCCCGGGACACACAGTGGGTAGTTCTGGGCCCCAGCACACCGGGGTTGAGTCGGGTGCTGCCAGGCCCTCAGGGCCCAATCCTGGTGCACGAGTGGGGGGAGGGGGAGTAGTGTCAAGCCCCACAGCCCAATCAAGCCCACAGATAGGCCCCACACAGCTTATCTGGTCGATGGGGCCAAGAGGTTGAGCACTGGTGAAGACAAATGGAACTAGATAATAGTGGAAGTAATTAAATTTTTTTCACTTGTACTAAAATCAGAAGTTGAAAGTTGTTGCATAGTATGTTGAACCAATCTGCTACTTACCACCACATTTATCATTTTTAAATAAAAGTAATTACGGGTGTACTGATCATGAATTTTTTGGCTGATACCGATGGCTGATTATTAACCAGCCATATCGGCCAATACTGATCTGATACCCAATATGCAGCCTGGCAGCCTGGGGAAGGGGCACGTGCTTCCCAGCCGGGGTAGGGCATGACACGGGATGGAGCTGTGGGCAGCTCATCTGGTGGGAGGGAGGTGGTTCCTGCCACTGCGTGCACCCTTGGGAGGGGTGGCATATGCCCCCTGGATTTGTGCATGGGGTGAGGGTGGGCTGCTCACTGTGGGCTAAGGCTGGGGGCTGCTTCAGCCTCTTCCCAGCGAGGGTCTGGGCCAGAGCTGCACTCAGTATGGGCAGGGGTGGTGCGGGAGGTGGTGATGTTGGGAGGGGTGGCTACAGGGGGGCTACAGTGAATTTTGGGCTGACTGTAGCCACCCCTATAGTTCCTCCTCCCAGCACTGCCGACTCACCCTGCTCACCTTGAGCGCAACCTTGGACCATCCAGGAAGAAGCTCGGCAGCCCCCAAGTCCACAGCAAGCAGCCCGCCTTCACCCTGTGCACAAATCAAGGGGTCATGTGCCCTCCCATGCTTCTTGGGGGGTGCGCACAGTGACAGGAGCTGCTCCACCCACCCTGCACCCCCTCAGATGATCTGCCTTCAGCTCCGTTCTGCATCCCGCCCTGGCTAGGCAACACCCGCCCCAGCCCCACTCCCTCCCTCACTGGGGGGGCCTCAATATGCCCCTCCCACCCCATTCCCCCCATCCAAGCTGCTGGGCTGTGTTCCTGGCCTCATGTGTGCACACAGCATTTATCAGGGACACCAGCCAAAAAAAGGCTAATTGCCGATAATGTCAGTAATAGTTCTGAAACAATTCAGCATCAGCTTCAGGTGAATGATTCTGAAAACTGGGAAATGTTAGTTTCGATAACTGTGTTGAGATCATAAAAAGGTATAAATTGTGTAAGTTTTAACTTGTATGGCTCTGTTCCCCTTATCCACATGATGGCAGTCTCTGCCTGTTGTTAGCTAATAGTCCCAGAGATTAAATCTATTTTGCTTTTCCATTGATTCCAGTTGAATCGGGGTAGTTTGTGTTTTATTGCCCATATCCAATATACACAATGCAATTTAAATTATAACTGGACTAGATGGTGAGAATGAATGCCAGATAATTTCAGAGGCAAGGATTTTTGCAGATGATACTTTTTATTGGACTAACTGCATGGTTTGGGATAGATTTAGGCAAGGTTTTGAATGTGAATCACTTCAGGTATGAGCCAGCTTGCATTTGAAAGCTTATCTAACTTGAATCCAGCCATGCAGTTGGTCGCATAATTTCTGGACCATCCCAGCTACAGGATCACTCCAACGATACCAAATAATTTAAGGTGATTGTCTTGCGAGAGGTGTGACCTCACAGCTTCTCTCATTCCTTGGAGTCTCAGAACAACAGAGACTTCTTGTGCCTGAAGAAAGGTGATTGCACCTGAAAGCTTGCAAAAAACTTTTGTCCAACTACTCATTTGGTCTAATAAAAGATATCACATCTACCAAAAGAACCTTGCCTACCTTTGTAACCTTTTGGAAGGTGAGATGAATCAAGGAACAGGACTTCTCTGACATCTTTTGCTGTGGGGTACAAGTCCAAATGTTCCAGTCTAGTGATGGAAGAATGTTTCAGGAATATATATTCTTTATATTCTTGGGGTACGTTATTCAAACATGTTTTTATAAGCTCCCTCTTCCTCTGCATAGTATAGTTAACTTCGTCAGTGGTTAAATAAAGGGTGTAGCATCCTGCACAAGAATAGGCTTCAGAGTTGTGTTGTATAACCTCACCATGGACCTGGTATGTTGCATCTACGTTGTTACAGCTACATCATGTTACATCACATTGGCTATAGTTCAGTCCATGCAAAATGCAGTTGCTAAAGTTTTCTTTATGTGCTTACTACAGGATAGCCTTTTCTGAATCTTTTCTCTGATTCACCATCAAATAACACATCAAATGTAACCGTGTTACTAGATTCAAGGCCTGTGTCACACATACTCCTAGTTAGTGTTCTGTACTGAGTTTCATGTTGATGGTGTTCCTAGTTAGATCTACTTCTCAAGTTCTTTCCTGATCATTTATACTATCTCCATGTAGACTTATCTGCATTGTATGAATTCCCAGAGTGTTTACACAAGTCCCCTGTCCTATGCACCTTTTCCAATGTTTAAATCCCCTTTCAAGTCCCATTTTACCTTGTTTCCAACAGTGTTACCTATTACGTTACAGATGTCTGGAGTGTGTTCTCTTTTTGAGGATCAGTTATCTTTTATTCTGAATATTTCTTTTTCCTGTGTTGCAAAAGAATATGAAATGATTTGAGTGTTAAGGCAATTGTATTGTTTTACCTCCTTTATAAACCATTCCAAAGTTTGTTATTTATTTCCGTTTCCCCAGGAAGAGAAAGGAACTAGTATGTGAGTGTATAAACTGTTAATAGTAGGGGTATTGCACTTGTCTGTCTGGCTCGATAAATAGTCACCCACATTTGGGTAAATTCAGATACAATAAATTGAAAACAACCTGTAATATGAGGCACAAGACGCTGCAGGGAATTAAGTAGAAGTTCAGGAGAAGGTCAGTCTCGTCAAGAAAGAGCAGGGAACACCTAAAGACCAGAGCTCTCTAATAAGGCACTTCTATTTAAAGTGAAACATGAAGGCTGCACAGTGACTTTCACTGAAATAAACCAGCAGGTTTTTTTAAATTTATGTGAATGGTTCTGAAAACTGGGAAATGCAAGTTTTGATGACTGTGTTGAAATCATCCTGACACTTTTAAATCAATCACAAAGCAACCATCTGCAGTGAGATTGAAAAAGTCAAGTGTTGTTTCAACCTCTTGTTGCCAAAAACTGTAAGAGTCTCATTGCTGCATCGACCAGCGATCAGCAACTTTTTCATGCTGTGGGCTGGAATGACCCAGCTTGGGTCCAGGACAGGCTGGTGTTAAGACCTTGCCACTTCTACCACTTCTGCTTCTCCCTGTTGTTAGGTGTGCAGCCTCCCTTGCCCCCACTGATGGGATGCTTCCGAAGCCCCCCCCAGCTCCATAGACTAGGTTGCTGACCCCTAATGTAGACATTCCTCTGGAAAGGCAACCAGTGACATTCAGCGTTCATGGACTCCAGAAGATATTGTGATAACCTGTTGTGGCTGAGACTTAATTTAATGTGACATTTGGAGTTTAGAGAGAGGAGGGGAAAGGGATTTCCTCTTTCTTGGTTATGAAATATAATTTTTAGAACAACATAGCTCATTCAGTTCCTCTTAATGCTGTTGAGCTTGTTATGAGCATCTGTTCTACTGCACCTAGTCTCGAATTATAAATTTTAGTTTTGTAAGTGAAGCATATGTCACTATAGTCATTTTAAAACAAGGGGGAAAAAAACCTTAGCAGCTAGCTCTTCAGTCTGGAAGAACCTTGTTTTTATCTCTTAAAAAACCCCACAAAAATCTGCCTTACTCTTGGGACAGGCAGTAACTTGTCTGTAACTGCCTGCAGGTAATATCTTCCCTTTAAGTTTGTGTCCACATGGATCCATCCTAAGTGAACGTGTGTAAAGTTGTATTTGTTTTTTCAGCAGTGTCTGGGGTTGCACATGCATGTTTCATGTTTTTTGGATCTTATTTGAGGATGGAAAATCCCTTTTTGCCATTTGATTCATTCTTGTCACCAAAACCAAACAGCATTGTTCTGTACAACCTTACATCACTATTGTCTCTTGTTGCTACTTAGGATTACCCAGTTAAGTATGTAATCAAAGCCTAATGAGTCTATGGCATAGATCACATAGGGATAGTCAGTTGCTCTGGCCAACCATGGTAGAAAAGAGTACTGCTCTAAGACTCTGTATCTGCTGCTTATTATCCCTGGCATTGGTTAAGACTGTCTTCTGATGTAATGCCAGCTCTGTTTGCCAAAGCTGACCACTGACTATTCTCCTGCACTACTAACTGCACAGTGGTCAGTCTGAGTCTCTGCTTCTACCTCTGTCATACCTTTCTACCTTGATTTCAGAAACTCTAGTATCATACTGTGAGAAAATTGTCTTTGGTGACCGTCCCCACTCCATAGTGATTGATATAGTAGCAGATCCTCTATCATTGGGGCAGTTAACTTTGGTAGTGAATACTGCATTCCGGATTTCTGATGTTTGATATATGTCTTTGCTCAATTGCTTAAAATTTACTCTTGATACTGAAGCTTTAGTATTAATGATGAAGATTTTGCAGAACCCAACTTTCTTGGCACCAATTTCTGACTTGGCTCCCTTCAACTTTACAGGGATCAGCAGCTTCTTTGCAAAAAGCTCACTCCTTTCCTTTATATTTCTCTTTCAACTACTTTTCTAGAATTGCTTCTCACCTGAGTAAGTCTAAGAGAGAGATCTTGATAAAAGGGTATTAGGAAGTTCTGCTTTTCTTCTCAGAAGGATTAGTTTTGGAAGACCATGAGTAATGGAATTTACTCCTCCCCTCCAGCCACCCACATGTACCATAAACTTTTAGTGTGCAATCCTAGCTGTACTGGCTTTCTAGGATTTTAATCTTCAGCCTCATTACTAATGCTTTTTTGTACAGCAAGCTTCTCTTCAGAATAAAGTTTTTTTTTTTCCTGCCAGGTGGTCTGCAAGAATATAACAACCAAACCTACAACCTGATTCTCAGGAAGCATTTCACAAAGACTTGAGTTAAGAAGTACGATAAAGAGAATCAGTTTTCTGATCCTTTAACTCTAACTATTTCTCATCTGCGGATAAACCTGGTAATCCTTCTGTGTCTTTCAGTACAGAGAACTTGAAAGCCATTTAAACTTTCTCCAAAGGATAACAGATACATTGGAAATCCCTTTAAAAGAAAGGCTGCATAAAAAACATTGGACATATTACATCATTTCTTATAGGTGTTTGGTCATGAATGAAAGCAACTTTGATTTGCCCAGGGACTTCTGGACACACCACCCTTCACTTTACCCCCAAAGAGCAGGTTGATAGTATCAAAAACTAGTGAAAACCATTGAGTATTTTTATAGTCTTCTTGTTATGAGCTCTTTAGTGCTGGATGCTTTCTTCAAAAAACATAAGCATCTTGGTCAATTTATATTTATACTTACAGATTTACCTGGAAAGGCTGGACTTTTCTGGGAAAAAAATTTAACACTTGGCCTACCTGCAGGTCAGATTTATCAACTGCTTGACTTGGTTAATTCACGGTGACTATTGTCAGTGGAATGAAATTTTTTAATGATTACAAAAATCAATTCAGTAGGACTTTAAATTAGATGAACTGAAGTCATTGCAATGAATCCTGGCCTTCAATATTCAAATACATCTCTTCAAACAGCACTGGATGAATCTTGATAGTGCCACAGGATTGATGGCTAGTCTAGTTACTTCAAAGAGCTCATCTTGACTTCAGTAACTGAACATTCTAAGGGAAGCCCCAACCTTTAAAGAAATTTTGTTTCTTACAATGCCTAGACTGAGCCACCAAGTTTAATGTCCTAGTCAAGAATCCTCAACCAACTCATATCTGCACCCTTGCTTTCTTCCAGACTTACTGTTCTTCCGCTCCCCCTGTACATCTGTAACCTAGCTGCTGGCTTTTGTGCCACTTCTGAAGTGGACCAGGGTGCCCATCAAGTGGGTACCCATTAGGAGTGGGCAATAATTTCAGGAGGAGGGCTGCTTAATGGCTTTCGGTGAACTGCTGATGGCTGCAAGAGTAGTCCTGTCCCTTGACAGGTGCCCTGCCTCCCTGATGACCATCTTGGGACGCAAAGTCCTACCCCAACCCCTGACCTTTGCCCCTGGATGTCCCTCTCCTTGCACCCAGGACTGCTCCTTTTGGGTGGAGGGGATTGCCATCTTGGAACCGGAAAAAAAACCAAGTCATATACTAAA
Organism: Alligator sinensis; assembly: GCF_000455745.1. Classification (NCBI taxonomy): domain Eukaryota; kingdom Metazoa; phylum Chordata; order Crocodylia; family Alligatoridae; genus Alligator; species Alligator sinensis. The sequence goes on from NW_005841894.1 coordinate 2,289,760, forward strand.
AATAAAACATCTACTATGACCTATTTTAATTTTATTTCAAAAATTATTTTTTGTCCTGATTTACTTACATTTGCATAGTGTATATAGAAGTAATTGCATAATAGCTCAAAATAAAGTCTTACTCTTGTATATTGTGTGTGGGGTGTGATTGGAGGGGTGGGTGAGTATGTGTGTCGGATTTGTGGGGGGGGTTGTGAAGGGGTGTCAGGTTTGTGGGGGTGTGTGGTGTGGGGTTTAGGGGGGTGTGGGGTTTTTGGATGAATGTAGGGGTGTCTGTTGGTGGGTGTGGGGGTATGTGTGAGTGAGTGTGGGGTTTGTGGGGGTCTCAGTGTGGGGGGTTTGTGGGGGGTCTGGAGAGGGGTTGTGGAGGGTGAGGTTTGTGGGCGAAGTGGGTAGGAGGTATGTTGTGGGGTGGGTGTGGGGGATGTGTGTAGGGTTTGTGGGGGTTTGTGAAGGGGTGTGGGGTTTGCGGAGAGTGGTTGAGGTGTGTGTGGGGGGTCTGTGGGAGTGTGGGTGGATATGGGGCTTGTGTGGTAGTCTTGGGTATTGTAGTGGGGGGTATGTGGGGTTTCTGGGGGGATCTGGGTGTGGTAGTGTGTGTGGGTCGGTGTAGGGGTTTGTGAGTAGGTGTGGGGGTGGGGTTTGTGGGTGGGTGTGTAGGCCCCCCTGCCACAACCCCCTCCCCCATGGTGCACAACCCCCACCGGCAGCAGTGGGAGTAGGCCCTTGGGGCAAACATGACCTGTGGCAGGGAGAGCCCCCCCGCAGCACTTGGCTCCGGCTGCGTCCCTGGGGCTGTACATGAAGGTGCCGAGCCAGCCCAGCCTGCTGGTGTGTGTCTTCAGACCAGACTCGGTGAGCTTCATGCCAGCACATGGGGCTTTCCAGCACTGAAGGCAGGAGCTGCGTGCCAATAGGCCAGGCCAGGCCAGCTCTATTCTTCTGTGTAGGGATTCCAGCACTCCAGTGCAAAGCCACATGTGGTGGCATGGAGCCTGCCCAGCCTGATTGCTAGCAACTTCTCGCAGCTCCCAGTCTGTATGCTATTGAGCCGGGTAGGCTTCATGCCACCATGTGGGGCTCCTGGTACTGCAGCTAGGAGTGTGCACTGGTGGGCTGGCTCTGCTTCCACGTGAGGGTCCCCACTGGAGTGCAAGAAGCCCTACATGGAGGCATAGAACTGGCCTGGCCTGGCCCCAGGGCATGCAGTTCATGCCTGCAGTGCCAGGAGCACCACATGGTGGCACAGACCTAGGCTGGTGTGGTCCGAAAGCACACACCAGTGATCCAGGCCAGCTCCATGCTGCCACATGCTGCTCCTGGAACTCAGCTGGAGTCACGTGCTGCTGGGGCGTTTTACCTGCTGTGGCCCATGAGTGCCCTGAGGGCCTGCTGCTGCTGCTGTTGATGGAGCCTGTGTACAATGCGGGTTCGGGAGCCCCCCCCCACAAGCTCCATACCCATCCACACACACTGTCACACCCCCCACAATCTCCCGCACACCTTCTCACTAAGCCCACACATTCCCATACACACACACAAATTTGGGGGGCTCTGCCTGCCACAGGTCATGTTTGCCCCAAGGGCCTACTCCCACTGCTGCCGGTGGGGGTTGTGCACCATGGGGGAGGGGGGTTGTGGCAGAGGGGCCTACACACATGTCTACCATTGGGCTGGGAGGGCTCTGTGCCAGCATGTGGGGTTCCTGGCACTGCAGGTGGGAGCTCCCTTCCTCACTCACCATATGTCCAGTTGTGCGGTGTCATGCTCAGTGCCTCCACATGGGGTTCCCAGCTGTAGTGGCAGGAGCCCCACAGAGGTGGAGGCACAGAGCCTGTCCAGTTCAGTGGTGCACAACCTCTGAAAGCCTGCATCTCCTGCTGACTTTCAGTCGGGCAGCCACAGGTCAATAATAATTGTTTTTTGGAGGGGCCTCGCAGGCTGGATAGAATGGCCTGGAAGATGCTTTAGCTGAGCATATATTAGTAGCCTCACTACAGGATCAATTGGTTCTGAAATTTAGGTTATGTCTCTACTATGCAAGGTTGCATTGTGCTGACACCCTATGCTAGCTCTGTATGTTCTAGCTTCTAATCCAGAAGCACATATGCTAGATCAGTTATTCCCAGCCAGGTGCCATGGCACCCTAGGGTGTCTTGAGATGTTTTCAAGGGTGTTTTGGACTGTCGTACAATGTTAGCACTGTTTAGAGTGTAAATATCATTTTCGGGATAAACAGAGAGTTTTAATTTAGGAATCCTAAGCATTCTGACCTGTTGTGGTCTTCTGGGTTCTTTGCAACAAAACAATTGCACCATTATTTTTCTGTAGTCAGAAAAACTAAGAGCTGGCATTTTTCAAGAGGTGCCTTGAGTCTAGTGAGCTGTGCCTTGACTCTAACCACTATGTTAGAATGAGAAAAGAGCCTATTATCTGTTTGCAGCATCACACCAAGATGGCTCTATTGCTTTTATAACAGGAGTTGTTATAGTATATCCCAGTGTAGCGCTACCTTGTGTTGCACAAGTGGAATACCTTTGCCCTGTGATACAGAAGACTGGCCTTGATCTTTTGGTCCTTTCTGTCTGCAAGCTCTATAAAAATGTGAAAACTGCAGATTGGAAAATACTAGAAGAAAATTAGGCACACCAAACAACTAATTTAAAAACAGGTAAACTTTAAGTTGAATATCTGTATAGCTGAGTGCTTTCTGACATCTGTTTAGTTTGTGAAATAGTCTGCAAAGGGAAA
>NW_005841894.1:2292520-2309272 GCF_000455745.1 Alligator sinensis
TGAACACTTAAGAGTAGACTGCTTAATCTAAATTAAGTTCTGTTGGGGATAATCTTTCCATTTAATTTGGTTTTATTGTAGCAAATACTAAATCAAATCTTAATGTAAGTATGATTATTTTTACTTCTAGAGTTATGAAGATGAGAGAAGAAGTCGTTCAGAACTTGAGATTAGATGTCAACGTTTGATGTTGGAATTAGCAGATACAAAACAGATGATTCAACAAGGTGATTATAGACAAGAGAACTATGATAAAGTGAAATGGTAAGTGTGCCTGCCTGCTTATGAGTAGAAATGTCTCTTTGTTTATTAATGAAAGTTGCATCTCATAATGTGGGTTCAGTTCTATGTTTTTTGACTTGCACATACACGCAAACCGTAAAATAGACAAAATATTCATTTATCAAGGTGAGGAATTGTTCAGTTCTGGTTTTGCAAGAAATATGGCAATGAAAACTTACAAATTGGATACATATTTTTCTAAAAATCCATAATTTGGGTGCCTGATTTTCCAGAAGTGTAGCCAACCTAGTTTCCACCAAAGTAATAGGAACCAAATTTAAAAAAATGTTTTTAATTTTTTTTTGGTCACCTAATTTTCCTCTGACATGCTGCAAGAGGTAACCTACATGGCAGAGGAACAGTTGCTTGTAACTACTCTCTAGTTTCTCTTAGAACTATGGGCATGAAATAACTTAAGGATATTCATCCACTCTCAGCCAGTCTCTGCAAAATGAGTCCTCAAAAGACTAGTTTAGTACAGTAGAGGGGAAAATTTGCAAATAGCTGAAGTGGTGAAGGTAATGATAAAGCAAGAAAGATGTTCTAGTTGACAAGAATTGAAGAAGGAAAGGTTTTACACCAGTAGTGGCCCATTAAGTGAAAGGATGAAAAAAGCTCAGTGTTAGATGATCTTGAAGAATTGGGTGATACTGAAGAGGTATGCAAGTTCTGAAAACTTGTTTTACTGAAATGAAAATAAATGCATCTCATAATCTGATTTTTTTTTTTTTTTTTTGTAACAGTGAACGAGATACATTTGAACATGAATTATCAGAGCTCAGGAGAAAATATGAAATACTAGACATATCACACAAAGCACAAGCCAAAGAAAGGAATGACTTATCAAAAGAGGTAAACTTTAGAGTTCTTGTTTGAATGGTTGTCTGCATTAATTCCATGCTTAGTGTGCACATATCCCAGGTATACAAGATGTGGATTCTTTTGGCTAGCAATGTCTGTTGAAGCCGAACATGAATCTTGAACACTCTTGGATAGGCAAGGTATTTTGAGTAGATGTGATATCTTTTATTAGACCAACTGAGTAGTTGGAAAAAACTTCTTAGCAAGCTTTCGGGTGCAGTCACCCTTCTTCAGGCATAGGGAGTATGAACATTTGTACACTTCTACCCAAAAGCATAATAGCAAACACAGCTTGCTGACCTTTAATTCCTTCAAATTACCCATTCCAGTGAGGCAAAACATTGCTAATATCCATTTACTTTGTGCCCTGCATGATTACTTTTAGCATCACCTATAATATTTAGTTAGTATAGTTTATTTTCTGTGTGTTGGCAAAATGTATACCTTAAACATGCTTTAGGTAATCTACATCTCCCTTCTCCCATGCCCCACCATTCCCTGTACAGAGAGACCCTGTCACTTACCACTCTACTTAACGTGGCTACAGAGCAGTAATGAGACCCAGCTTCTCTACATCTGACAACCTGGACACTAGCTGAATGTTCTAAGTGAAATAAATTGGCTTGGCCACCAACTTTTGTTCTAAAGCAGCAGGAAATTCCAGTCAGGCCTACTTATGAATCTAAAACTGGAGATAGATTTTCTATTTACGCATTTCTGCATTAGCTTTCTTCCTTGGCATAACCATTACAAACATGTTGGACTGTTTTCTGATCCTGAAACATTCTGGAGTTTAAGTTGCGTACGTGTCTGTCTTGCAGCAATATCTGCATAGCATCCGCCTGTTCAAGACTATCCTGTACCCTCCAACTGTAAACATGAAAAAAATCATGAAGGATCTTAGATATTTTTCTTCTCTGTGTGGAAGCCCTCTCTTGGACCTTAGTGTAATATTAGTAAGATATATTTCAGCTTGAAAGGTAGGGAAAATTTTGGATCCCTTTGTACAATGTCCTCATAAACATAGGATTCTTGTCTGTCATCCAACTCTAGTCCCTCCCTGAGACCAACATTTTCTCAGAATTCTGCATAAATTGATTAATTCCTTCCTGTTTTTTGTTTTTCCCCAAACCTTATTCCACTTTAGAGAAAGCTACATTTTACACATTTGATGTTGTATGAGAATGGCCTTTTTATTTAGATTAAAATTAGTCAGAACCCTCAGACTTGCATAGTCTGTGTTGCCAGAATTAGAGCAACCTGTATACTTGCAGAGAGGATCAAATTTTGGGTATCCACCTGTAGAACATGTTACAAGTTTCCATATTAGAATCAAAACGTTATAGTAAGGCTTAGTAAGCCTCTTTTGCCTATTTGAGGAATTTCTTATTCTTTAAACCTGTAAAGCAGCTATATAGCTCTTGATTTATGCATTTACAAACCACTGTTTTTAACAGAAGCTTACAGATCAGAATAGAAGCTTAGTGTCTGCCCATTGCATACTGTCCCACAGGGTTTGTTTAAATAGGACTTGTACTACCTATCTACAAGCAAGCAGATGGTAGCTTGCTAGTCACGAAGATGGGAATCAATGTGCTCAATCTGTCACAGAAAAGAAAAATGTGTACTTACCTTACAGCAACCAGTTCTTCGATTTCATAACCTGTCTGTATTTCATTCTAATTCCACAAGAGTTCTGCTCCGCTGGGATTTTTTTGTGTTCATGACAAAACTAAGAATTGGTTTGGGTTTGCCCTACTCTCTGGAATTTCGAGTTGTGGGTAGTTGTAGGGGGCAAGTTTAGTACCAGACAATATTTATGATCAAAAGAAATTAATTTTGCATGTTGACATTGAGTGGAATCTGTGGATAACACCTTTTGAGAAATCTCTCTTCCTGTAAATAACTTGTTTTTGTTTTATCCCAGATGCTCATTTATGAAGTAATAAAAGTAAAAAATGTGCTCTTTTTCATCATCAAAATAATGGTCTGAAGTTTGCATTTAGAAACATTACAGATGGTGCCATTCTTTTTAATGGTATAGAAACACAGGAGAATTCCTGATCAGAAGAACTTACAATTTGAAGTGCTTACACATGCTATATGGTGTGGATTCTTCTTAAAGTATAACAACTATTTTTCATTTAAATGTGATCTTCATGAGATAAGTTAGACACCTGAGAAATAACAGGGGGAAAAGTGCCTCTGGGAAGAATTGACCTATGTAAAGTGCAGTTCCATTCTGAAAAATGCTTTATAAAATGACTCTTCCGTCAGAAGATCTATTGTTGTTTGGTATTCAGAAATTTGTTTGCTTCTGTTAGCAGCTACAGAATTTTTCTTCAATTCATGATTATCATTTGCAGTGCAAAGCTAGCCTCAGGAAGAGATGGATTCCTTCATATGCAGCACTTAAATAGAATTGTTTCCTTCACTCGTCTACATCAGTATGCTCTCTAATGGGTACATTTCATTCCTTGCTTTTCATCTGGAGACTTTCTTACTGTAGCAGTATCCATACGGTGCACTCTAGCGCCTCCCCACCACCTTCTCCCCGCTTTGTGTTTCGGGCTCCTCGGCTCTTCTCAACTGCCTAACTTAAGATGGAGTACTTTTTCTGTTCCTGATGTCCTTCATCAGAAAACGCCCAAAAATCATGCTTTAACAGCAATAGTTTAATATTTAAAATATTCCTTCACTGAACTAGGAGGATTGCTGAAAGTTTGTGTTGTTGGTTTTGTTTTGTTTTGTTTTGTTTGGGGGGGGCGGGGAGGTCAACTCTCTTTCCCCTGTTGCTTAAGGCTTTTGTCTCCATCCTGGCCAGTAGCTGCCCTCTGCCCTAGGAATCCTACCTGGCCCTGAGACTTCTGAGCCCTGGAGGATATCCACAAGAGCTGAAGAGAGGCCCAAATCATATTTACCAGCGTTTCCCAGTGCCAAAACATACAGCTTGGAGTGTAAAGGGCAGGGAGAGCACTCTGGCATGGAGCCATTCAGAGATCACAATTCACGAACACCTCAAGGGGACTGTGATGCTGTCAAACTCATCTGTGATGATGGAACCAGGTGGTGATCTGATGACTTTATGTGTCTGTTGTGGAGGTGCCATTTTCCTAGTTCTAACTAAGTACCCTACATCTGGTATGGCTTATTTTGTAAACCTCAGCACTGAAATTCACTTGGGAATTGGACTGTGTACTGACAGCTCAGAACAGCATAATCTCCAAGCCCAGTGCCTTCCTCTGGCATGGGCCCTCCAGTACCTTGGCCCAGCTGCGACACTGGCTAAGTTTTCCTTCTCTGAATGCTGCTCATTGGCTTTCTTAGGACCTAGATCAGTCCTCCAACCAGTGCTCTGTAGATGCTCACCTTCACAGTAACACCACATAAAACAAGTGATAGACCCCAGCACCTCAGGCAGTGGTCTACAGTTTTTCTGATAATGTGAGTGTGGAAAATTTGGTTATAGTGAAAGGTGCCTTGACTCTAACCACTGTGCTAGAATGAGAACAGAGCCTGTGCCTGTTTGCAGCGTCACATCAAGACTGTGTGTGCTTTTATTACAGGAATTAGTGTAGTATGCCCTAGTATAGCACTGTCTTGTCCTGCACAAATGGAATAGCTTTGGGCTGTGATACACAGAAGATATACAAACAAATCCCACAAGGCTCAGAGAGCCCATTGACATTGAGAGCCTCTACGCTGGGGATGTTTTTGAGTGTCCCCAGGTTTTTGGAGACTGTTATAATAGGAGAGAGAACCCAGAGACCCATGCTCTTTCAAAGCAGCTTCAGTGAATTTGTGCTTCAGTTCACCACAGGAATTTCCACAGTATTTCCACAAAAGCTCCATGGGCAAAATGAGTATAAACTGGTATTGCCCCAGTCTTTCAGTGCCATAATCCTCCAAATATATAAGGAACTTCCAAGAACTTATGTAAAAAACTGTCAGGTTCATTAAACATCTCCCTAAAGGAGGTGTCTGAACAGTCTCACTGCATGTAGGTATATGGCACCAAGCAAGCCTGATCCAGCTAGTTCTAGCGATCAACAAGGCCATAATGGACTTGGTCAAAGCAGTCTGGCAAATTTTAGTCTCTTGCCACCCCACTGCTGGACAGAAATAGAATTCAGGGTAGTGCAGAATCATAGAAAATTAAGGTTGGAAGAGACCTCAGGAGGTCATCTAGTCCAACCCCCTGCTCAAAGTAGGACCATCCCCAACTAGATCATCCCAGCCAAAGCTTTGTCAAGCCGGGTTTTGAAAATCTCCAAGGATGGAGCGTCCACGACCTCGCTGGATAAACTGTTCCAGTGTTTCACTGCCCTCCTAGTGAGAAAATGCTTCCTAATATCTAATCTAATCTTCCCTTGCTGTAACTTGAGACCATTGCTCCTTGTTCTGTTATTTGCCACCACTGAAAACAGTCTAGCTCCGTCCTCTTTTGAATCCCCGTTCAGGTAGTTGAAGGCTGCTATTAAGTCCCCTCTCAGTCTTCTCTTCTCTATATTAAATAAGACCAGTTCCTTCTGTCTTTCCTCATAAGTCATGTCCCTCAGCCCCCTCACCATTTTTGTCACCCTCTGCTGAACTCTTTCCAATATGTCCACATCCTTTCTGTAGTAGGGGCCCCAAAACTAGACACAGTACTCCAGATGTGGCCTCACCAGTGCTGAAAAGAGGGGAATAATAACCTTGACCTACTGGCAAAACACCTGCCAATATGTGCCTTTATAAACTAAATAAGATTATATAGATAGAGCACAAGCTTTTGTGAAACCAAGTTCACTTCAGATGCTGTGAAAGGATGTGGAGAAAGCAGAGTATAAAGAGAGAGAAATTAGAATACAAAAGGGAGAGGAGAGGAGAGGGGGAGGAGGGAAGTGCTAGAAGAGAAAAGCAAATGAATAGTAAAGTTATAGGAACAAAGATGATGACAAAAGCTAATCCAGGTAATGAGTTAAGAATCCATAGTCCCTGTTTAAACCATACATAATGTAGTACAGTTTGTGGGTGATTTCTTGTTTCACCGTTTCCCATTCAAATCTTGAGGTCCTCAGTGGAGCATCTGGGGAGGTTGAAGTGTTCTACCACAGGCTTTTGTGTCTTTCTGCAGTTGATGTCAAATTGGTGTTCATTTATTCTTGTATTGTAAAGGCATTCAGTCTTTCTGCAGTAGACAGCATATATGACATTGGTAGGGTTGCAGGTGAACGAACCTTGGTTGTTGTATTCCTTTTTATTAGGTTCAGTGATGACATGGTCTGTATTGATATGGTGACACAACGGGCATTTGGGTCCATTGCAAGGCCTGGTGCCTTGCTTAAAATAGAAGGAGGTTTCTAACCAGGTATCTTTATTCCTGTCCCAACCCATCTTCCCTGGTTGGCATGGTTGTCCGTGACAAATTTTCCTCATAGGAAATACATCAATAAGGCAAGTAGCTGAGATCCAAGTACAAGTGGAAGATTTCCCCTCCATGCTACATTCTACCCAGATAAAGTAACTTTGTAACTCAGCCCAAGTTCCTGCCCAAAGGTGTCACAGACTTTCATTTCAGGCAGCATATTAATTGCTTAGTTTTCTTCCCACAACCTGATTTCTCCTACGCAGAGATTTTGCTGAATTTCCTAAATGTGAAAAGGTCATTGGATTATTACCTTCACAGAACCAAGCCATTCAGAAAGTCACCTCGGCTGTATTGGTAGCTGTGAGATCAAAAATCACAAGGATAAAAGCCTGGAGACTATTTAAATGGATCTTGGACTATATAAAATTATAAATAATTTTGACATAACATAAGATTGAGGTGAACCCACTATTAGTAATAGGGCACATTTCACCAGAGCCCAGACTACTTACTGGTATATAGCATCCCTGTGTAACATTGCCACAACTGATATCTACAAAGCAGCTACTTGGAGCTTCTTTCATACCTTTATGAAGCTTCATGCCACCACAGAAACCTCTAGAGCAGACGATGAACTTGACAGACCAGTCCTCCAATTACTGTTTGCTTAAGAAGGGGAGTTCAAGATTCACTTTCATGTACGTGGCCATGCTTTTGAGTCATCCATTAATGCAAATGGTGTGGACAGTTACTTTTAAGAGAAAGTAAAATTGCTTCTCACAAAATGAAGTTCTTTGAGGTTGTATTGTCTACATACACATTCAGACCCTGCCCTCCTCCTTTTCCCCAGAGTCAAAAGTAACATAGAGCTCTGGTTGAGAAGAAACTGAGAAGTGGGAAGTATGCACTGCCCTAATGCCTTCAATACAAGGGCACAGGGAGAAGCAGGACTAGACCCCTCTTTATGGGTATTACTAAGGCAAAAAAGTTTCCAGCTGAAACAGATTGTGAACCAAACACATTAGTAAGAGTGTGTTTGGGGACAGTATATTTTAAAGAAACTTCAGGCCCTTGGCAGATGTTACACTTAAGAGGTGATTAACCAGTTAATCATGTCTTAAATAGTGACCTGGCCACACTCCATGAAATTAATGAGATGATAGCATGGAAAATAAGCCATGCAGCCTGATGCCAGTTACAAGGCAGAGGTCTGAGATCAGCCTCAGTATGGTCTGAACAGAACAGAACAGAACAGGTCTGGGACTGAACAGAAGTGAGTTCAACACCACACCAGTTCATTGGGCACTCAGTTTTCTACTTGCTAGTGCAAGGGCTTTCTCTGCACTGACAACTAGTATTGGCATAACTGGGATCTGATCCTGGTCCCATAATCATGTATCCTGCCATGCATGTGTAGCATGGCAGAAGAGATTGCTGAGACTGAGGAACAAATTACATCTGAAAAATTTCACTGAAAATCTTGTGGTTGCACAGATGTCATGACAACATAATGTAACTTACCGAATGTATTACTGTTGTAATGTCTGAAGAAAGAGGCTTCTCAATCTGTTGGGGGTTTTTTTGTTTTGTTTTGTTTTGTCTTTTACATCTTGAGTTTACAGGATCATCATTTAGATTAATAACTAAAATATGTTTTCTTGCTCAAATTTTCTTTAAAAAAGTCACCAGAAACATAAAACACTACCGTTTAATTTTTAGACACTTCATTTAAAGCTTGCAAAGTCACATGCAAATATAAAGGAAAACAGTACACACTGAAGCTACATATTTTCAGGTTTTAAGAGCAACTGAATTTTTTTATAAACATGATGTGACATGTATGATTAAAGTTTACCTCAAGACAAAATATCTCACATGAAATGGAAAGATTTAAATAATCAATTTGAAGTTTTTTTCTGTTTGTGTTTTGTTTGTTTTGTAGAGATGGGTGCATTCTCATTCATTGATACAATGATTAAAATATAATTTACAAATAAATAGAGATTTTTCCATGAATTTTTGGTATATGTTTAGTACCGAGACAAGTGCACTATAACTATGCACTAATTTATGCAACTAATGTTTAATTAATGAAGCTTAATTAATTAATGAAGCTTAATGTTTGCAAATTGTTATACATTTTAGATTTTTAGTATATTAGAAAAAGGAGAATGATGCATTGCTTATGGATTCCCCACAGGATCAAGCCCTTAATTCATATGACCTGTTGTGGCAGATTTCTAAGGCTTGACCTCAAAAGTTATATCCTTTTTTTCAAATTTAGAAAATAGTGTCCCTTGAAGTTTTGGTAGAGGATTATAGATTCAGCATTTTTATGTAAATGTTTCAAGAGGTATAGGCAGACAAGGTTCCTTGGGTGAATTTGATATCTTTTATTAGACCAACCCAAATAGTTGGAGAATAGTTATTAAGCAAGCTTTCGGGTTCAAAAACCCTTCGTCAGGCTAGGGAAGTTTCAGCAGTTGGTGTGTGCTCTTCATAGTAAGTTTAGATCTTAAAATATTTTATGTTAAATTTAGGTTCCATTTGAATTGGATCTATAACTTCTGATTTAAGTTATAACAATAACAAGGGAATTAAATTCTTTTTATGTTAATGTTTTAATTGCTTAATTTTAATTTTTATCAACTGCAATCAAATAAGTTTGTTTTGTCTGTAGGTGACAACATTACAGCAGTCTGTTAATTTGCTGCAAAAGGATAAAGACTATCTTAATCACCAGAATATGGAACTCAGTGTTCGCCGTGCCCATGAAGAAGATCGTCTTGAAAGACTCCAGATTCAGTTGGAGGATGCCAAAAAAGCTAGAGAAGAAGTATATGAGAAATATGTAACATCCAGGCAAGTTCTTATGTTAAAATCCCATTAAAGTAAATGTCTGTTGATTTCAAAAGAGTTTGTTCAGATCTGTTTATGACTGAGATCAGAATTAGGCTTTGTTTTTTTTCTATCACATGGTAGTGTTACAATGACAGGAATTATGCAAGAAGCTAGGATTTCTTTTATTGGACCAACTGTATAGTTGGGTTAGTTAGCGAGCTTTTGAATGCATGACATTCTTTAGGTCTAAGGAGTAAACACCAGCACAGTGTAATGAAAAACAGCTGGAAGATGGGGGAGAAGACAGATTTCAGTATCTTCCATGTTATGGTACTGTGACTGATGTTGTAGCCATGATGATCCAGAAAGTATATAAGGTGGATTTTGATATCTTCCATGATATGGTGGATTTCACTATCTTCCATGTTACGGAAATCAATACCTTAAGAAATCCTTGCCTTTCGTATTACATATAATATTTAAGAGAAATATATAAAGAATTTTTTTAAGATTTTGGGAGTCAATCTACAACACTAAAGAAACCCAGAGAGAAAATTTGCTTTATGGCAATTATTTTATTAGTATACAATGAATCCTGAAAAATTCTAGTGAGAACCTTATGTTTTTTTCAGTTTGGAGCCCTGCTATTCAGGTGACCAGTTCCAAAGATTTGATACATCACACGATAACATCAGTGTAGTGGCAGCATATTTATGGAGCCAAGAGATACTATTGTGGAGCCAAATTTACCATTTGCTTGACAATTGACTCACCTAAGGCAGCTTACCTCAATAGATCACAGATGGGATTGTGGCAGGGGCTTGGGGCTCCTGCCACTTTAAGAAGCAGACAGGCTAGTGCTGAGGAAGCCTGCAAGTGCAGCCAGGCAGATTATGGAGTCCTCTGCCCCTGTAGGAAGGCGGTGCATAGGCAGGATATAAAGCCAGACCTCAGTGAAGCCAGCAGTAACATCCTGGAGACTGGTGAAGGAACATCACTCAGCAGGAGGGCTGCAGCTCTGGAATGGCAACTTAGAGAGTACAGCCAGCAGCTGAGGGGAGGAAGAGATTTCTAGGGACTCAGGGAGGGGTCCAGAGCCCAGATTGAGGGGCTGAGAGTTGATGGCCTGAGTGTGTGGGACAAGAGAGGGTCAAGGAGCCCAGAGGAGGGGCTAAGTGGAAGGTAGTATCAGTGAGTGATGACACCTGCAAGACATGGGGTGTGTTGTAGGGGTGGATTAGAGCCATGCAATTAGCTCTGAAGACGAGACCACAGATATCTGGTTGTCACTGGCGACAGAGAGCAATTTTGGAAGACCAGGCAGTCTCCCTCACATACAAGTAAGATGCATGAAAGTGTGTTGGGCAAGAAAAGGAGTCACTGTTTAATGACAGCAGAGTGAGCAAAGGCTAGAGGGACTCCAGGGGCTTCACAACCATCCCTAGAGGGCACCTTATGACAGGCATTTATCACATTTTGCACATTTGTCATATTGTGGCTCAGGATCAGCAAGGGAGGATCAATCCTTGCTGCCTTCTAGATTACAAGAGTCTGGAATGATATGTTTGGGGTCAGAACAGAGTTCCTATTTCAATTGCAAAACAATTTTCAGATATAGAACTTGTCTAAGCTTACTAATCCACAATCAATCATGTATAATCATCACTCAATATGATATGATTTACCTTTATTCTGTAGAAAAATGACTGAAGTCCATCTGCCTGCCAAAGAAACTTCACACCAGTTGGCATAAACATGTCACATGAGAAAACTCATCTTCCCATAGATGTATTGGAGCTCAGGCTAATTCAGTTGGCTCGTGCAGCATGTCTTCTGTTTCAAGGCAAACCAGTTTTGATCGTGACTGATATCATTCCAGAGAGATCTTGTGTGAATGCATAAGGATGAATGAGTTCTTCCTTCTTATCTTAGGAAACTACGTGCCTTTGAACTCAGTACATCTGTTTTCACATGACCACGAAGGTTCCACGTTTTCTTTGATAGATCACATATTCAGGCAGTAGTGTAATTGTGAGTAATAGATAACAGAGTCTGTTGTTAGAATTATTTCACAAATCCCCCAGACCTGCTTTCCTGCTGTAACACTAAGTTGCCTCTGAGTCTAGATATTATTTCTAAGAACACCAGGAAAATTGTCCTATCCAGGCCTGGCCTCCATTCTGTAGCATTCTCCATTATAAGGAAAAATTTCTCTAAAAATATCTATAACATTCTGTTCCAGCATATGAAATACACCGTGCTAATATGTTATGCATCAAGATGGAAAAAAAATTGTTCCTCTGAGCAATTGTCCCAGGATTGTTTGTCTATCTCCTAAAGTCGGAGATGCTTCCTGATTTGGACTGTTGTTTTAAAAAAGCTTGGGACTTTGTATTATTTTTACAAGAATGCACCTGGTGACATGACTTATTTCCTGCCTGTAACAGGGTATTTTTTTCTGAAACTTAATGGTGGGCTAGGTTTTATGAAAGCTCAAAACATGTAATTTGCCTGAGCAGTTCCCTCCCTACTGTGTTCCATGCTGGTTAATTCACCATAAAAAGAGTATAATTAAACCAGTGCTGGGCACTTTTGAAAATGTCTCTCTTAGTTAATGGTTAGTTACCCTACTTGAGTCATAAAAAAATATTGTAAGAGTGTTTCTGTGTGTGTGTGTGTGTGTGTGTGTGTGTGTGTGTGTGTGTGTGTGTGTGTAAAATGCACCAGTAGCAAGTTATATGTTCAACCACATGATTGTTTAAGCTCAGGAGATAGTTGCATTCAACCTCAAGCTTTCCACCTTTGGAAGTTTCTACAACTTCTCTAGGCAGTTTGTTTTAGTGCTTAACTACTCTCCTAGTGAAAAAGGTTCTTCCTAATTCCCAGTCTAAATTTTCCATGGTGCAGTTTAAAGTTTAAACTGATTACTACTTGTCTAGTCCACTATGGACAACAGAGAAAATAATTGAGCCATTCTGTTTACAACAACCATTTTTGTATTTGAAATCTTTTCTCAAATACCCTTTCAGTCATCTCCTCTACGGACTAAATAGCCCCAGTTCTTCTAAGCTTTCCTTGGATATCAAGTTTTATAGACCTCTAATTATTTTGTTGCTTCTCTAGACTGTCCTTTGCTAGTCATCTGGGTCTTCACCCAGTTATTGTAGGCCAGTTATTCTGACAAGAAAACGGAAGCATAAAATAAGCAGCATACAAAGGCTGTTCAAAAGGTATTGAGACTAATGCTGTAGGAAACAAAATATTCTATTTACAGGGGTTTCAGCTTAATCTCCTTCGAAGTATGCTCCTTCTGCAGCCACACACTTCTCCCAATGTTTCTTCCATTGTTGGAAGCACCTCTGATGAGCAATTTGTGGAATCTCTAAAGTTGCTCAGTCGCATTTTGTTTTATGGTTTCCACATCACAAAATCTTCTTCCTTTCAAGGTTCTCTTTTGTTGAGGGAAGAGAAAAAAGTCACACGGGGCCATATCAGGTGAATATGTAGGCTGTGGTGCTTGTGGGATACAGTGTTTGGCTAAAAATTGCTTCACAAGCTGTGCTGAGTGGGCAGGCATGTTGTCATGGTGAAGCATCCACGAGTTGGACACCCACTTTTCTGGTCATTTTTCTGGTTGTTTTATTCCCAAATTGCCGGTTAGAATTGAATTATATGAACCATTAGAAATTCCAACTTCTTCTGCAATCTCTCGGACAGTCAGTTGCCTGTCATTTTGAATCAAACTGTGAACCACTGCCACATTTTCATCATTTTGGGATGTTGAAGGGTGTCTGGAATGCTCCTCACTTTTGACCGATGATCATCCTTCTTTAAACCTACGATACCATTCAAAAACTCTTGCACGGCTCATAGTGTCATCACCAAATTCTATTTTAAGTAATTCAAATGTTTCACTTGCTGTTTTCCCAGTTTTCATGCAAAATTAAATACATACACATTCTGGACACTCTGACATAACAAAAGGGGACACACACAATTTTACTTCAACCGCTGGCCACAGAAAACTGAGGAAACACCATGAGCTGCAGACCTGTCCAGAGGAGTCCCAGCATGCCAGACATGTTCAGCAAAGCCATGACCCCCACCCAATACTTTGTACCACAAATACACACACAGTCTCGATACTGTTTTAACAGACCTTGTAAATCACGTGTTTGGAAGAAAAGAAAAATGTAGCTGTACTTATGCAGAGTACCACATTTTTTGACATTTATGGTCAACATTATAATAATATAAGCTAGATTTTTTTTTTAATTTTTCAGAGATCGTTATAAAACAGAATATGAAAACAAATTGCGTGAAGAATTGGAACAAATTAGATTGAAAACAAATCAAGAGATTGAGCAGCTTCGAAGTGTTTCAAAGGAGATGTATGAACGTGAAAACAGGTAGGTAAGATGGGTTTTTTAAAAACCTGTAGACCATTTTAAGTAAAAATGATCTAAAATAGTGTATGTCTTATCTAGAGTAAGTTCTCTCTCTTTTGGAGGGATGGGCAAAGTGTAGAAAATGGTTTAATTATGACCCATTCTAAATTAACTTAAATATGCTCACACAAAATTATCTTCAGTATAGAATTATATTTTTGTAATAAAAGTTAAATTTTAAGTTTTTTGCTGCATCATATCAGCAGTGAATTTGTTATAATAAATTACCTATTTTGTTATTTGTGGCTTGCTAGCTGTGCAGTGCTAGGTTATTTCGTAATTACATTATTTTGCATAAAATGTGTTATCTAACTTATTGTACATGATGGAGGTAAATGTTGGGATTGAGGTGATGTGGAAAAGAGGATGAATTGAGTGTGATGAGGAAGATGGAGGAAAATGAATTGCAAGCTTTTTCAGGTTTTCAGAAAAATGATGTCTGAAATGACATAGCTTTGGTAGTAATCTCAAGGGTCATCTAGTTTAACTGTGTACACAAATGTACCATTTCCTATTTCTAAACCATCTCAGACACCTATTCAGCATCTCAAAAACCTCCAGTGAAGAAGATTCCTTTATCTTCCCTATATAGCTTGTTCTATTCTTCTACTCTTTTTATAGTTAATTTTTCCTAAAATTGGATCTAAATTTGCTTTGCTGAAGTTTGAACCCATTTTTGTGCATCCTGCCCTCTGTAGTGAGGGAAAAATGTTCCCATCTTTGTTACCCTTTGAAATGCTGTGCCATCATGTCATTTCCTCCCCTCCTAAATCTCCTTTTTTTTCCAGACTAAAATACCTAGTTGCTTCAGCCTGTCCTTGTATGGCTTGCTTTCCAACCCCTTTATCATCTTTCTTGATCAGCTCTGGATTTCCTCCAGTTTCTCTGTCCCACTTGTAATATGGAGCCAAAAACTGGATGCAGAACTTCAGCTGTGGCTCATCTAAGTCTAAGTAGTGTAATGCTATTATCTTCCATATATTGCGACAGTGCTTCTGTTGTTGTAACCTGAAATCGCATTTACTTTCCATAATCATGTAGCTGACTCATGTTGAGTTTGTGACGTACCCTGAACCGCAGATCCTTCTCTCAATGTTACTGACAAACCAGCTAATTCCTGTTTTGTATTTGTATCTGTGTAGCACTGTACATTTGTCTCTGATGAATTTTATTTTGTTACTTTTTGTCTTATTCTCAGACTTCATTTAAAAACTTGAATTTTATTATTCTATCCTCCAAAGTGTTTGCTACTCCTCCTGGTAGTGTGTCGTTTCCAAATTGCATCAGTATTCTCTCTCCCTGCATCCAAGTCATTAATAAAATTTAAACAGCACTAGACCCAAAACCGAGCACTCTGAAATTTCACGTGAGATCTTCTGCCAATCAAACACTGATCCATGAATAGTTACTCTTTGCCTGTAGTTACTGAACCAGTTATGTGTTTACCTTAACGTAAGATTTATGTTTAAAGACGATACTATCTACGTTGCAGATAGTATGCCAGATCACTCACTGGAAAAACAGTTCCATGTCAATATTGGCAGTTTGGAGGAAATGTGTATGTAGACCATAGTTAAGGGTTAATACATCCGTTTCTAACTGGATACAAACTCTGTCAAAAGTTTGCTATTGTCAAATAGGTAGTCAGCAACTGTATTTAATTTTGCCTAAGGTACTATCCATTATAAAAAATAATTTTCAATTCTTGATAACACTACCAAGCTCAGAGCATTTGGGTTTAAATTTTCCATGCCGGGTATCTGCTTTGGGCTGAATTTTTTTGGGAAGTTTTCATAGGAACATAAGAATTGCCATTTATTGGCTAAGACCATGGGTACATCCTGCCCATTCTCCTATGTCACATAGTGGCAGAGAGTGGATGCTAAAAAGGAGAGTGAAGTGGTCATGACCAGGATGTCTTTCTCACTGTTCGTCTCAGTTGCAACCACCAGTATTTAAGCTGAGGAAGTTCTAATTCAGTCAGAGGCTGTATCTGTCCCTAACTCCTATGCTCAATAGCTACTGATGTCCCTTTCCTCCAGTAATTTGTCCAGTTCCTTTTTGAATCTAGGTCAGCTGTCAGCTTCCACAACATCTGGAGGCAATTGCACACCGTGTGAAAAAGAACTCCCTTTTGTTAGTTTTAAACTTACTACCTTCTAGTGTCATTTTATGACCTCAAGTTCTTTTACTGAGAGAGACAGTGCATAATAAATCCCTATTTACTTTCTCTTCACCATTTAGTATTTTGTAAACCCTTATCAGGTTCCCTCTCAAGTGTCTCTTTTCTAAACTAAATAGACCTAGGCCCTTTAGTCTCTCCTCATATGGAAGCTGCTCCATACTGCTAATCATCCTTGTTACCTTTCTCTGTACTTTCTGTAGTTCTTCTATATCCTTTTTGAGGTGAGGGGACCAGAACTGGGCACAGTATTCAAGGTGTGAATGCATTGTGGATTTATAAAGGAGCATGATAATACTTTCATTTTGTTTACAATTCCTTTCTTAATAAATCTTAACATTTTGTTAGCCTTTTTGATGGCTGCTAAGCACTGAGCTGATGTTTTTAGCAAGCTGTCTACAATGACTCCCAAAATCTCTTTCCTGTGTGATAATATCTCATGCAGGGTCCATCATAATGTAGGTTACCGTTTGGGTTATTTTTGCCCAGGTATATCACTGTACATTTATCGACATTGCAGTTGTTTCCAAGAACAAAATTAGGAAGAGATACATATGTATGTTGGTTTGCCCACATTTAAAAATTCAGGGGCCTCTGTGTACCTACTAATAGGGATTTAGTGCCCCTAGAACTAAGCTGCAAAAGTATTTTAAACATTGTGTTTGCTGGAGGAGAGCAAGAGTGCTTTCACATGAAGGTAAAATACAGATGTAGGCTTGGTTCACCTTGGGGTCCTTAAGGTTCCTCTTTTGATATCCTGCCCCCCCCCCCCCCCCCCCCCCCACACC
>NW_005841894.1:2309303-2316740 GCF_000455745.1 Alligator sinensis
CCGGCCCCAACTATATCAGTTTCTTTGGCACCATCTCAGAGAGCTACCCAAAACTCTTGTCCACAAGCCAGCTAATCTGTCAATAATGAAGTATATTTAGGCTTGCCTTCCTTGAGGCTACATTCAGGCCCTGTGGAGAATTCAAAGGATCTACAATCTGCTTAGCCATCTGAAACTTGCTTGGCTTCATGAATCTTTCAGTCAAACCATTTTGGCACTTCATCTTGATGTCTGCTTGACTCCTGTAAACACCCCTGCCACGCAAGCCTCAGTGCTATTCACATGTATGTCAGATGATGGAATTTCCAGTCCAAGCACCATCGGCTCCATCAAAACGGACTACACCACAGTCTATATTGCCACTGAAAACTTTGTTGGGGCTGCTCCTATTTCTCTTTATACTCTTGTGCTGGCAAGGAGACCGGGGGAAGTATTTTGTTCACAAAAGGAGCTTGCAGGATGTGAGGAGATTAAGCATTCACATACTTCTTCACTGACATCACCTTCCTTAACAATTAAAAAGCTTACTTTTCTGGGTATCTCTGGTCAACTTGTGGCTCTGCTGTCCAGCAGTTTGGACATTTCATTGGCATGGAGACATGGCTGGGGGATATCAGTTGAAGTTCTTTTGCTATGCCTTCTCTGCTTGACTGAATATTTATCACCAATACCAATCTAGAATTTCTTTGAGCAGCTCAGGATTCCATTAAAAGAAATCATACCCTATTCTGCTCTAAAGAACCTACCCAGCTTCCCTTGTTTGAAAGCTCCATCTTCTTGGAAAGACCCAATGCAGCATCTTAATATGGCCCTATTTTCAGAAGTCAATGAAGACTTGCTTGATTTTGCCAAAACTAGCTTGCACTGACTTTAGCAGCAGTAGTAGCATGTACATGTATTCACTTTCAGGCACCAGAGGTTAACTCTACTGAGTTATCCCCAGCTCTGTTCTCATCTCAAGCAATACTTTTTCTTGAGGGCACCCAAGCATCACTTTTGTAGAGCAGTACGTGTAGGATGACTTGGATGAAATGGAACAGTAACCTTATGAGCAATAAATCATTGTTAGGCCCTTGAGGATCACCTTAGGACTTCATTTAAATCCCCTTCTGATGAACAAAACCAACTTCAGAGACTGATTGGATGAATACCTAACAATTTTCTGTTACAAATAACGTTTCCAGCTCCAGACACTTTTAATCCCTTTTTTCAGCATCAAGGAGTAGCAGACAGTAGGCAAGGTCATATTGTTCTGTGACTATTTAGTGGATTTTTGCTCACCTGTATCCTCACTACCAGTTTCAAAAGGAGTTAGTTACCATTGTTGATCACCTTTTTGTTAACAGTATCCTTCACATGATTCAGTTCTGATCTCAGCAGCCCAGGAAGGTAATGTGATGTCCCTGTCTATGTACTTACTCAAACTTTAGTGTAAGTAATGCTCATTAATGATACTGTCTGTACTATGGTATTAACAGCTCCCAAAATGACTAGCTTCCATCATTTTCAAGACTTTCTAACAACAGCTTTTATTTCACCCTGGCACCAATTAGTTCAGTTACATCACAAAGCAAACAGTGGGATTGAAAGATGGTATGCACTTAAGCCTGAATGGATATGCACATAATTGCTGTTTATTGTAATATACATACATAACACCCACAAAATCAAGACTGACAGAAAGGGAATAAGAGAGCTGCACCCTTCCAATTCCTTCATAGCCATAGGAAAAGTTATGTAAGCTAGCATCTTCTCAAGATTTGTTGCGTCTTCCCAGTTGCAGTTGAATACAACTTCATCCCATGTTTGATAACAGTTGACAGTATTTTTTTCTAAATTCATACATATAAAATATAAAAATGTGTTGCGATTTTATCTTTTCTGTAATACATAACAATTCAGATATTACTGGAATTCTATTCTTTTTTTTCGGTTGGCTAGGTGGTATTGTAGCCATGGTTAGTATGAAAGGAGTAATAGGCATGTATGTGCATGGAGGAGAATATTTGAACGTGGTCTGGGATAGTTATAAAACTGTCCTGTTTATTTAGAGTTAAATACTGTTTCTTGTAGTCCATAAGGAAAAAGAAAGGAGCTGTGCTCTGTAAGTATCACTCCAAGACACTTAGGATGCAGTCTCAATATAATAGGCCCCCAAGAGAAAACATTTCTGAGAAGTGCTGTGTGACTCAGTATGCAAATCAAGTTTGGGAATTAAAAAAAGGTTGGGACTCCTTGCATGTGTTTATGGATGATCTTCAAAGTTTGTTTGGGGTTTTTTTGTATTTACTTGCAATTTTATTATTGACAACCTAGCAAAACAAAAATGCGTGTTAATGCAGTAATTGCTGTAGTTACATAAGGGAACAAGCATCTTTTTGTCTGGATTTTTATCTTTTGAACTTCTTAATTAGGCCTGCTTCTTCAATGTCACTGTGATGGCACTCTTGCCATCTGAGTGCACCCTTAAGACACACTCCCATGTGCTTGCACACCGTGGGGTGCCCTCCTGCCCCATACCCTTCTCTTCTGTCTGCTGCTTAACCATCGAGAACCAGGTGAGGTGCACCACAGGCCAGTTGGTGAAGACAGTAGCTTAAGACAGCCCTCCCTGTCTTGCTCAGGCATTGCCTGTCCTTAGCAGAGGAGATTTTGCCAGCAAGAAGGGCCACGGCCATGCCCAGTCACCCCTAAAAGGTGGATATCCCTTACTGTGGGAAGAACAAGTCTGTGCTGGCCAGGTATCCTGGGGTTACAGGTATCATTGACAAGTGAGTTAAAAGGGATAACAAAAGGATTTATTAGAAACAAAAAATCAGTAGACATATGTTGAAATGCAGACAAAGATATCAGAATAAGCAGACAAAAGAAAATCATAGAAAATTAGGGTTGAAAGGGACCTTGGGAGGTCATCTAGTCCAACTGTCTGCTCAAAGCAGGACCATCCCCACCTAGATCATCCCAGCCAGGGCTTTGTCAAGCTGGGCCTTAAAAACCTCCAAGGATGGAGATTCTACCTCCTCTTTAGATAACCCCTTTCAGTGCTTCACTACCCTTGAATTGAGGAAGTTTTTCCTAACGTGCAACCTAAACTTCCCTTGCTGCATCATGAGACCATTGCTCCTTGTTCTGTCATCTGCCACCACTGAGAACAGTCCAGCTCCATCCTCTTTGGAGCCCCCGTCAGGTAGTTAAAGGCTGCTATCCAGTCCCCCCTCAGTCTTCTCTTCTGGAAACTAAATAAGTCCAGATCCCTCAGCCTCGCATCATAAGTCATGTGCCCTAGCCCCCTAACCATTTTCCAGAACTTACCCAGGTGTAGAGGTTCCTCTAAGGTGCACGCGTGCGCAGCCACGCACAACTAAAAGTGTGGTCGCAGACAGCCTTTTCAAGGCTGCGCACCAGGAGAGCCTGGCGCTAGAG
The DNA here is from genome assembly GCF_000455745.1 of Alligator sinensis. NCBI lineage: Eukaryota > Metazoa > Chordata > Crocodylia > Alligatoridae > Alligator > Alligator sinensis. The sequence continues at coordinate 2,312,727 of NW_005841894.1, forward strand.
CCTGGCGCGGGCTCCGCCGGCTCTGGGGAAGTGCTTTGCTCCCCCGCATCAGGAGCCCAGGCTAGCTGCCCGCCCCAGCCTCCATCCCTGCCTTGCCTCACTTCGGGGAGGAGTCGCTGCCTGTCCCAAGTGAGGCTCCACCAGCTCCGGGACACTGCTCCGCTCCCTGACATGGTCTCCGGGGGTATGTCCCGCAGTGTCCCGGAGCCGGCGGAGCCTCACTCGGAGCAGGCAGAGGCTCCTCCCCGAGGTGAGTAAGTGCTCCACTCCCTGGCCCTGATGCGGGGGATCGGAGCACTTCCCCAGAGCCAGTGGAGCCCGCACCAGGCTCCGGCCCCAGCCACCGGCCCCTGGCTTCAGCCCCCGGTGCCCAGCTCCAGCGTCCGGCCCCCGGCCTCCAGCGTCCGGCCCTCAGCCCCCTTGGTAAGTGTTCCACGCCAGACCAAGGCGGCGTGCTTACGGACCACTGCTCCTTAGAGGGAACATTGGTGTAGAGTAATCTGTTCTTACTCTACACTTTATCAGGGGTGGGCAAAATGCAGCCCACGGGCTGGATGCGACCCACCAGGCCATTCTATCCGGCCCCCGGGGCCACTACAAAATTTAGAAAATTAATATTTGTGTGCCCCTGGCTGCCTGTCATGCGGCCCTCGATGGCTTGCCAAAACTCAGTAAATTGCCCTCTGCCCGAAATAATTGCCTGCCCCTGCCTTAAATCCAAGGATGCAGTCCCTATTCAGCTTCAGCAGGTCAAAATGCAGACCCTGGTTCTAACCCTCTAAAGCAGGGGTGGGCAGTTATTTTGGGCAGAGGGCTACTTACTGAGTTTTGGCAAGCCATCGAGGGCTGCATGACAGAAAACCCAAGGCAGATTAATATTAATTTTCTAAATTTTTTAGGGGCCCTGCGGGCCGGATAGAATGACCTGGCGGGCTACATCCAGCCCCCGGGCCGCATTTTGCCCACCCCTGCTCTATAACTTCTGCATCTCGCTGTCACCTTTTTTTCTTAGTTTGCTATCCTTAGGCTAGGATTCCAGTCTCTCCTGTACCTGGAAAGACTAAAGACAAAGCCATACTCTGTAGGCAGTCTTAAGTACTTTTGCCTATTTAGCCGTTAATATAAGGGGGCTTACACTATGCCAGTAACTATGCCAGTAACTGTAAGCCCCCTTAGAAATGAAGCCCCCTTCATTTCTAAGGGGGCTTACACTATGCCAGCAACTTCTTGACCCCCAAAGTACACATTTACCAGACTGCATACTTGCATCTTTTCAGACGTACAGATTCGCAAATCCAGTATCCATGTCTCTCCCCTCAGTGGCCAGGTGTCATTATTTTGGCTCTTCTTTTGAAATGTCATGTTATGGCTGCCTGGCCATATTTTGGCTTCCCTGTGCCTTGGAGCATGTTGTCATGGAGACCAGTAGACAACCCAGGTTAAATGCGAATTATCCAAGAGGCAATGAGTCTGAACAGTTGAGGGCTACTTAAGTTAATGACTGCCTTACTAAAACAGCCTTTCCTTTAATATAAAGGTGCATCAAAATTACATTTATATACAGTACAGTAACACATACAGATATGAAAACAATAAAACTGAACACAGCTTTGTACTAGCTACTGTTAGAGACTAAGCATCACCTAATTTGGATGACTATTCATGCATGCCATACAGTGAACCCCCAGAAGTAACTTTGTATTGGAGTGAATCTGTGACAGTCGCTTAAGGCAATGATCCTCAACCAGGGTGCTACACCACCCTGGGGTGCCATCAGATTCTTTGAAGGGTGCCACAAGTGTGAGATCAGTAAATAAGTGCAGGCTCAGGCTTGTCCATACCTGGCTGGTTCCCCAATCCTGACATGACAGTCTGTCCGTAAGGAGATAAGCATTGTAATATATAAATTTGTTTTTGAAATAAGATACCATGTGATTCACAAAGTCTTGAGTCCTGTGAGGGGTGTCTTGAGTCCAGTGCTTGGGGGGATAAAAAGGTTGACAACCACTGTCTTAAGAGAATCCTGATCATAAATGCTCTTTTCCCTCTGTTTTGGCTCCTGCTAGTGATAATTAGAGTATTAGTCATATTTCCATCTTGGGTCCCCATTTCCCTTTAGAATTTTAAAAGGTTGGTACAGGGATTTCTTTTGTTGGTTGTAAGGGAAAGTGTTGAAGAAAAGGTATTGGGAATTATTGTTCTGTACTTTCCAAAGCCTCTTTATAGACTTTGCCCTGCTGTTCCATTCTTCATGTTTGTATTTTGTCAGTATTGTACTACAAGCCATCGTGAAGTTGAAACCCACTCATATATATATCTGTAAAAAAGGTGCATCCTCATATAGCGTATGTTAGGAGAGGAATTTCCAGTTGAGATAAGGAAGTAGGAGTTAATATTGATGGACACAGTTTCCTTTGCTAACCTATCATTTCCCCCCTTCCCTCCCCAATTCTCTGTGGGTTCTTTGCTTACCCCTAATATACTTTCTTTGAAGGTGGTTATTCATCCAACTGGGTCAGGAGTTGTTTACTGCAATTCCCTTACCTTGCTTGCAATCTAGGGTCCAACTGGGTATTGTATGTTTGAGCCTGGTGGCTAACTTGTCCACACTGTCTTGGTAACTAACTTTTACTAACTTTCCCAAACTAATTTTGCCCCAAATAATTTGTTAAATCCATATCATCCCATTGCAACTTTTTTGCAGCATTTAATATAATTACTGTACAATACTAGCCCATCACGTTTACCTTATATCTCTGTTTTCCTGAACAGTGCATACTCCTTAATACTTGTATTCTAGTTGTCATTGCTGTTCTACAAGATTTCCATAGATTTTTATTTTTTCTCCTAGTAGTTCAGTTTCCTCTATTCTGTTCCCCAGGGTTAGGGTATAAAAATTTTAGCTGTTTATTAGTGACAACAGCCAATACCCTTTCTGGGTTACATAGTGCTTTCATTTTACCTACTTCCCTACAGTTCTCATCAGTATTAGCCTTCTTGTCTGTCTACCCACTGGTGTTCATTGCCATATCATCATTTACTGGATTTTATGTATATGTGTATATGTGTATATGTTACATGTATAACAAAACCAGGCATGTAAATGTCCTTTGTTTCTCCTCTTGTTCATTTAATGGCACAAGGGAGAACTAATTTCCCCAATAACAACAATCACACCTCTGCCCATGCCACACATGCATGGCAGGGTATACAATTTTGGGATCAGGGTTAAGATCCCATTGGAGCTATTACTGCTTGCCAGTGCAGGGGAAGCATGGGTTTCCAGCCCCAGGATCACACTGGGGCTGGTTCAAGACCCTGATTCAGTTGATTGTGGGTCCCAGCCCCAGGACTGCACAAGAGTCGAACCAGCTCTGATTACCCTGACACATGTTCAGTTTAAGGCATGATGGAAACCAGCCACAAAAAAGTTACTTATCTTTTGTGGAATATTTTTATGACTGGTTTCTCTTTTTGTCATGCTGTTAATTCCTTGAATGTATGGCAGTGTTACTGTTTATGATGCAATTAACAGGTTAACCATGTCTTAATTGTAACCCTGGGGGGGGGCCTCAGTATCACAGTCAGTATGGTCAGTAAAATGTATATAAAATGAGGGAGAGGTCAGGAAATAGTTTGTAAACGGTGTTTTTTCTAGGTCTTCATAGCCAAATTACATAATGTCAGATACCAGTTAGGAAAGAGATTCTTACTATAGTATAACCTCATAAATCTGGAATTATCAAAAATCCAGCACTTTTTAAAAATACACTCTGTCAGGGAGTAGCGGTGGCCAGTCCTGGAACAGCGGAGAGGGAAGCTTGCACGCCACTGCCATCCGCCACCCCGTGCCATCGCTCCATGTGCAGCCGCTGCTCTGGGACCTCCTACTGCTCCAGTTTCAAAAATCCAGAATTTTCACATTTCCAGCAGGTGCTCGGTCCCAAGCCTGCCGTATTCAGGAGGTTATACTATACTACTTTTTAAATATATTTTTATTTTTTGTGAGCAGGA
>NW_005841894.1:2316750-2318509 GCF_000455745.1 Alligator sinensis
AAAAAAGATAAATCAACATATCCTTTTATGTATCCTTTATCATAGAGTAAGATATGTAACAATTGTCTAACAAAATTTTTTTTCCTCAGAAATTTGAGAGAAGCAAGAGATAATGCCGTAGCTGAAAAACAGAGAGCAATTTTGGCGGAGAAACATGCTTTAGCAAAATATGAACAACTTTTAGAACAGTGAGTATGTTTTAAAATACATATATATCAATGGAATTAGAGATTCTTGCATATTTGGTCTGGATATTTTTTCTGTCTGTAAAGAGAAGAGAGAAACAGACCTCAAAAACTTGAATCAAATTAAGTTAGGGATCTGTTTTTAAACTTGTAAGTGGAAAGAAAATTCCAGTGATAATGTTGGATGATTTATTCTTCTTTCCTACTCTTGCAGAAACTTACATACATGCTCATTAAGGGTAGTTCTGTTGACTTCAGTAGTTTATTCACAATACATGACATTAACCATGCACAGAAATCTTTGCAGAGATAATGCCTTAATGTGCTACCCTGTTTGTGGTTCTTTTGCGGTGGTCTCAGAAATAGCTGTGGTCACAGGATTGCCATTGCAATCTCTCATAAGAGTTAGCAATATATTTTGACACATCATGGGCAAGAATGGTAAATGCCCTATATTATAACACATAGTCTTTTTCTGGTACTTTGTATTTTCAAAGCTCTGTATATCCGCTTTATACAGAGCTAATCCTTTACTTTGTGCAAATAAACAGATAAGCTTCAGCCAGTATTTTTTCATATATATAATTTTATTTTAGCTGGATCTCTTACAGTGATTTTGCCTTCCCTGCCTACCTCCCCGCAATTTAAATTGAAAATCTTCTTCCATGTTCAGTGACGAAGACATCTGTCCTAGAGATCATGGACCCAAATCTAATAATTGCTTAATTTTAAGCACATGACTGCTTCCATCAAAACCTTGTCACCACTAGTTGCTTTCACTGCCAAAAATTCTGGCAGCAGATGGCAGCTGCTACATAGCAGCCTTTGGGTTTTGTTGGAGAAAAATTTACTTGTAAGAGACCTGTTTTTCCTTCTGTCTAAATCTGATAGTTTTAGACACCTATCCATTCTTTTTGACAAGTCTTGGTCTCTTTGGGAGCTTGCAAGGGATTTTTTTTGGCCTACCGTTCAAATCCTCGTGGAAGAGCCCATGATTATTCTTTCTGCCCTCCTCATACACACCCACATGGCTTTAGCAGTGCTTCTTTGTCCATACATTTGAAGGGAGGTCCAGGTTGTCGCCAGCGTAAGTTCAGGTTCAATATTAAATGTTACAGTATTCTACTGTACCGTGCTAAAGGTAAGGCTTACATTACAATATCATCAGTAGTGGGAAATATTTTGTAGTGCAAAGAGGACAACAGGAGTTCAACAATATAAAGATACTTTTTTAATTCATATTATTCCTGCACATACACAGCCTTTTTTTTTTTTAAAAGTCAGTGATTTGAGCAGCTCTTTAAAAGAACAGGGATAAATATATAAAAAGAAAATATTGCATGTTCCTCTGTGTTCAAGTCATGCAACGCCTAGCAACAGGATATTTTTCTGTGTTGTGCTATGTATTTTGTATGTCTTGTGCTCTCAGTAGTAAAGTCTTGAGCCTCTGTGGATCAATTCTACTTTTCATTAGTCTGAAATAGCAAGCAGTTTTTAGTGGTTTCAATTAGCAGCTTAGCTGTAATATGGGCAGAGCATAATTTTCATTGAACCACTTATACTAGCTCTTTCCC
>NW_005841894.1:2318540-2321950 GCF_000455745.1 Alligator sinensis
TTCTGATGCATTAACCAGCTCTTTTTAAATATCAAATGAGAGTATAAAATGTTGTAATACTTCACTATGCAAGTATATTAATAGGTTTCAACAGAGGACAGAACTGAATGACCTTACACTGCTTGGCCATTGTTCCATTCTTCTGATGTGATCTGCATTTCAGGTTGACTCAGCTTGGCCTTGTTTCATTAGAGAATGTTAATAATACTGAATTATGCTGTGGTTTTATGCTGTAATAAGCAATTGAAATTAGAATGGGGCTATCAAGTTCATTTCATATTTGACTTAATTCATGCTTTAACTCAGGTTGAAAATGAAAAGGCTAATGCATTAATCAGCTGCACCACCTAGCTGTCGTTATGGAGTAAACATTTAGGTATTTTTTGCTTGAAACAGGCTTTAAAAGTGAACTCTAAGTAGGAATTGTTAGGCTCTTAGCTTATGTCATATGTTTTAAACACCCCAGTATTCAAGGTATTGTTATTGGGACAGTGAACATATTGCTAAAATGATAAGTTTATTAGCCCTATATGTGAGAATGTTTTCCAACTATTTGAGTTGGTCTAATAAAAGATGTCAGATTTACCCAAAGAACCTTGTCTGCCTGTCTCCAACATGGCTACAGCCTACACCCTTGCCCCTCTTTGGACACTTAGCTTCTGCTGAGATGTGATTTTTTTCAGAACACACCAAGTTTTGTGAATTCATATTATATGTGAAACTGCTGGAAAATAAAATCAGCCTACAAAGAATTTGGTAAACATGTTTTTCCCTTTTCCATTTTTTGACAACATACAGATATATTTTAGGTGCAAATATGTTTATTTGAAAAACTGCAACCATGCAACACTTCAAAACACCTGCAATACCCAACACTGTTTTCGTGTTTTTTGTCAATGAGCCTTTAATGTAAAAGACCTAAGCAGTATTGAAGGCAGGGACTTTAACCGAGGACACAGCCATCTCCAGGCAAGTGTTCTCATCTCTGAGGTTACAGAACTATGCCCCCCACCCACACTCTGTATGGTTCTTTTACTAGCTCTGAGCTTTGCCTGCCTTCCCATACAGTAGCCTAGTTTTTACAGGAGGGATCTAGCCTTTAGCCTGGTGATTTAAGGCTCTCTTTGGATGTGAGAGAATATAGATTTGGACTCTCTCAGGCTGAGAGGGGTCTATAACACAGATCTGCTTCCTGGGAGAGTGCTGTAGCCATAAGCCATCACGTAAGAAATAGGCACCTTCCCCTATCCTGCATTTAAAAAAAAGAATCTGCTATTCGAGTCAGAGAGGATTTAAGCAAATAAATAGGGTAGACATTTTTGAGTGGATAATCCAGTTCTCTGATAGATAAGTACTTAATTTACAGGTGCAGGAAGGCACCTACATCTGGAAGAGAGGTGCTTACTTGCACAAGAACTTGTTTCGTTGGTGTTTTTTATTGGCTAGTTTAGGTGCCCCCAGTTTCGTGTGCCAACATTTATTAATCCAATTCTTCATCACTCAGCTCTTCCCATTCCTTCATAGAGAAATTGGGCATCTAACTTTTAATTTGCTTCTGGAGTCAGTTGCCAAAATTTTAGGTGTATCAATATGCAGTTTTATGGAATGAGAGAACTCTCTCAGTAATATTCACAGTCCCTTAACATAGTCATAAAAAAAAGAATATTATTTTTTCCAGGAAAGAGAATACATATTGTGGTTCTTTTTTTCAATAGAAGTGGCTGTTTATAATCAGTTAAACTTCATGTTCCTCAGAATGACTGATGGCATCATAATCTATATAAACAAATACATCTGAAAGCTGGCAAAGCGAATGGAATGTGGACTGACCTGAATGGTGGTTAAGAAAAGCCCCTAGCAAATCTTGTGATCAGGAGTGTAGTTAATAACCAATTTTCTAGTCAAGTGCAATTATTCTTATTTTCCACAATGGTGTTAATGACTTATTTTGTCAAATAAATGTTTATTAAATGATAGCAATCTGTAATTTGAAATACTGTAGTGAGGAAAGTGTACTTTGCTGAGTATATTTAGAAAAATGTGTTGGGGTACAAAATTTAGAAATCTGCTGTTTTACCCATAAAATAGATCTCTGTATGGTGTTAATATGTAATTTTTTTTCTCATTCTCTGTTAGTAGTATAATTGTACACTCTCAGGGAGAGAGTGCACCTTATATCTTTAAGTGAAAAAAGGGAGAAATACTGACAGTGGAACAATCAGCAGAGAGTTGCTGTAAAAACTAAGAGTTTCTTCATGACTTAAGATTTGAACATGACATATAGACTAAAAGCCAGTATAGAAAAGGGTCCTGACCTACACCAATGCACTTGTAGTGTAAGACAAGGAAATTCTGATGCAAATAGAAAATTAGATTTTCATGGCGTTTGCTTTAAAGATTTTATAGGGCACATCAGGCCTATATATAATGTATTCCTCCTATGAGCTACCAGATTTCATAACATATTGGTCAATGCTCTTTAAACCTATGAAAATAATTCTGTGTTTAGGGGTAAGCCAGTATGTCACACTTAAGGTAAAGAAAGATGATGTTTGACTTCCAATCTGTATAATTTGTTTTAAATTGTTTATTGTTTTATAAACAATAATTTGTTTTAAATCTGACACAAACTAGGTATGTTTTAGATTTTACCTAGCCATATAGTTCAGACCTATTTTCAGAAGCTCACAGGTACTAAATTGGCTCTCTGGGGGTGATTCCTCCTGTCATTGCCATGAAAAAGTAAGTGTGAGAGGCAAGAAAATGGAAAAGTAAAGAACATAAGTATATAAAAGACAAGAAAGTGAATGCTGTAAGTAGAACTGTATTTTGACAATTCCATTCCACTGACTTTACTAAGAATAGCCTTATTATTTCCAAAGTTCAACAGGTAAAAGGAACAAGCTATAGTTTTTCAGTCCCTTATCAAATTCACTGTATTGATCACTGTTTTAGATTCCTGCCCATGTTTCTGGTGGAAGCCCCCTACATGCTTTTGAATTCATATGGAATATTTTATTTCAAAATGTTTGAACATGCAGATGATATTACTGTATTTACCCAAATCCACGATAACTTTGAATTGAAGATGACTCCCTCCCCAGTGTATAGACACTATACATGGCAAATTATAAATGTGTTATTTCCCATGTGCATTGGATATAAATTTATTATATTTTTTCCATGTTTAGAATTTAATTATTGGGGGGGTCATATTTTAAATTCCTTCCCCCTTCCACTGTGATGAGAAAAGCAATGGGGGGGGGTAGACCTTTACCCTCCTTTGTGCCTATGTTTGCCCCCCTGTCACCTCTTGCCCCCCACCCCCTCTGCTGCCCCTGCCAAGTCCCCCCTACAGCTGTGTCTGAGCCCATGCTCCCTATCCCCCACACCCCCATGGCTCCCCCCCC